>NC_138978.1:155578053-156178053 GCF_964341445.2 Mesoplodon mirus | reverse complement strand
CCAGTCTGGGCTTCTGGAGTGGCTTTTGGTACTATGGGAGCAAACTCTAAGGTAAAATATTACTGATGGGGATTTTTGCTAAAAGGAAGCTTGGAGGAGAAGCAAAACCTCCATTGAAGCTTCTGTTTAAAAAAAAAGAGACTGGTCTTCAATCATGCATCTTGTGGTTGCTTCTTGTCTCTGGCTAATGAGTCCTTGAAGACACATCCTTCTGTATGTATTACTCAGAAGTTTCTAGCTTCCTGGGAAGTCTTTTTGGGTGTTTTGTTTGTTTTTCTGTAGTAAACCTTCCATCAGCAGTTCTACACCATCTTTTTGTCCCCATCCTTGTTTGGCATTGTTATGCCCTTGGAGCAGAGAAATGATATTTCAAGTTTTTTTGATTTCTGCCATTTCTCATTTGTTGAGACACTGTGCTGGGAACTTGAGGTGAATAAAACTGAAATGGTTAATACCAAACAGTCACTTTCCTTGGTGAGTTTAAAGCCTAGTTGGGGAGAAAGCCATTTCAGCAGATGAAACAGTGATGGAAATGGATACCTCTGTTAATTCATGGTCATCAACTTCATTTGGGAGACCCATGCTGGCCGTTTCAGTGTTTCACAACCTAGTTGCTTTCCATTTATTTAAAATGCTTTTTGTTTCACTCCCAGCTGCTGATCCACCCTCTGCCTCCCTCACAGCTGATAGACTTGCCTCCTAGTTAGAGAAATTAAAAGTCGTCAGGTGACAAATCTTTCATTTCTTGCCATAGGATTGACATGTTTCATAACCCGGGCTTACCCTTTGCCACTTCCCTCTGAGCTCAATGGAGGAAACTGCACCTTTTTTTTCCAGAGTCACATCATCTCAGATATGGATTGCAAACCGTTAGGAGCCCCAACATAGCAACTGTCCAGTCCTCCCAGGGCTGCTCCCCACCTCTGTTGTCTGCCTCCATGTTTGTATGAAATTTTCCTGCTCTAAACTCTGATATATAGAGAGAAAAAAGGAACCAAAAAAATCCCTGTGGAATGTACATTCCCTTCTCCTTTCCGCTCTGCTTCTCTCCTTATCTTCACAAACTTTTCCAAAGTTTCCTACACAACCTCATTCTACTTCCTTGCTTTCCTCAGGCTTCTGCCCTCATGACTCTACAGCAGCTGCTTTACTAGTCACAGGTACCAGCTAACAAATGCAAAGGATCTTCTGGCCCTGTGTTCCCTTATTCTGTAGCTGCAAATGACTCATGTTTTCCTCCTATTTTAATCATTCACTACCCTTCCCTTACTGTCTTCCCTTTATTTTCGTCATGCCTCTCTGGTTCCCTTTACCAGATCTTCTTCCTCTGCGCATTATTTAAATGTGAGTTCTTCAAGACTCAGCCCTAGCCCCTCTTAAGAATTTTCTCTCCCTTCCATGTGTCACCCAGCACATTTGGGCTAAGAACTTTCACACATATATCAACAATCTAGAATCTCTCTTCTGAGATTCACACCTGCATATCTATACCTCTTCTTTCTGATTCCTTCACTTGTATTCTTAACGTCTCACACTAAGCATGTCTGAATCTGTACACAAAATCCTCTGGTCTCTATAGTTCTACCAACACCTGTCCTCTTTCTTTCCACTTTCTGTTCACACTGAATTCAGAGTGATCTTTTCAAGACACAAATATGATTCTATCCAAGCCAAGCTTAAAATCCTACCACTGCTCTTAGGACTGGCCTCACAGCATCTCTCCAGCTTCATGTGTTGCTGGTTCATCTGAACTCCCCCACGCCCCCTCCTCTAAGTGCCTCTTCGTGCCAGGTCTCTGCAGAACCCTTCCCAGGTGGCGCTCTTGCACGCATTGTTGCTTCTCTCTGCCTAGGCCTCGCCCTCCCCTCCCTCCCTCCACCCCACCCCCTTTTCAGTTAACTAACTGCCTCTCATGCTTTTTTTTTTTAACATCTTTATTAGAGTATAATTGCTTTACAGTGGTGTGTTAGTTTCTGCTGTATAACAAAGTGAATCAGCTATACGCATACATATATCCCCATATCTCCTCCCTCTTGCGTCTCCCTCCCACCCTCCCTATCCCACCCCTCTAGGTGGACACAAGGCACCCAGCTGATCTCCCTATTCTATGCCAGCCTTCCATTCTTGAACCAGTGCACATGTCACTTATTCAGACAGTCTTCCTCATCCATTCCTCCCTCCCTCCAGGTCCAAGTTAGGTCTCTCAGTCATGTTCCTTCATAGCACAAATATGCACATGATCTTCTCCGCACTTCCCACAATCATACTTAAAAATATTTGTATAGGTACTCATTTAACGTCTTTTTTTCTCCATTAGAATATAATTTTCATGAGGACCAAGGCAGTGTCTGTGTTTTTCACCTTTATATTCCCAGCACCAGCTCAGCTCCTGACTCGTGGCAGAGCCTAGGGAAATCTTGTGTTGTGAGGGTCAGAGCACAGGTGTAGGCAGTGGCTTGGCATTTCAGCCAGGGGATGGCTTCGCTAGAGAGGCATCAGGGGCTCACAACTGAGGAACACTTGCATCAGGTTGTTAGGGAGGAGACAGGTTGAGGAGAAGTCTTGGTTGAAAAGATCCCAGTTTGAATGGCTGCATTAGAAAGTCTGTGGGGCATATTGGCGCAGAAGTGCAGTAGCCTTTGGTCTTAGGTTTTCCTTTTCGAAAGGAAAGTTTCTGCCTCACCTCCCAGGCACTCCTCCCTTTGTGAAAAGGAATCTTTCTGGGAAAATGAAATTTGGCCTAATATTCATACAGATTGGCTTTTCTGCAGCAGATGGAGAATGAGGTAATTATGCTTTTCTCTGGGCTAGTCTTCAAAAATATTAAACTCATGTTTTTGGAAGTCATTCCTCAAATTAAAACTTTTGATGTTGTTGTTTTGGATTTGGTCGAGCCATTTTTTTCTCTTGGCAGAAATCATCCGTTTAGATATATTCAGCACCACCCATTCCCATAACACAAATATCGTTTTCCTATTTTGTGTTTCTCCTTGGCCAAGGGCCTCTTAAACTCCCATTTCCCTTGCTCCCTGCCAAGATCTTCACTTTCATCACTTTCACTTTCACTACTGGCTGGTTGGCCTCCTGAAGGTAAGGAGGAGCGGGCTGCTGTCTAAGATGGAACAGCCCTACTCAATTCTCGATGCAGAGACAGTGCCTGTCTTATTCCGTTTTCAACAAATGGTTTGCAGCATCCAGTTTAGGACATCAGTGTCAAATTAAAATGTTGAATGAATTTAGGCAGTAGGAATTTGGGCACCTTGCTTCTTTCCTCTATTTCACTTGTAAAATGGAGACAATGTCTCATTCAGCTAAAAGAATGAGTACTAAGCAGCCCGAACAATGTGTAAGGCACATCTTCGTTACTCAATACGATAGTAGCTATTAAACCAATACATGGGTGTTGCTGTTATGTAACACCCCAGGGCAATGTCAAATTCAGTAAAACCTTAGCTTTCCTATTTGGATAATGAATTAGTTAAATAGTTAAAGTTTTTAGTAATCCAAGAGTTTCTTCTCTTAAGAACTAAGACTTTAAAAAAATTACTCTTAATAAAATGGATGGAAGTCATTCTAAAAAACGTAATTCTTTGCCCAGACTGAACTGATTTAAGTGCTCTCATGTCTGTGGCCTTTGCAATCAACTGCCATTTCTCCATGCTCTATATATTCCCTTGAAGTAATTTCTTCAAATCACCCCTTTCTCTTTCAACTTTGTTGTTGTGGAATTAAAATCTGATAAGTAAGCTTGTTGTTAGAACACTGTCTCTGATTAGTATAATCTCTTCATAAATAAAGGACTGAGATCGTTTCTATGAGTAAGATCTGTAACACTATGTGCATGGGAATTTTTGACATATTAGGGTTATTTAGAGGCCAGTTCTTTTAAATTTTCTTGTTCCAAATTAGCTTTTGGTCAGATGTAGTTTCCAGATTACAGTCTCTTCTGTGAAGTGAAATGCTGCTTTACAGTTTTCATGTCCCCATGTAACTAACCATAAAGGGAGCAAAGCTGGTTGGGACACTCAGATCTGGAACTAGAATAGCAGGGAAATGAGAGAAGGAAATTTTACTCCAACCTTCATCAAAGAATAAAGGAGGAAATGTTTCCTGTCAAGGCCGAATATAAGGAATATACAATTAGATAGCTTTGGATGAAAATAGAAGTATAAAGTCGTCCTTAAGTAATATAATCTATTATATAGAGTGCTATTCTGTATTTAAGTTTGTCAGATAAATTAAGTGAAAAACTAGAGAAAAAAGAGACTGTCTAGTGACAGAGGGGGAGGCAAAGCAAAATAGTTTCTGCAGGAGGTAATAGAAATTGACCTTGATTTGTCAATAAGAATTTTTATTCCTTTGTTTATTCTGTTTTCTTCATCTACAATATTCTTCCTCTTGCTTCCACCTTCATTATGACAGTAGCACTTTGCTGTGCCAATTCTTATTCCTTTTAGATTGTAAACATTTTGGGGCAAACAGTTTGAACTCCCCTTAGCTAGTTTTGAATGGGACCCAGAGCAAGAGAAGGCTCTGCAACAGGACTCAGTTACTGCGTAAGCTGCTCTGCCCCTTGGGCCATATGACCATTCAGATCCATTGATGCTTGAAGTGTGTGTGGCAGATAGGGATGCTGTGGTAGGTGAATTGCAGCATAGGCACCTTTGGTGTTAGGCCTTGCCATCCTCTGTGGATAACTACCGTCCTTTGAAAAATAGCTTTTGGCCTGCTTACTGGGCCATAGTAGAGACTGAATGCTTAACCAAGGGTGACCAAGTTATCATGTGACCTGAGCTGACCATCATGTTATCTGACCCACCAAGGCATAAAATTGGGTGTGCACAGATGCACTCCATCATCAGATGGAAGTAGAGTATATGAAACTGGACTGAACAGGCCCTGAAGATAAAAATAAGTTCCATGAAGAAGTGGCCCAAATGTCCATGTTCCCCATTCCTGTTACACTGCCTTCTCTTTTCCACCCTCCACCCAGAGCCTCATGGGGGAGAGCCCTACGATCAGTTGACAAAAGGAGAGAAAACTTGGGCCTTGTTAGAGGTGACTGTACACACTATTTAGGCACCACTTGAAAGAGGACAGCTGCAGGGCTCAGCAACGTGGTCTTCCATTCACCAAGGCTGAGCCGGCTACAGCAGCTGCTGAGTACTCAATTGGCCAGCATCAGAGTCCCCAACAACACTGAGTCCCCAATATAATAGCATTCCTATGGATCATCAGTCAGCTACCTAGTGGCAGATTGATTACACTGGATTTCTGCCATCCTGGAAGGGGCATGCTTTGTTTTTACCTGAATAAACACTTATTCTGGATGCAGATTTGCCTTCCCTGCACTCAAGGATTCTGCCAAAACTACCACCTATGGATATACAAAATGCCTTAGTCACAATATTCCACACAGCATTCTGATCAAGGAACTCACCTCACAGCAAATGAAGTATGACAACGGGCCATGTCATGGAATTTACCAGGCTTACCATGTTCTCCATCATCATGAAATAACTAGCTTGATAGAATGGTAGAATACCTTTTGAAGACTCAGTTATAGTGCGAGCTCTGTGACAATATCCTGGAGGGCTGGAACACGGTTTTCCTGGAGGCTGTAAATGCTCTGACTCAGCATCCAATATTGGTGCTGTTTATCCCCAGGATTCATGGGTCCAGGAGTGGAAGTGGGAGTGACACCACTCACTATTACCCCTAGTGACCCACTAGCAAAATATTCGTTTCCTGCCTGTGTGACCTTATAGTCTTCTGACTTAGAGATCTTAGTTCTGAAGGAAGGAATGCTTCCACCAGAAGTGGAACAATGATTCTACTGAACTGTAATTTAATACTGCTGCCTGACCTTTTGGGCTTCTCATGCCTCTGAACCAACAGGCAAAGAAGGAAGCTACTACTCTCTTGGCTGGGGTGGTTGATTCTGACTATTAAAGGGAGATTGGACTCCTCCTCTAAGGTGGAGGTAATGAAGAGGATGTCTGGAATACAAGAGATCCTCTGTGGTATCTCTTAGTATTATCATGCCATGAGTTAAGTCAATGGAAAACTATAAGAACCCAATCCAGGAAGGACTACTAATGACCCAGACCCTTCAGGAATGAAGGTTTGGTTACTCACCAGCTGAGGTGCTTGTTGAAGGCAAAGAAAATACAGAATGGCTAGTGAAAGAAGGTAGCTATAAATACCAACTATGACCAGATGACCAGTTACGGAAATGAGACTGTATTTGCCATGAGTATTTCTTCCTTAGTTTGTTATGAATATGTGTGTGTGTGTGTGTGTGTGTGCATGTACACACAGAAATACAAAAACAGATTCATATTTAAGTTATGAAGTATCAATGAGAAGAATAAGCATTGTTTAAGGACTTTGTATCCTTTTCTGGGGAAAGGATTAGTGCATTTCCAGCTGTACACAGGATATCTGTATCATGTTAGCCAGGAGTATGACCTTGTTATTGTCTTTCTTTGGATATTAAGTGTGGTTGAAGGAGAGGTATATGGCTGCCGAGTTGAGAAGGGGTGGACTTGTGATGGTCAATTTGCATCAACTTGGAGGATGTTTTTGATGCAATTAATATTTAAGTCAGTGAAATTTATGTAATCAGGTTGTCATCTATAATATGGGTGGGCCCCAATCTAATCAGTCAAAGGCCTGAATAGAACAAAAAGACCAACCTCACCAAGCAAGAGGGAATTCTGCAGCAGACTACCCTTGGGCTTCATCTGAGGCATCAGCTCTCCTGGGTCTCTGCCTGCTGGTGTTTGGACTAAAACTGCATTATTGACTCTCCAGAGTTTGGAGCTTGCTGTCCCATACTGCATATTTGGACTTGTCATTCTTCACAGCTGTGTGATCCAGTTCCAGAGATAGATAGATAGATAGATAGATAGATAGATAGATAGTTAGATAGCCTACCTTCCTATGTATCTACCTACCTATTGGTTCCATTTCTCTGGAGAACCCTGACTAATACAGGAACCAGGGAGGCAAAAGTCTTTATATAACTGTCAGAACTTAAAGTCTATAAAAACATTAAAAAAAATCTTTGCGCACTTTAGAATTTTCTTTTGTGAGGGAGGAAATTAATAATATCTGCAAGCCAATGCGTGAAGATAATTTAATCAAAACACAGTGTATTTGGTAAATAAAAATTCATTTCCTGTAATCGTATGAGAGAAGTATGAGAAATATTCATTGATATCATTTATATACAAATGTTGGTGCACTTAAGTCTAATTATAACCTAAAAACTCTTGGCAACTTTAATTTGTTTGATTTTTTTAGATTTAACGCTCAGACTAACAGCTGCACCTTATAAGTCCTCAGTTATTCTTTGAAAGTTGTTTCAGAATAACTATCACTATTAAAACATCCAAAGTTAGTCCATTTATTGCATAACATTGTGCTATCATCTGAAGTGATACATGAATCTGAAATGTAACTTAGCTAAATATCAAATGGTTTCTCTCAATAAAGATTACTCTTCTCTTTCTGAAAAATGGGGAAAAGGAAAGAGCATGAATTATATGTCAGTGACACCTCAGCTCACATCCTGGTTATCAGCGATCTGGATGTGAACAAGGTATTATATGTGTACACTCCATACCTCCTCTTCTGAGACGTGAAAATAATAATGATTTTTGAGGGATGAGAAGAGTTTTTAGTTTTGAATTTTATTTATTTATTATACAGCAGGTTCTTATTACTTATCTCTTTTATACATATTAGTGTATATATGTCAATCCCAATCTCCCAATGAGGGATGAGAAGATTAAATGAAATAAATTTTCTTCATAAGACTAATTTCCCTTTCTTTTTTATAGTTAATAAAAATATATAATTTTATAGTTTAACAATTCATATTCTATATGAGTTATAGAATCTAGAATGCTACTAGTAGCAAAAAGCTTCAAATTCATTAATTCTACCCTATATTTTTACATATAAGTAAAGAGTCCAAAGAGGATTTTCTTCACCTAGGTCCCCCTAGTTGTAGGGGAAGCTTTCAGAGACAGAATGGAGCAGAGTGAATTAAAAGCTTTGGAGTCTGACAGACCCGGCTAAATCCGCAAGATACCACTTTCTAGATTTGAGACAGCAGAAAAATTATCTTCTTTGTGTTTCAGTTCCTTTATCTTTAAAATGGTAATAAGGAGTTCCCTGATGGCCTAGGGGTTAGGATTCTGGGCTTTCACTCCTGGGACCCAGGTTCAATCCTTGGTTGGGGAACTAAGATCCTGCAAGCAAAAAAAAAAAAAAAAGGAAATAGACCAGAAATTATACATATAAAATGGTAATAATATATATCTCATAGAGTTGTGAAAATTAAATGATGCATAAAAACAGATTAATTCGGGCTTCCCTGGTGGCGCAGTGGTTGAGAGTCCGCCTGCCGATGCAGGGGACACGGGTTCGTGCCCCGGTCTGGGAAGATCCCACATGCCGTGGAGCGGCCAGGCCCGTGAGCCATGGCTGCTGAGCCTGCGCGTCCGGAACCTGTGCTCCACTACGGGAGAGGCCACAACAGTGAGAGGCCCGCGTACCACACAAAAACAAAACAAAACAAAACAAAAAAACAGATTAATTCATGTGCAATAAATAAAGGATAAATTATAATCTATACAATCATTCAATTATTTCATTATTCAATTTTTATGTACAAATAGTATGACACTTTCTTTCATCTGATAGCAACCCAAATTTCTGACTTAAATATCTTACCTGAAAACCCTCTTTAAGAATTAGTGTAAAGCAATAATGAAAACAATGGGTTACATAACACATGAATCCCGGTTTAATAAGTGACTGCTTCCAGAAAATTCCTAATGTAAAATAGTCATCCATAAGTATGTGTTGGGCTACTGGCACATGAAGAAGGACATCTGGGGAGTTGTTTTCTCAGGATTAAAGAGGTTTTATGTTCAATCTTCCAACTTCTCTTATGAAATCTCTCTCTGAACAATAGCACAGGTTGTGTGTTATATGTTGAAATGAAACAGTGTAATCTGTTACTAAGAATTTTTTTACTCTGAACTACCTGACTTGTATTGGGTTTAATGTTAGTGTTGCAAGTAACCAAATCAACAGGCTTAAAATCCCCGCTGACTTCTTTTCCCCTTAAAGCCCTTCATAGTCTTATTTTTCCCAACTCCCTAGAATACTCCTGCTGCAATAAGAAGGCTGGTCTTTTCATCTCAAAATCACGTATCCTTTCTTATTTGTGCCTATCTTGGCCTGACCTTAGGCCCAGTGTTTGGCACATAGTAACAATAAATGGTTTACTATTATTATTATTATCACTATTATTGTATTGCCTATAAACTCAAGCCTTCATTCAAGGCCTAATCGAAATCCCTTCTCCTTCTCCTAATTTGTAATCTGGCTTCCTTACAACTACTCTTAATATTAATACTATATTATACTCCATTCACCCACTTCATAACCCACTTTAGTTTCCTATCTTAGCTTTCCTCCCTCTCCATAGAAGTATTTAAGAACTTATATATTTTACTTTATTTACAATTTTAAAGCTATGTTTGAGAGCATTCTGTTCATCTGAACATACACAGGTTCAAAGCCATTTAATTGCTGCATTACACTGAACTGGTAGACTGTGTTTTCATTAATGAGGTCTTCAATTTGCATCTGATTTGATGGCCACTGAGTATTGGAGAAGAGCCCTGAATTTGGAAATTAGTGCCAGGTGTCCTGCTATTCACTGTTCTACCTCCAATAAGACCTAACCTCTAGAGATTTCCCTTTCTCTATGAAAGAATTCTATAGCCTTTTTCATCTTTTTAGTTCTAAAATAATGATTCTGTGTGTGTGTATATATATATATATATATATATATATATATATATATATATATATATATATATATTATATATTTATCACATTGGTGAGTGACACCCAAGAGTCAGGATCCAAGTGCTGGGAACACAATGCAGGTGTATTCTCATATCTGCTTTTAAATTCAAATGTTGCTATATCACACATCATGTAGCCTCTGAAAATCTCCTTTGTACACTCATGAGAGAATGAGAATGAAAAAAAGGAAGATAAGATCTTCCTGCTATTATGAAAATAGTTTTGACCTTGTGGACCCCCTAAAAACTATGCACACTTTGAGAACTGCTGGGTATAGGGAAACAACCAGCTCTCTTAGGCAATAATGGTTCAGGACCACAAGGGAAATGACAGTATCTCCCTCTTCAAAGAAACACCCTTGCATTTCCAGTCACGTTACAGACAGCCTATTTTACTGCAAAAACTCTTCATTGGCTTATGCTGCTCCCATCTCCAGAACAGCCTCCTTCCCTGCCCTCATCTCTCCCTATGGAATAACTGTGCATCTTTAACATCAAGCTCAGGTTTCTTCTTTGTCTGTGAAACTTTCTCCACCACTCCAATCCCTCTGATTGAAATTGACCACGTCTTCTAGACCTCATGTACTGCCAGCCTGTAGCATTTGACTTTGGTAAGGTGTCCTACCAGGAGCCTGGGGTTTGACTCTTGACTCAACTCTGCTATTTATTGGTTGCATGACCCTGAAAAAATTTTCAAGGTCTTGGTTTTAAGTGCCTTGGTTTCCTCATCTGTAAAATGGAAACCTCATAGTGATTTTGTGAAGATTAAATAAGACAGTTTCTGTAACATACTAACAGTTCCTACCAGATAATAAGAGCTCAGTGAATATCATCTATTCCTGTGTTTCTTGCTGTCATAATTATTATTACATTTCTGCCTCACTTAAATTAACTATATTCCCCAGATCCACCCTGGGGATACTGGAAACATAGAGACCACTTAATCAGATTGATGAATGAATTAAAGAATGAAGAAATAAATTTTGTAGGTTTTTTTTATAGTTGATTAAGTTCTTTTTGATGACTTAAATAACAGCATGTTTTTGAAATGGGTCAGCATAAAGGAGTGCTAAGAATTCTGGACCAAGAAGGCAAGGTGCTTACTCAACTGCAGATTACCAGCTAATAGATCTTATAGAAGTAATAGCATCCTTTCAGAACTTCCATCTGAAAAATGAGCAAATACTTTTTTGCTCATTTTACAGCAATTTTGAGAGGATCAAATAAAAAAAAAAAACTACACCCAAAAGCAAGCCCCAAACTGCAAGGAATCAAGCAAATATAAAGGATTGTTGTTGCTATTGTTGTTGTTATCAAACAGAGTTAGTTGGCTATTTTAATAATGTCTGCTTTCTAATAGACATTAATTCTTGATTTTCTTAAGTGAAACATTATTTTCTTCTTTTTAACAATTAGATATTATCAAGGTATGAGTGAACTTACAATTCTTTGTTACCAAATGTGGGACATAGAAAAACTGAAATGAAAATGACATATTTTATGATTTTACTTTACAAATGATCTCTGTGTTTCATCATTCCAGGTGCCTGTGGTGGCCGTACTGGGCTCAGGTGGGGGGTTCCGAGCCATGGTAGGATTCTCCGGTGTGATGAAGGCACTGTATGAATCAGGAATTTTAGATTGCGCTACCTACATTGCTGGTCTTTCTGGATCTACATGGTTAGTATACATTTTAAATCTTAGTTTTATCATCCTAAATGCTTAGCATTTATCGACCTGAAACTTAGAAAAGAAATGAGGATTTAGAAAACTGACATTAACTTCAAATTACTGAAATATTCCAGCTTGATGCAGTAATTTGTTTCTTCAAAATATTTTTTAAGGCAAATTCATACCTAATGATGACTGCTGTCATAAGTTTGCTCCCTTTAAGCCCATTTGTGACTTAAAATGTAGTTAAACATAAAACAAAAAAATAGGTCAATTGAAATAATTCTATAGAAATATCTCAGAAGTGGAATAACATACTCCACCCATAATTAATTTAATCTTCCTATAATTTACTGATTTGTAATCTTGCAGCGATCATGTCTAAGTACATGATTCACTAGGTATTCATTTTCTTCTTTAAGGCAAATAGAATGAAATGCAAGATACCTTAGTATACAGAAGAAGGAAACAACTTTTGAATGAAGAAATGCAATAAAGTTCACTGATTTATATCTAATTATGAAATTAATCTTTTAAATGTATCTAAGCTCAGCTAAATTTGGAGACAGAGTTAAAACATCTGCATGTATAATATTTGTATACTGTAGATTTGCCTTTTCAAGAATATATTTATAAAACATTTTCAAAGACAATACTATGTACTTTTTGGTTTGCTCACATAAGTACATTGAAAATCAAATATTTAGTCCTTGCTTAGATGTCTCAAATAAAAGTATCACCTTATTATAGAACTTCTGATATTGGCTTATAAGGCCTTTTAGTCACTCAGCCATGATAAAACTTATTTTTTATAATATTTTATTATACATAAATATATAACATATGTATTATATAAGTATATATCATATAATTACAATATATATAATAACATATATATGTCTATATTTTTAAATTTCTGTATCTTCTCATTCTGTGAGATGGCTATGAGTTTCTTCATCTTTCAAGTAAAGAAAATATGATTCAGAAGGCAAGTGATTTGTCCAAGATCACTAGCAGAGCCAACATATAGACTTAGGATTTTGATCCCCTACTCTAGGTTCTTTCAACTAAACCAGAACCTTCTCTTGGACAGCTATATATTCTACATCAGTGGTCCCCAACCTTTTTGGCACCAGGGATCGGTTTCATGGAAGACAATTTTTCCATTGTGGGGGAGATGGTTCAGGAGGTAATGCCAGCGATGGGGAGAGGCAGATGAAGCTTCACTCGCTCGCCTAATGCTCACCTCCTGCTGCGTGGCCAGTTCCTAACAGTCCGCGGCCCGGGGTTTGGGGACCCCTGTTCTACATAGAGATTCACATTTAAAGAGTCTATAGTTTCTTAAATATTTTGAACTAGTTTCTTTAGCTAAAAACCAAAAACTTAGAACCATGGTTGCCACCTTCTTTGTATGTACTCTCAAAATGATTTGTCTTTTTTGAAAGAAAGATGTAGCCCATCATTATTCTTTCCCTTGAAGGAAAGGACATGCACCTGCCTGTTTAATGAATAGTATGAATGTGATGGAAAAACTTGGACCCTTAGATTAATTCACCTATTCAAGCATTTTATTATTACTCTTCAGGTGGTTTTCTTTATCTGTATTCACTGATTTTTAGATCCCTGTGGTCCATCACTGACTAATACATCACAAGAAGCTTGCTTTCTTAAATTCATCTAACAAAGAAAGACCAGGCCTTGAGTGCTATTTTAGTGGTGTAATAGTGTATATTTGTGTTTAATTAGAGCTGCAGTCATTGCTTTGGTTATAGATTTGGGGAAACATCTAAGATCCCCTCTCCGGGTTCTGAAAACAAGTCCTACAAAATGTAATTAAGAGAATTTTAGATGTTACAGGCCAATCATTTAAATACTATAGGCCACCTTAAATTCCTGCTCTATCCTTCAGTGTCTAATTTCCTCAAAGGTTAACCTTTTCTTTTTTTTAAAAAAATGTATACATTTTAGTGTTGCAGGAAGTTGACTTTAGAATTAGCCTATCTCTTTTTTTTTAACATCTTTATTGGAGTGTAATTGCTTTACAATGGTGTGTTAGTTTCTGCTGTATAACAAAGTGAATCAGCTATACGTATACACATATACCCATAACCCCTCCCTCTTGCATCTCCCTTCCACCCTCCCTATCCCACCCCTTTAGGTGGTCACAAAGCACTGAGCTGAAGCCTTTTCTTAGTTATTCTATTTCCTTAAAATCCATGCACTCCTAAAATCCTACAATCATTTTTCACCAAGAGGCCACATAATTTCCAAATATAATGGTGTCTTTTGAAGTTCTTATTCTCCTCAACTTTTGGGGGGAGTCAGGGAGGATGAAGTTGGGAGTTGAGATATTTCACACGTTCAATTGTCCCTCTTTCAAATCCCTCCTACCATGCCTTTCCCCACCCCATCCTCTCTGATTGCTCTCTCCTCATAGCTGTCTTTTCTACTTCTACTACTTTTCTCCTTAAAATGAGCTTCCCTCCAGGACCTGCCTTTTTTTCTATTATATCTACACATCCTCGCTTGGTAATTTCACCAATTTCTACCACTTCAGTTATTACCATCAGTAATTTAATTTGTAGTTCTTCAAAACATCCAAAAACTTACTGGAAGGAAGGAAGGAAGGAAGAAAGAAAGAAAGAGAGAGAGAGAGAGAGAGGAAGGAAGGAAGGAAGGAAGGGAGAAAGAAAAGCCTAATGGACAATGCAAAGTAGCCATCAGAGAAGAGAATCAAGGGAAGATGAGTTTGCAGAGGTCAAGCGTGGGAGTGCTTCACAAAGTAATGGGTATTTTAATAGAGGAAAAATCTATGAGAAGCTTCGCTTAGAACTGGGTTTGGAGATTTCATGGTTTTAGCGAAAATTACTAGATAACGTAAACGAAGGGCACTTTTGATCATGAAATTACAAATAAGAAATGAATAGGAGATGAAAGAAAGAAAGGTGGGAAGGTGAACCTTAGTAGGAGCCATCTATTGATTCAAGACAGGGAATATAGGACCCAGGAAATGTTTTTGTTTTATTTTGTTTTCAGAATATAAAAGACTAGAGCATTTTTGTAGAAGTCTGAGGTGAAGGAAATAGTGTAGAGGGATAGATGGAAGATAAAGAAATAGATGGATCTTGGATATAAAGAGATTCAAGCAGAGACAGGACAGGACAAGATAAAAAGCACAAGTGAAGCTATTAACCATGGAGAAAAGAGATACTTCCTGAGACAAAATAAAAGGTGGTCAGGATGATTCATATTAACAGTTTTCTCTCAAACACTATAGGTGAGAAGGTAGAAAGTTCAGAGGAAGAAATTCGGAAACACTTGGAAAAAGAAAGTACACTCTTGTGTTGTATAAGTTTTTATATTCTGCTGATACATGACCATTACCTGGCACAAATTAGGTAATATAGAAATATCTGGAGAAGGCTTGGACCTCCTGGAAAGTTTTCTGTGATCACAAAAGAAAATTTTATGTAAGACAAAGCTTTTCTTATAATTGCTACTATCTTTATGATAATTATTTCTGAAATTATTTTTGGATGATATTCATTGTTATTATTCATTGTTGTTATTCATTAAATGTAAGAATTAGCCAAGCAGGAGAACTGGCCTGAGTGAACTAGTGGCAGTAATCCTGTGTTCTTTTGCTTAGTGAGCACAGCTCTCTTCCTCAGCACAGCTGTTCATTTGTGGTGTCACAGGGCTATTGGATTTCAACTGCTGTGTTTGTATAACATTACCGTCTAAAGAGAAATGAGAGCAGCTCTGTGTCTATAGGCAATGGGACCCAATTCATTAAGCTATAAAAAAGAATTCAAGAATGAAAACTTTCAGTTTAACATCTGAAGAATTCGTGGGACATTGAAAAACGAACCAATTTTAATAGGAGCTGGCCTGTAAGAAATGATAGACTAAAAGATCAAGATTATATTAGAGAAAATATGTTGTTTGAGGTGAAGACTGTGCTAACGAACCTCTCCCACTTGTCATGTGTTTAATGACTAAATGAAGACTTGCATAAGTAACTGCATTTTGGGGAAAAATTAATCTAGGAATTTCTTTAGGATTTCAGGATATTTGCTTCACAATGTCGAGGGTCTTGTTAAGACATTCCAAACCTTAATTGCGTATGAGAATCACTTCTGGCACTTTTTTAAGCAGAGAAATTCTGAATGTTTACCCCTGAAGATTCTGATCAGGAAGGTCCTGGGGGGCCAGACACTGATATTTTAAAACTTTGACTCTGTGATTTGGAGGCAGGAAGTGAACTGAGAATTCCTTGTTCTCTGGCATAATTTAAAGTTTTTTTTTAAACTTTGTACTTAGTCTAAAATGCATTCATATGGAGAGAATGAGGTGTCCCATCATATAAATATATTGAAAAATTCGAGGTGAGTATTTTCAGATTTATAGAGAATTAAATTGAAGACCCTTTCATTCAATAATTATTTATAGAGGCCCTGCTATGTCTAAGACACTTAGTTTTTGAAACTTGATTGGTATAATTGGGAGTCACTTATTGGTGAAGGGATGAAAATTAAGGCTTAACTACAGAGTTGATGCTTGTGTGCTTTAGACAGTAATATGTCCACAGAAGCTCATGATAGCTAAATTCTGCCTTGGTGCAATCAAAGAAACAAACAAACAAACAAAAAGCAAAAAAAAAAAGCAATTTAAGGAAAACTGACCATTGCCTGCTATTCCATCTTAAGCTGTCACCAAAGCCAAAATCCAAGTCTTAGATGTCACCATAATGATGTCATGAAATGTCTATCCAACTCACACTTGTTACTTCTAAGGAAAATGGGCTCATAAATGCTGAACAAGCAGAGAACATTAGCCCCAATGCAAATGGTTGAGGTATTCTAGGTCTTTCTGTCTTGTATAGGGCTTGTATACTCGAGCCAATGGCTTCATGGGAGGGAAAGAAAGAGAGAAATGGGGAGAGAGAGACTCCCCAGGTGAATGAGCTTATTTCAACCTTTAGAGAGCAGAAATGGACTGCAACCATTCTACATGGAGCAAAAAAGAAAGAATTGGACTGACATGCATATACACTTGACCTCTTAAAATGATCTGCCTCTGAAACTGTGGCACAGATTCCTAGGTTTTGTGCAATCTCTGAACCTCAGAGGAAGGATTTTCTTAGTCTAGATCCAATGGCGAACATTGGGAGGAAGGGAAGAGAAAAGAGGAGCCTCCAGAGCTTGCTGGAGGAAATCCATGAGGCTGAGGTACTTGTTAGAATCATACGTTGATTCATTTTAAAGACCAACTATTTATAGATGGAGAAGAGAAGTCTTAAATAACGTGAATGAGATGTGAGTAATTACATCATTCTGCTGAACAGTTAGAAATGACAACTTCCAATAGCAGAATGATCATATCATTTCCTCTTCACCTACCTTAAAAAAAATTCTGTGGCTAAATTGATTTCTGCTGACAATGTTTGTTTGATTCTTTTCCTTATTTTTATCCTGCTTCATTAAGGAAGTGATTTGGTGTATGTTAATAATAAAGTAAAACTGGATTGCATACAATAAAGATAGAAGTGGAAAAAAGTATATGTTTGTGTGTGTGTAATATATATATGTATAAAACTAGAAACTAGATTAAAAGTTCATTCTATAACCTGTAGCTTTGGGAGGCATGAGACACAGACTTTGGTTTCAGGTTTCTAGGATTCAAGGCAAAATCCAAACTATGCACAGTTATATAATGCACATTTTTAATAACTTAAGGGCAAGCCAATGATCCATGGATATAGAAATTATACTTGATACTAAGACCAGTAAAGAATTTCTTAATGTTCTCATAAAGAATGAAACATATCCTGAATAGTTCCAGAACTGATCACTTAGAGACTCAAAAAGAAGTTTCATTTTCCCATTTTTATTGTATCCTTAAATGTAAACCAATATCATTACAACAATGTGTGCATTTATTGAAAAGCATGATGAGGTCCAGAATCAGATCTTTGTTCATCTAGATGAATCATGTGGTAGACCTTGGAATAACTATAGGAATGGATGGACTCTGCATCTTTCTAGCAATCTCAGCTGTATTTTTAATAGATATTTGGTGATTATACCAGGCTTGAGTTCAGAGTAAGTCTATCTGATTTATCGTTATCTCATGTTGTGAGAAATGTTAAGAATCCAGTTTATATAATAAAGATCTTTTAAGAATGTTTAATTTTTTTTGCAGAGCCTGTGTTCCATTTTAGGTCTGTCATCACTCTTCATTTGTTAAGTTTTAATTATTCTCAGTTTGTCTCTAAAGAACTCTGAATCCAACAAGAAATTCTAATTTAATGTGTAGTGGGAGTAGTTTGATCTCTAAGAACTGAAATCTTACTTTAAAGATTTTTTTAAAATAAAGGCTATCAGGGGAGAGGACAGATTTTAAATTCGAGTTCTATTATTAATTGGGGAACTGTGAACATGTTATTTATTTATTTATTAAAATAATTTTTTTTCTGTGATAGTTTTTTTTTAACATCTTTATTGGAGTATAATTGCTTTACAATGGTGTGTTAGTTTCTGCTTTATAACAAAGTGAATCAGTTATACATATACATATGTTCCCATATCTCTTTCCTCTTGCATCTCCCTCCCTCCCACCCTCCCTATCCCACCCCTCTAGGTGGTCACAAAGCACCGAGCTGATCTCCCTGTGCTATGCAGCAGCTTCCCGCTAGCTATCTATTTTACGTTTGGTAGTGTATATATGTCCATGTCACTCTCTTACTTCGTCCCAGCTTACCCTTCCCCCTCCCCAGGTCCTCAAGTCCATTTTCTAGTATGTCTGCATCTTCATTCCCATCTTGCCCCTAGGTTCTTCATGACCTTTTTTTTTTTTCTTAGATTCCATATATATATGTTAGCATACGGTATTTGTTTTTCTCTTTCTAACTTACTTTACTCTGTATGACAGACTCTAGGTCCATCCACCTCACTACAAATAACTCAATTTCATTTCTTTTTATGGCTGAGTAATATTCCATTGTATTTATGTGCCACATCTTCTTTATCCATTCATCTGTTGATGGACACTTAGGTTGCTTCCATTAACATGTTATTTAAATTCATCAATCCTCTGCTTATCTTTAAAATAGAAGAAATGAAAGCTATCACAAGTCTTCAAGACAACAGCTTATGAGCAATTAGCCAGCACAGGCTTAGAACATACCAAGACTCAATAACAGTTAGTTTTCTCCCCTCCATGAAGGGAAGATAAATCACGATGGTGGCATTTTGTTATGAATGTCAAAGAGACAGGAGATTTAAATATGTGCTACATTCTGTTTGGTTGGGTGAAGTGGTAGAGTATTTCTTTCATTATTTTGTGCTCTCAATTCAACAGTTCAATATACTGTGCTTGTCGTATACTAGGTATTTGCTAATCATTGAGACTAAAAAAGATAAATAAGCAAAGTTTTCCCCGTAGATGGTCACAACTAATTAGGGGAGACAGATAAGTAAACTAATCATTAGTATTTAGTTTGAGAGCTACAATATTAGAGATATTGGTTCCCAGGAGGATCATAACTTAATGTTTACTGTCTAAATATCAAATACCAAGGCATATGATGATTTCCAGCATCACTAGAGGTGGCCAGATGGCTGTTGGCCAAGAATCTTCACAAGAAAGCATTTATCTTTCAGACCTACTCCTCTCCATGATTTCACCATTAGATTTGTATGCTCAGAAATTCTGAGACCTACAATTGGCAAGGCTTGGGATTCTATCTAGGCCAATGGACAATTAAAAAACAACAACAACACACACACACAATTGCCATGAGAATTAGGCATTCACAATTGTTTGGACAGCACATTTTCTACCTATAGATAATTATAATGGAAATTCAAACTATCAGATTGCTTGGCTAGTATTATATCCAGCAAGTCAATTTATTTACATGGCTCTCAGTGTGTTGTGTCGTCAGTCTCTGATGGTCTGATAGGGATACCCATTCCTGGAGACTAGACAGTGAAGAGTTGGCCCAATAGGGCATCCTCTCCTCTGGACTGTGCAGGAGAAGTCCAGTGTTTTCTCTGAGGCCTCTCCTTTACTTCCATTGTAGACCAGCTATATTCTGATTGTTGCATCCTTTCCTTAAATGAGTTAATATCTTCAATCAGAAAATTAGTTAACCAACTATTTCTATTATTCTTTCATTTTCTGATGACAAAGATGACTGCTTTCTTTGGAGACTACTTACTGTGTGATGCCCTTTATCGTTACTGATTGTCTTTTGTTTTCTGTACAGGTACATGTCAACTTTATATTCTCACCCTGATTTTCCAGAGAAAGGACCAGAGGAGATTAATGAAGAGCTAATGAAAAGTGTTAGCCACAACCCTCTTTTACTTCTCACACCACAGAAAATTAAAAGATACGTTGAGTCTTTATGGAAGAAGAAAAGTTCTGGACAACCTGTCACCTTTACTGATATCTTTGGGATGTTAATAGGAGAAACACTAATTCACAATGTAAGCCTTGGCTCAGTCTACAATCCTTTTAATACAAGAAGACCATGTATATCGTAATGTTTTAAATAAAACAAAATACGATAAATTTTGTAAAAGTCAGTTGACTCACCTTATCCTATCAACATGTACTGAGTACATACTCCCTGCCAGACATAACTCTTCTATAATACGTTTCATCCTACATTACATTAGTTCTTACCAGCTTACTAATTTATTCTAACTATGTGTCAGTTTTGTTGTTGTTTTTTGTTTGTTTTGTTTTGTATTTTTTGGCCACACGGCGCGGCTTGCGGGATCTTAGTTCCGCGACCAGGGATTGAACCCGAGCTCTCGCCAGTAAGAGCGCAGCGTCCTAAATGCTGGACTGCCAGGGAACTCCCTACGTGTCAGTTTTGATGTATAGGGAAATACTTTTGTATTCCTTTTCTTTGGAAAAATACACATTTTAACCCTTAACTGCCCATTCTGCCCAAATAGCAATCTTTTTAGATAAAGTGGTGAATATAAGTAATATTTAAATAGCAG
This sequence comes from Mesoplodon mirus, assembly GCF_964341445.2. Classification (NCBI taxonomy): domain Eukaryota; kingdom Metazoa; phylum Chordata; class Mammalia; order Artiodactyla; family Ziphiidae; genus Mesoplodon; species Mesoplodon mirus. Next base: position 156,157,469 of record NC_138978.1, on the reverse strand, counting down.
AAGAAGAATGGAGCTTGCCTGGAGAAAGTTAGAAAAAAAAGGAGTGAATCACATGGAAGAAACCCATTCGACACATGACAACAGAGCGACATTTTATCTGAACATGAAACAGGGCGGGTAGAGTTTGTGCCAGGGAATCTGGGGGCTCAATTCCTTCTGGGCTCCCTAGCTGCCAAACGTCGATATAGTCCTGAGACGTATGGCTCTTTTTAGAATGAAGGTAATTACCTCCATAGAGCTTACTTTCTGTTGTTTTTCAGGATCAGAGGTTCCTAGAAGTCATAAGACTTTTTTTTTTTTTTGCAGTATGTGGGCCTCTCACTGTTGTGGCCTCTCCCATTGCGGACCACAGGCTCTGGACGCGCAGGTCCAGCGGCCATGGCTCACGGGCCCAGCCGCTCCGTGGCATGTGGGATCTTCCTGGACCGGGGCATGAACCCGCGTCCCCTGCATTGGCAGGCAGATTCTTAACCACTGAGCCACCAGGGAAGCCCCATAAGACTATTTTTATTACAGACATTTTGTGTCTTGATTGGAAGTACTATTTTACATAGTTTTTAAAAATCTGTATCTGTTTGTATATGTAAAACCTTTTCTTTCTTCTGTGGACAGAGAATGAACACTACCTTGAGTAGTTTGAAGGAAAAAGTCAATACTGGACAGTGCCCTTTGCCTCTTTTCACCTGTCTCCATGTCAAACCTGATGTCTCAGAACTGATGTTTGCAGGTATGGAATTTCCTCTTGCAAAACATTTCCTGGAAGCTTTGAACTGTAGTTCCTAATGATTTTCTTTAGAGGAAGATCATAAGCAATTTTAGTTGCTTATTTTAATATATTTTCTGTAACATAAAAACTTTTGAAAATATAAGAATATTTTAAGCTAGATGATTTTCTGGTTGTAGAGACTATCCTATGAAACTAGTTACTAGTATATCTTCATTCAAATTAGTGGGAAAGAAGATATAAAAGTAAATCATGAATATAATCAATATTCTATTTTAATTATTCATTTCTCAAGGATTTTTAACAAAATACTATGTCTAGGGCTTTTAGGCAAGCCATGTATTTTTGCTTGCTGCTTATCTGTTCATTAAATTGGGTAACATGGTATCTGTTTATCATTCAAAACACTATTCTAATTTTTATAATTCAGCACCTTAAAAGTACTAGTCTATACTTGTGGCAGCTGGTGAAGAAAATGCCTCATTTTGTTAAATCTCAGATGTAAACATTTATTTCTTCTGTAGCTCTGTTTCTTGTTGGGTGCTCTAAAAGTATGTGACTTCCTACTTCTCCAGGCCACTGCCAGTCCTAGTCTGCAGTGTGATAGAATTTCTGACTGTGGCTAGTAGGGTTCATTGTATTTTTAGGAAAAGTATCTCAGTGACATCAGTCACACCATGAGCTTAAAAAATCATTGTGAATGGCATGTAATTACCAGATTTATATCTAGAATTCTTTTGCAGTTTTACCAAGTCTCACTTTTTCTTCAACTGACTACTGTCAAGCAAGAATTTTGAATAGTTTATAAAAGCAGTGCACCTGGAATTCATTCATTCAACAAGTGTTTATCAATTATCTTGACTAAAATGTTTCTCATGCTTATGGTTCAGAAAGCACTTATCATATTTATTGTCTTATTCAATATTTACTACAACCCAGGGAGAGAAGGAGGTATTCTTAGCTCTGCTTCACAGGAAAAAAAAAAAATAAAACCTCAGAAAGATTCAGTGATTTGCACATTGCCACATAGAAAGTAAGTAGCAGAGCTGAGAATTGGTCTTGAAATACTTTGTTCTTTTTATAAAAATATTGGCTTCTCTGATTACTGATGATGTAGAATGTAGTATGCCAGGTGCTGAGCATGAACTCCCCTCCCCTCCACAGTATATTGCCCTTTTTCTATAAGACCTGATAGTATGTTTGAGAAATTTACAATAGTTATTAAAGAGGTTAAAGCACAAGAGAGAACAGAATGTTACTCTGCACTGTTTCCTTGACCAAGTTGTGTGACACCTTTTAGCCTCCGTTTTCTCATCTGTTAAATGAGAATGAGACTCTCCTTATAGTTTTGTTTTTTTTTCGGTATGTGGGCCTCTCACTGTTGTGGCCTCTCCCGTTGCGGAGCACAGGCTCCGGACGCACAGCCTCAAAGGCCATGGCTCACGGGCCCAGCCGCTCCGCAGCATGTGGGATCTTCCCGGACCGGGGCACGAACCCATGTCCCCTGCATCGGCAGGCGGACCCTCAACCACTGTGCCACCAGGGAAGCCCAGGTTTCAGTATATCTTAACAATGTGGAGTGTTCTATGAAAGCTGTATGAGAAGAGTCAAAGGTCTGAAGATGAATAGAATTTGTATATGAAAGGCAAATTTAATTCTTGGATGGGGGGTTCAGGCATGCAGTAAGAGTGTCGGATAACCATGGCATACTCAGCAGCAATGAGGAAGCACACTTTGTGATGGAGTTCATAGGGAGAGTTAAGATCCTATCATACATGAAAAGTAAGGGCCATGATAAATTGTTTTCTTGTTGGTGGTGGTTTTGTTTTGTTTTATTTTTGCTTTCCGATAGCTATTGTCTTATGAGGTCTTGGAATGCTTGGAAATTGGTTGGTAAATACCACTAGCATGCCAGTCAAATTTGTGCATAGCCAAATGAGGCTTCTTTTACCCCAGAAGCATTGATTTAGTTAAACAAGCATTAAACTAATTTGGAAGCCTTGTCTTACTTCTAAGCTGAAATACCTTGGATGGGTCAATATCTCTGATTCTTATTTTCCTCATTATTAAAAAGAAGGATATTAATAAACATCAGTTTTATCTTACAGAGCTATTAAGCCAATTACATGAGATAGGGATAATACTGAATATGATAAAGGGACATAAAAATATAATAGTTTTATTGTTACTGTTACGATTGTTAACGGCATTTTCACAGTTGTCTCTTCTATTCTGAAGTTTTAGTCAGCAGCCATTCTCAAGAGAAAATCTGACTACAATAATTAAAGAATAAATAATATTTCTAGCGAGTGCATATTTTGGATTCATCTAGAGTGAGAAACGGCTGTTTTCTGTGCAGTTACTAGTCTTTCAACTTGGATATGTCTGATTTGGGCCAACTGCCTAATTTCAATATTGTTACTGACATGAGAGAAGCCCCATTAACCTTCATTGTTAAGTTTCTATGATGAGGAGGTTCAAGCTGTTTCTTCCAACAGAGTTGAACAAAACCATCAAACGTTAGTTATGTTGATCTTGTAGCCAGATAAGACATTCAAAGGGGCATGTTATGAGTGTTTGAGTAGCTTGAGTTATTGGGGAAAAAAAAAAAGGAAACATGTCTATACTTTATGCCTTTAAATTTGCTTAGATTAAAATGGACATTCAAGAAAAAAAAGATAAGATGTTATTTGAATTATATTAAAAAAAATCAAAGATCCAAATTACCTTACGGAAGTTTTATCAACTTTACTTCAACAATACCAGAGAATGTTTTTCTTCTCTCTTAGAAAAGTTTTAAACACTTTCCCCTTTTGAAGACTTTAAACACATAAATATTAGTTGTTTAAATGGTTACATATTTTTGTATGTTGGTTCCTCCACTTCACTACATTTCTAGTAGGATTTCAAACTTTCATTTTCAAGTTTCCATTGGTCAGTGAATTGCATTTACTGAGCACAATTTATAGACTTAACATCATGTTAAGTTCTTTAACAGATGTTATAGAAGTAAAAATATAGTACTTCCTCAAGAAGTCTATAGTCCCATTAATGAGACAAAAATAGAACATGAAAAAATTGTAAGCCATATACATAGAATACTACTATCTGTTAGAGTATATAGAACTGACATAAATTGTAAGATATTAGAGATTTAGTATAGTCATAAGAAAGACTTCATGAGGGTGATGGAACTCAGATTTAAGTTGACCTTGGAAAGATCTATCAATTGGGGGTGAAAAGTCAACTTTGTGTGAACAGTATAAGAAAATGTTCAGAAGGGAAGCCAAAGGTACATTTTGGGGAGCAGTAAAGAGACATTAGCCTTGGTCTCATGCGTGAACTGGTGAAGAGTAGTGGTATATTTGGGAGAACCATTAGTGCCAAGTTATAGAAAGCTTTGAATTCCAGACAGAAATGTTTTTATTCAGTTATGATAATGGGAAATACTTAATGATTTTTGGTAGGGCAATAAAATTATTTAAATAGTGTTTTTGAAAAAAAGTGTTTCAGTGATTCATATGGGTAGGTTGGTAAGAAAGAAACTGGAAGCAGTGATATTACTGTGTTTCTTTAAATAAGGTCCTGGAACTAGGGAGAAACTGATAAGGAAAAAGAGGAGAAGATGAATGTGCAAAGCTTAAAGGTTACCAGTGAAATGTGTGATGGATGGATTTGATGTGAGTGGATTTAAGAGTGATTTCAGTTAAGAAAAATTTTTTTCTGGGCGGTGATAGCATGATTTACAGAAACAAGTAAGCTTGTCTGGGAAGCAAGGTGATAAGCTCCTTTCCAGGTAAGTGTAGCAGGATGTGATGACAGCATACTCAAGCGTAAGTGCACAACAGGAAGATGGAAATGAGTAGATGGAGGCTCAGGAGAGAGGGTCAAGTTTGAAATGTAGGAATCAGCAGCAGAGAAATAGTAGTCAAAGTACTGTAGTGAGTTCTTCAGTGAGGATTAGAGAGCAAATCTACCTCTTGAGAATGTCTCTCATTACTGTGTACACAAACCACAACATTAATTAAGAAGAGATTGCTAGAGAAGTAGGGACCAGGAGGTCTTTACACTTTAGTACCCTGGAGAGGGGTGTGAAATTCAGAGATAAGAAATTACTCACAGCGATATAGAAATTTTCCTAATGGCCTCTGATTCATTGCTAGTCATGTCTCACTAACTCCATGTAAGTCATTATAAAACACACCACTTGGTCATGAAGGGTATATGCACCATTTGGCTTTGATGTGAAATGAGTTATAATGTGTTCTCATCACAATTGTGATTTTATAACTTGTTCACAAAAGTAGGATGTTCTAACCTATACTATTGAGTAAATAACAAATATATACATATCCACAATTCCTTTTCCAAAACTTTGAGGACAGATGTTTTAAAATTCAGAATATTTTAGATTTTGAAGTTAAAAAATATGCTATATATTACATAATACCCCCATTGAGGTCTTATAATCAAATAGAGTGATTTCTCCAATGGAATGTATTGATATTCACATCCCATGGGATATCTAAAGATTAAGCCTCACATCTTTTCAAGACTGGTTTTTCTGCTAAATGAGTTCAGGTCAGGTTTTACTACCAAACGAATAGCAAAAAAATCATGTGGATTTTGGATTGTTGGATAAAGGGTTATAGACATGCAATAATTTTAGAAAGGGAAAAACTGAAAAAAAAATAAAGGCAGACAGAGAGTTTGGAGTTAGGCAGGGGTGCATGGTAGTGGGACTCCATAGAAGATGGTCAACAAAGACTTTGAACTAAAGTTAAGAAGGAGCAAGCCTTATGGTTACAGAAGGGAATAGCAAGCATAAGGGCTGTGAGACAGGAGTGAGCTTGGTCTCTTGGAGGAACATTAAGAAGGTGTGTGGCTGAAGTGGAATAAGTAAGACAAAATGTGATAGGAGATTGGTTAAGATATGTAGTCAGACAAGGAGCATGAGCCAGACCATCATGAGGACTTCTCGGCCATGTTTTTATTTTCAGTGTAATGGGAAGCCATTGGAAAGCTTTCAGCTGGCACTGGTGTGGTGTGATTTATATTTTTAAAAATCCATCTGGCTACAGGATATCAACAAGGTAGTAGGGGAATAGAGAAAGTTTTAAGAGGCTATTGTGGAGATCCAGGAGAGAGTTTGGCAGCTTGTACCGGTATGGTCATGGTGAACAAATGGATAAGTAGCCCGTTTCTAACCACATCTGATGATAGAGCCTACAGAACTTGATTTTTTGTATTTGAGGTATAAAAGAAAGAGGACCATGAAGAATTCTAAAGTATGGATAGTGGTATGAATATATGAAAAGTAGTACCATTTACCAAACAGGGGAAGACAGAGAATGGCAAGGAAATAGGAGTCAAAAACCAGGAATTCTTTTTGGATAGATTAAGATTCAGATAATTATTAGGCATAGTTATAGCCACAGGAATACATGAAATATAATAGTGGCTACTATTTATTGAGTGATTAGAATGTGCTTTGTCCTCTTCTAAGTTCTTTAAGTTTCTTAGCTCGTTAGATCTTCACAACAATTCTACAAACTATCAACTGATTTTATTCACATTTTACAGATTAAGGAACTAAAACACAGAGAATACAAGCAATCTACCCAAAATTTCACAGATTTTTAAACATCTGAGCCAGCAGTTTTAAAACTGAGTCTAAAGTTTTCCCTTTTATAGAATTAAGATGGACTTTATAAAAGATGTCTGAGTTTTTAAATGTGAAAAGGTATTCAATTTGTACAAATTAAGGGATCCTTTGTGTTCTCATTTTATTCATCGGTAAGCTTTCCCCTCCCAACTTCTCCTATACAATGCCATATGCATAATAGGCATTTGGCTAATTTTTAAAAAATATTTCAAATAAATGAATGAGAATAATCATGACAATGTTGAAGTAATCTTTGTGCACATCTCTGTAGTATTTCCCTATTAATGGATTGCATTTTTTAAAATGATTTCAGATTGGGTTGAATTTAGTCCATATGAGATTGGCATGGCTAAATATGGTACTTTTATGGCTCCTGATTTATTTGGAAGTAAATTTTTTATGGGAACAGTTGTAAAGAAATATGAAGAAAACCCCTTGCATTTCTTAATGGGTAAGTGATAAAAATCTACCATGAGTTTGTTTGACTGTTTTAAATCCTGGTGCATTCTAAGTTATTCTGTTTTTGCTTTATTTTAGGTGTCTGGGGGAGTGCCTTTTCTATATTGTTCAACAGAGTCTTGGGAGTTTCTGGCTCACAAAGTAAAGGTTCCACAATGGAAGAAGAACTAGGTATTGTAAAAACATGCTTACATTGATAATAATTACACTATATTGGTAAATTTCATTAACACATATGTTGAGAGAAAATTAAATCATCATAAAGATTGTAATTGTTCTAAAGTAGGCTAGGCTAAGCTGTGGTGTTCAGTAGATTAGATGTATTCAATGCATGTGCATCTTACAAAATTTTCAATTTACAGTGGGTTTATTGGGACATAAACCCATTGTAATTTGAGGAAGATCTGTACTCCTTTTATCAATAAGGGTAGCTTTTTGAAGATTAGATTCAACAACAATTTAACGCAGTATAACACTTAAATTCATGCTTGTCAGTTCATTTACCTCTTAAATACTTCTCACAGCTTATTCATACCAAAAAGCATGGAAAAAATGTTTCAAATCACATCTAATAAATTATCACCAATGATTTTCTTTAAATCTAACTCACTAGCCCACAATAAATTAAAAATAATATTTACAAAACTTGAAAAAGTAGACGAACTCAATTGAGGACCAGCAGTATTCATTTGTTATAATATTTATACCATAGAAACATATGTTCCCTTTAATAAATAAATTTGATTTAAAGTAAACGAAACAAAACATGCATTCAGTATCTCCTAGATGTCTTGCCATCTGTAGCTCAATCAACACTAAATTTGTTATGGCTATTTTGACTGGCAGTGGGATGGAGCAGGGAGATGCTAAATTTGAATTTGGGGCCAGCCTAGCTGAGGCTGGGGAGAAGGGTCCTGTAGATTATCAGCACACTACCTACCTACTACCTCTTCTCTGTGTGTGAAGTATCACACATTTATTTGAGGAGTTAACAGAACAGCATAAATGACTTTCTCAACAATCAATTTATCTGAAGAATACTTGCATGTAAAAAAACTTACCGTAGGATTTTTCTGACAAGCCATCCTTAGTTATTGCAGACAGACAGTTTATTTAATTAAGCTTTATATACAAAACAAAAATACAATTGTACTTTAATTAATGCACTACAAATTGGCTTATAAGTAGTATGATCACTCTTCCTGTGAGAATTGACTTTAGATATATGATATTTATATTAAGTGCAGTAACTTGCTATAGTCCTTAATATTTGGGGGTAGTTCGTAGTAAATAATGGAGAAGTGATCTTATGATTGCAATAGAGCCAAAGATTTTAATATAAAAATAAAAACAACCAAAAAGGCACTTTGTCCTTGAACTTGCTCCTGTCCTCTGAGCATCACTCAGTGAATAAGCAGCCAAGGTTGGTGGAACTTTTGAGTGTTCTCTGACCTTAACTACAGAGCCACATGCTCTTAAGTGTAACTGAAAGGCAAAGTGCATAATGCTGAAAAGCTCTGACTTGATTTATTTTAATGAACATTACATGCCAGATGAATAACCTGTTCTCACCTCTAACTGTGGGAATAACTAACTCTTCTCTAAGATATGAAGAGTTCAGAAAAAAAGAAGAGAAAAAGAACAGAAGTATTACCTCTTATGAGGCTTGCTTCTCTGTGTTCTTCTGTGTTAAATAATCCAGATAAATCCAGGGTTTGCTGCTTTTTCCTTCTAAGGCAGGAAGAGAATAGGACTGAAATAACACATCTGAAGGTGGATGAGACAATGGCTGACGGCCAAGGAAAAGGAGAATGTTTATACTCAATAGTCTTGAATATTCTTTGTTGTGAGACATCCCCTTTGAGACCAGTGGTTTCGCAGCTTATTTACTTTCTCTGTGTGTCAGACTTAAGGGGAATATTGTGTCCTTGAGAACCACCGGCTAGCAGGATGCGTGTTACCTCAGATTAGGTTAGGGTTTCCAGAAATGAGACCAGAGTGATGACTGAGGGGAATCTGAGGACTCCTGGTAACCCTTTTATCCACTGGCCGACTAAAGTCTACCTCTTAAAGTGGTGTTCAAAGGTGGTTTTTGTTTTGTTTTTCTCTCTTTCAAAGACACACTTTAAGGTAAATTGGAGCATAATATGGGGAAACCAAATGTTATACCTATATTTCTCTCAGTTTAAAAGCCCAAATGGCTCTCTATTACTGAAAGTTATAAATTTGAAGTCAGTTTTTTAGGATTAAAAAAAAAATTCTATTGACTAACAGAAGGAAAAAAAATCACTCTACAGATAAGGATTTCATGTACATGTCCAAAAAAAGTTTGATTTTTCTACAAATGTTGATTATAAAATGGTTTGTGTGCTCCATAATTTGGGTACTTTTTACTTGAAAAAAGACAAGTTATGCTAGATTTTATTCTTGTTTCTGTTTTATGGATTTATGGTTTCTATTTTAATTTTTATAACTGCTCTCTTAATAAGTTCGGAGGAAGCAAAAACTGATACCAAAACAGACATTTCAATAGACAATATTCAGTATTATTAAAATCAAAAGTTATCTTATATTAGTAGTTTCATTCATTTTGATGAAACAATTTTGTGTCCCCCTTATAAATTTTGGCTTTACCCTGTACTGACCTTCATAAACATCATTTCAACATATTTAATTGAAGAAAAATTTTTTTGATATAATAAGAATTATATAATCAAGTTATTCTTTCTGTCAGAATTAAGATAAACAAATAAAAATTCTCCCCTTTAAAATCATGTATGAATAATTCTAAACTAATTTTTCATACCCTGGGAAATTTTGCTTTCAAATGAGAAATTTGAAAATCCTAGTAAAGCTAAGACATTTAGATTTACTAAGTTGATCTAGATTTATACCAGTAAATCTAATAGACCTCACTGTGGTTTTGCTACGATTACTTCCTTACAGTAAATTTCATCGTGAGTCTTGACACCTGAGATTCTTCAATTGTTTTGTTTTCTTTCTGCAGAAAATATTACAGCAAAGCATATTGTGAGTAATGATAGCTCGGATAGTGATGATGAATCACAAGAACCCAAAGGTAAGAGAGCTGGAACCTCCTCTGGCAGAAGTGGAAAGGACATGAATGTTTTGTCTGATTTTCTCACTCAAGATGCTAATGGTAGTCTCTGCTTAAGGCATTGAGTGATAGAATGGTAGCTTTCAATTCAGAGCAAGAATTAATGCCATATACGTAATAAAATATGCAACACAAAAGTTGCATATTTTAAAATATGCAATAACTAAAAGTTATTTCATTTCTTTTAAATACCTCAAAAATATTATCAGTTGAACAGAGAACAAACTGAGATGGTAGAAATACCAAATTCTGTGTTAAGTCTGATTAGAGCACCAGGCTTCTCAACATGGAAATTGTGATTTGGGAACATTTTTACATGGCTTTAATAACTAAAATTTAATCTTTAAAAATCTTATTATTAAGTAACCTGTAGAAAACGATGTTCTCCCTCCATTCCTGAGCCTTATCCCATTGCCAATATTCTGTCTCTCAGGAAGGGATCAGTGATGAAGTGGAGTAGAATTATTGAGAAATTTTTGTTTTGTATATTACTTTGTAGTACAAGTGAGTACTTCTACACCTTAACAAGGCAGTTTTTAGCTTTGTGTGGATCACGATAGTCAATGGGGAGTCGGGGAAGAGATAAGTCAAGGATCACGGATATTTGTTGCAATTGTTATGTGGTAAAATGGAATGATTTTACATTTTGACACAGCCATTGGTACAAATATTCCCAATAGCTCAAAAGCCAAAACAAATAAACAAAAAACAAAGAGAAGATTTTATAACAACTGGGTGAACATGTCCTGTTATAGTTTGAATATAATCATCTAGATTTTAAAAGATATTAAATGCTTTCTTGTCCCAAACCTAAAGAACTCCACCAGCCAAGGTATAGATATTGGAAGAGCCTGTTTAATCTTTGCTGAATCAACACTAAAATTAAAGTTCTCTTTTCATAGCTGGGCTGTTATTTTTCAGTTGTTCTGGTCTTTTTTTTTTTTTTTTTTGAATTTCCTTTTAATGAAAGGAGATAGTACAAAGGGGATAGATAGCATATGCCTAGCATTTCTAGAATTAATTATATATTGATTTGGGGGCTATCAAGTAGATGTAATAATGGTTTATCAATTATTAAGTAAATTGCCAAAATGATCAGTACATTTGATCACCTCTGCAGTACTAGCTGGTTTTCTTAAGGCTGAGAGTTCAAGGACCCTCTGAATATGGCTGCTTTGGTTTTAGTACCAGCCTACATTGGAGAATGATATTTAGGATGTTTCTGAGGATTTCTTATTAGCTCTTAATATTCATTTTTTTTAAATGGCCTTTATTTATTAGAGTAGTTTTAGACTCACATCAAAATTGAGCAAAAAGTACAGAGTTCCCATATATTTCCTGCACCCACACACATAACCTTCACCACTTTCAGCATCTTATACCAGAGTGGTACATTTATTGCAATCAATGAACCTGTACTGACACATCATTATCACCCAAAGTCCAAGCTTTAGGATTCACTCTTGGTGTTGTATATTCTACAGGTTTTCACAAATGTATAATGACATGTATCTACCTTTATAGTATCATACAGAGTACTTTCACTGCCCTAAAATCTTCTGTGCTCTATTTATCCCTCTGCTTCCCTCCCCCAGCCCCTGGCAACCACTGATTTTCTTACTGTCACCATCATTTTGCCTTTCTAGAATGTTATATAGTTGGAATCATACAGTGTGTAGCCTTTTCAGATTGGCTTCTTTCACTTAGTAATATGCATTTAAGTTTCCTCCATGTCTTTTTATGGCTTGATAGCTCATTTCTTTTTAGCACTGAATAATATTTCATTGTCTGGATATACCATAGTTTATCTGGTTACCTACTGAAGAATATCTTGGTGGCTTTCAAATTTTGGCAGTTATGAATAATGCTGCTATAAACATCCATGTTCAGATTTTTGTCTGGATATGTTTTCAACTCCTTTGCCTAAAAATCAAGAAGCATGATTTCTGTATCATGTGATAATAAAGTTTTGTAAGAAGCTTCCAAACTGTCTTGCAAAGTAATTGTTCCATTTTGTGTTTCCACCAGCAATGTATGAGAGTTCCTGTTGCTCCACATCCTCACCAGCATTCGGTGCTGTCAGTGTTTTGGATTTTGACATTTCTAATAGGTGTGTAGTGTCATCTTGGTGTTTTAATCTGCATTTCCTTGATGACATATGACATGGAACATCTTTTCATATACTTACTTGCCATCTATATGTCTTCTTTGGTGAGGTGTCTACTAAGGTCTTTTGTCCTTTTTTTTTTTTTTTTTTTTTTTTTTTTTTTGCGGTACGCGGGCCTCTCACTGTTGTGGCCTCTCCCGTTGAGGAGCACAGGCTCCGGATGTGCAGGCTCAGCGGCCACGGCTCACAGGCCCAGCCGCTCCGTGGCATGTGGGATCTTCCCAGACCGGGGCACGAACCCGCGTCCCCTGCATCGGCAGGCGGACTCTCAACCACTGCGCCACCAGGGAAGCCCCTTTTGCCCATTTTAAAATTGAGATGTTTGTTTTCTTATTGATGAGGTTTTAAAGTTCTTTGTATATTTTGGGTAACAGTCCATTATCAGATGTGTCTCTTTTTTTTTAATTTTGGGGAGGATGAGCAGTTAACAGTTTTGTTAAACAATGTTTTACTTTGAGTATAATTCCTTTTTTATTGTCTTTTTTTTTTAATTGAAGGGTTAATCAATTCTCTTTCTTCTTTGGCCACCCCGCACAGCTTGTGGGATCTCAGTTCCTTGACCAGGGGTTGAACACGGGCCACGGCAGTGAAAGCCCGGAATCCTAACTACTAGGCCACCAGGGATCTCCCCAGATGTGTCTTTTGCAAATATTTCCTCCCAGTCTATGGCTTGTTTTCTCCTTCTCTTGATGCCCCTTCATTTTTAGTCATGTGATTTTGAACAAGGTCTTTAGGCATTTTCAACTTTAGTTTTTTCAAATCTGCACTGGCATCATTTTACCTGCTCTCACAGAATTGCTGTAATCATCAAATTAGCAAGTGCATACAAAGGGTTTTAAGTTGTAAAGGACTAATAAATAGAAATTTACTATTAGAATTTTAGCTAATAAGCAATAGATATGATTTATCTGTTTACTTTTGGGTTCGTCTCACAAATGATGTCATTTCCAAATACATCATAAGGAAAGCAGATCCACTGCTGGTATAGAAGCGGGATAAATTTAATAATAATAATAATAACAACAACAGTGATGATGAAGAAGAAGAAGAAAAAGAGGAGGGAGCTCCAAACCTTTGGAAAATAATTGAGTGTCTTATTCATATCCTGTGTAACTAAAATATAAATCATTCCTTTTAAAGCCTGATTCATTCTATTGATAGATTTTCTTTGTTATACTTGGCATTAGAAAAATGTGGGAGTAGAAAAGACTGTATATTTGTTTTTTCATGACTAGGCAATCATCTGGATTGTTTATTGAGACAAAGATCCCTCCATTTACTGAGCTCAGTTAAGCTAATCTTTTGAATATAAAAATCAATATTTATTTTGATCTTATGTATGTTTAGTTACCATTTATTGAAAATTATGAAGTTTGAACATAGATTCTTTTTTTCTTCTCTCAACACACACACACACATACACATATAGATTTATATATGCATATATATTTATATCCAGGGTTCCCAGAAATCTGAACAGAAGGGATTTAGGTAGGGGAGATTGTACTCTACCATACAGCGTTCTTAGATTTGAGTTATGAATGAATAATATTGATGATGAGGATTATGACTCTGCTGCTATTACAACTATTTCTACTACCAACTAGTGTTTGTTGAGAATTTAACGTGGGCTTAAATTTTTCTAAGAAATTTACATGAATGCATTAACTTAGTTTATCCTCACAACAACCCTATGAGGTTTACTGATGAGGAAATGAAGACTGAGAAGGGTCAACTAACTAGTAAACAATGGAGAGAGGATTGGAACCAGGGTAGTCTGGTTCTGGAGCCACTGCTCTAAATAACTACACAATATGGCTTCCCAGTAGTAGTGATGAGTGCATAGATTTTAAGGAAAAATCATTGAAAATGGCTTCTTTTGGAAGATTCCTGAATTTTAACACATTTTAAAACATATGTTTAATTTACAGACTTTTAAACCCCAAACTTTATAAGCAAGAATGAAATGACCGTTCAGAGGGCAAATATATGTTGAATCCTTCAGTTGTCCGCTCTCAGTCTGCATGATTTCTGGATGTTTATTAAACAGGACAGGGAAGGAAACTTGGGAAAGGAAGGGGATTAGCTACTGTGGATATTCCCTCTGTGTGTGTGTGTGTGTGTGTGTGTGTAGCCAGGGAAAAGAAAGAAAAGAATTGGGGAAAGGGAAAAACAGAAGTTTCTCTGGAAATTAAAGAATAGGCCAAGCAACACTGCCAAGAATACAACCTTTAGACTGACTACTGGTAAACAGTACAGGAAGAATAAGTTAAGAACAAAAATGATTAACGGAAATATTTACTATAATTTACACAAATGTTTGTTGAATCAAAAGCTGTAGAGCTTCATCATTAATGTTAACATTCCATTGCCCAAAGATCTTTTTCATTATTATGGATTTTTGGAATCTGTATAATGATCTTTTCTTTTTTTTTTTTTTTTTTAGACTTTATTTATTATTTTGTTTGCTGTACGCGGGCCTCTCACTGCTGTGGCCTCTCCCATTGCAGAGCACAGGCTTCAGACGCGCAGGCTCAGCGGCTATGGCTCACGGGCCCAGCCGCTCCGTGGCATGTGGGATCTTCCCGGACCAGGGCACGAGCCTGTGTCCCCTGCATCGGCAGGCGGACTCTCAACCACTGCGCCACCAGGGAAGCCCCTAATGATCTTTTCTTTTTCCTTAGGCACTGAAAATGAAGAAGCAGAAAGGGAATATCAAAATGATAATCAAGCAAGTTGGGTCCAACGTATGATAATGGCCTTGGTGAGTGACTCAGCTTTGTTTAATACCAGAGAAGGACGAGCTGGGAAGGTGCACAACTTCATGCTGGGCTTGAATCTCAATACATCCTATCCGATGTCTCCTTTGAGAGACTTTACCACCCAGGAGTCCTTGGAGGAAGATGAATTGGATGCAGCTGTAGCAGGTAAGTACACAAAATGTAATCCATGGAAGCTAATTCAGGAGATCTTTCTTCCTTCTCTGGGGAGGAGCATTTTAATTATTAATAGTAATTAATTTACAATCAAATTTTAAAACATGCATTTAATGTATGAAGGGCTCTGAGTTGTTTTTTTGGAAGAAAAAATACATTGGGCAGGAAGTTGCATTGTCATGTCAGCATAAACAGTTTTCATTGAAATACTGAGGGGGACTTTGCTCCTCTCTATATTGGTCAAGGTTCACTCACAACAAACAGGAAACCCTCTCCCTTGTTTAAGCAAAAGAGGTTTAAAGTAGGTGCTTACAAAATTGTTCCAGGGCTTGGAGGAGCAAGCTCCAGGCTGAGCATCTAGGAATGACTCCAAAAACACTTCAGGATCACCACAACAAACGCCCCCGACAACGGTGCTTGGCAGCAGAAATAGCAGAATCGTAGCCTCTGTCTCATTTCCCCCTTCAAATCTCACGTGGGTGTTTCTCCTTGGCAGAGGATAGGTCTCAGGAGATCCAGAGCTGGGAGGGAATCTGGTACACGTGGTCCTCAGCCTATCTCTCCAGTGCAGAGCAGTAATGTGTGCCCCCTAGGGGTGTGAGTGGAGTTGAGTTCACCCATCTACAGTGTCCCTCAGGCTACTGAATCTGTCCTTCCAGTTCGCTGAAATGTTAGGTAACTTTCTTAAGACCACTTAAGAACTTCATAAGAACCCACTCACTTTCAGGTTTGTCATTTAACCAAACTCCAAAGAATACTTGCCTTGATTCTTCAGTTCCATGCATGTTCCAAATTAAAAGGTAAATTTGTCTTGGTGACTAATCACTACATACTTATCTTTCTTATAATACTCCTGGCATCTTAAATTTTTTCTACTTCTTCATACCATCTTTTTCCCCTTAACTGCCCAAATGTCATTTCTCAATCATTTCTGCCTAAGAACATTGACAGGAGGCTATGAGAATGTAAATGGAAAATTTTCCAAAAAACTTTCTACTACTGTTTAAGGATTCTACTTATAAAAATTAGACATGGCTTTAGATCTTATTATTGTTTAGGTAATGCTGTTTCTGTTTGTTGCTTGAGCTTAAGGGAAATTGCAGAAGCAAGTTACCCCTGTTTTTTAAACAAGAGGAGTAGAAACTCACTATATTTTGCATTATGTTTGTGGAATCAAAGTCTAGGACATGATTATATACCTGCAATGCAAACCCTTTCATATGAACTATAATAAAATTCTATTTGTGATAAAGTCAGTGTCTCTTTTTAAATTCATCCAAAATAAAAACACTTGACCATACAATCAATGATGTTATTTTTTTGTGTGTTACTTATGATTTAACTTATTGCTATTACAATACCAATTAAATGTATCTTCTTTAGAAACAGGCTTTATGGGTGAATTATGATGGGCTTAAACAAACAAACAAAAAACTCAGCCTCGTGGAGCATTTTGGACTAGAAAGAATCATTAGTTATTTTACTCCATAGAAAAGGAAGATCAAAGAAGATAGCATAATGTTTACCTAGAATTCCTCAACTGAGCTAGAATTAGGACACTTGAATAGGCTTCTTGACATTGCTCAGAAGCCTTTCCCTTCTGCTCACTCTCTTCCTCATAGCCCTTGGTTTTATTAGTCATCGTCTTGCTGATGTAAAAATGGAAGTTTCCTTATGTGTACTTATTACATCTGTTCTATGTTATTACTTTGATCATAATACCAAGCATAGCTCCTTCTGTGGTTTGCACAGCACAAGTTCTGCACTAGACATTTTAACAGCTTCCTGGTGGTTTTGCAATAGCTTATGTAGATTTGGAGGTGTTAGCATTGCTTGGAAAAATACAGTGCTCAGCTAAATTTGAATTTCAATTTATATATATATATATATATATATATATATATATATAGAGAGAGAGAGAGAGAGAGAGAGAGAGAGAGAGAGAGAAAGAGGGAATATAAGTATGCCCCTTATAACATCATTTGGGACATCCTTGTATAAAAATTGTTTGCTATTTATCTGAAATTTAAATTTAACTGGACATCCTACATTTTTATTAGATATATTTGGTACCCTTAGGAAGTCTGCCTCTTTCAATATTCTCACCATATGTCAGATTGTTCTTCATTTTCATCTTTCTTCTCTCCTTTGTTCGTTCTTGCATTGCCACAGTATTTACAGAGCTCCTTCAATGTGTGTGGCACTAGGGATCCAGTTGTCAACAAGACATGCAGTCTTTGCCCTCATGAAGATTAAAATCATTTCATGATCCTTCCTTGAAAATTTGATTCTTGGAGGGACTTATATACTTTATTTAACAATGATAGAAAGGTACAGTAAAACTAAAAGCCAGCAACCCTGATCCTGATGGAACGCTGATCCTGATGCAGTTGTAGGTCCGCGAGGATGCAAGATCTTCATTTGCCCTCTCTCTAGTGCTTGGAAGATAATAGCTGTGCATCACCTTATCTGACTTCTTTATTCGGTGCCTTTTGAAAAAAGAGTCAGGAACAGTTTTCATAAAATGACATGAAGAGATAGAAAATATTAATCATCCTAAAATATGATATTACACAGGTTGAATATTTCTTTTGTTGAGATATTTTGAAATGTTCTAACCTAAAATTGTTTTAGATTAATGAGCTCCATAAGGAACTTTAAATATTATTTCTCAGTGTGTATCTCATTAAATTATACTTCAGTCACTTTATATTTATCTGATTGAAAAAATGTATACAGCATGTTGACTTTAGTCAGAAATCCAGTTCGGTGAGTGACAAGTTCATTCAGGTTTGTTGCTTATGAACCAACATTGCTAAAAATTTTAGACTGAATATACTGAATTGATTAGTGCTTTTCAGACAAAGCCCTTACCAAAATAGACTCTGTTTATCTCCCTCTGGTTATTTCCAAATTTTAGAATAAAACTATATGTTTGAAATGAAAAGTTAAAAGGTTTTTCATAAAATATTATCAACGTTGTTCATAAAATCATCATTGAAACTTTTATTTATAATACAGTTAAAATACCACAATTCAAACATTAATTAAGATTATTTATCTTTTATTTTTAGAGAATTTTTTAATCTTATCTAGATATTATGTTGGGAAAAATCTTACATTTAGTTTACTATTTTGTTTATATGGATTTTGTTTATACAGATTAAAATTTGAGCGTTTTAGAATAATCTCTCAACCTAAAATGAGAAAAAGTGTATTACTTTTGTGCCTATTGCTTCACCTTGCAGACCATCTTTTGAAAACAAGAGAAATAAGATGAAAAAATTCCCCTTATTTGTTTGCTTCAAAATAGTTGTATACCTGTGGAAACTAATTTTGGAGAAGCTGCTCATTAGTTACATGACTTCTTTCCTGTTTACTTTTGTGTTTATATTATTTACTGTGACATACACCATCTGGAATTAGAAATCAAGACATGAGTTCATTTAGGCCAGAGTTCAAAACACAAACATCCAAATATTTGTACATTATAAATTGAATCTGTGTGATGTATTTGTAAAATGACCATTGTAAAATTCCACATCTGAACTGTTAAGGAAATGGTTCATAATTATAAAACAGAGATTGTTTCCTTACCTATCAAAGAACCTGATTAACTCATTCACAGGTTGGAAAACCAAGTAAACTTTAATTTACAGGAGGATGTTCTTTCATAGGGGCATTCATCAAACTCTCTATGACGTTTTAGTAGATATTAATAAATCGGGTTCAAGTTCAAATAAATTTGGAAAAACTAACAACTCCATCCCCCTCTTCACAATGCCATGGGATACCCTAATGAGTTTGAGAAATCCTACTTAAAGGTGCCTCAAGTATAGTACTTTAAAAGCAGCTTCACTTGCATTTGAATCCCAACTGTGTCATTTATTAGCTGGACAGTCCTGAGCCATTACTTAGTGTAACCTTGGCTAACAACGATAGAAAAGTAGAATGAAACTAAAAACCAGCAACCTGATCCTGATGGACCCATAGGTTAGTGAGGAAGCAACAATCTTCATTGTTTACTCCAATGGTTGACTTATAAAATAGAAACAATTGTTACCTATCTTATAGAGTTACTGTCAGGATTAAGTAGCATCTCCACTAAAAAGTACTATTAGTCCAAGGCATAGTAAGGAATATAGGGAACATGCATTATCATTTGTTATTATTTTAAGTTGTTGAATCTTGTGTTTCTCAAACCTATTCGATCATGGAACTCTTAATTTGTATATAGAATATCTGTTAATATCTTGCAAAACTATTTTTTTTTACAACACAATTAAGAAACATTACTTCCTGTCAGTTTATATGGAAGGTTGGAACCATGGTGTTTAGCTACATGCCAGAGCTGGGTATTGGTCCACATGATGATTCTTCTCTCAAATGTAATCTTGGATTTAAAACAGGAGAAAGGAGACTATCAGCTTCATGATGAGAAGGGAGAACTCAAACAATAGGAAAGAAATAGTCTGTTTCTGGTTAATTTTTTAGTTAAAATTTAAAGCATCAGTTTATAAAACCAGAGAAAAATATTTGTGAATTATCATTGTACTTTATTATTTTAGGGAAAATCATGTTACTGTAAAAAAAATTCCCATTAATGTGTCTTTAACTTTTTATGCTTAATTGTGATAAAATACACATATCAATGTGGTTTTCATGATTGATAGATGCATGTGTAGATTGCCTCTATACATTGTAGTTATTGCTTTTTTTTTAGGATTTTTTTTTGATGGACCATTTTTTAAAAGTCTTTATTGAATTTGTTACAACACTGCTTCTGTTCTATGTTTTGGTTTTTTGGCTGTGAGGCATATGGTATCTTAGCTCCCCTACCAGGGATCGATCCTGCACCCACTGCATTGGAAGGCAAAGTCTTAACCACTGGACCACCAGGGAAATCCCCAGTTATTGTTTTTTAAATTACCCATTTCAAACCCTTTTAGTCTTATGGCTGTGCCACTTTCTGAAGTAACAGTGTGACACTGTGTGTAGGGTTTAGACTTCGTGGGCCTGGCTTGGAAACTTGACTCTCACAGTGTGAAACTGAACCTCTTAGGGCCTCATTTCCTTATCTTTAAAACGATACTAATAATACCTCCTTTGTTTTCTAAGGAGTTTTCTAAGGATGGTAAATCTTATATATGAAATTTCTAATAGATTATAGATACTCAAAGCTGCTTTTAGGAGAAATAAAAGTACCCAAATATAAATTCCTAGCTTATTAGTAAAATAGTTTAAAACTAATAGAACATAAAGATTCATAATTTTTCATCTTTTTAAAAATCTCACATATGTAATTTTTAAACAATAAAAATTTCAGAGGAATAGATGTTACAGTTGGGTTTGATAATATATATATAATGTATATATATATTTCAATTTTACAATTCTTAAGTTTCAGGTTCTGTGATAGATAGATATTTAGAATTCTGGCTGGTGGGAAAGTACATTGTCACTACATAGATACTTGATAAGAAAATAGAATTAACCTGAAGATAATTATTTAAAGAATGGTATCTCTGTTCTCTCCTTTTTGGCCTAGGCATTCACCCTGGACATAGCAAGACTTTTCTTTTCTTTTTTAACTTGACCTGCCTTTTCATTCAGTTACATGACCTTATTCTTTTTTTTTTTTTTTTTGCGGTATGCGGGCCTCTCACTGTTGTGGCCTCTCCCGTTGCGGAGCACAGGCTCCGGATGCGCAGGCCCAGCGGCCATGGCTCACGGGCCCAGCCGCTCCGCGGCACATGGGATCCTCCCAGACCGGGGCACGAACCCGTATCCCCTGCATTGGCAGGCGGACTCTCAACCACTGCGCCACCAGGGAGGCCCCTACATGACCTTATTCTTATCTAACACCCCCATCCACCACTGTTTCTTGGTTTTCTTTTTTAGCATATTTGTTTTTAATCTAAGACCATTTTTCACACCTTCCTACTTTCCTTCAGTACACATCACCTCAGATGTAAACTCTTTTCCACTTTACTTACAAACGTCGCTAGTAAATGTTTCTAACATTCATTTGTTATTCAGTATTTTAGAGATGAGAAATTTTTATAGATATGAGAGAAGAAAACAGTGACTGTTAACTGTAGAAACTTGTAAGGATATTAATCTTTTCTTAAGTAACTAAACCAAAGTCTAATTGAGAACTGTTTCAATTCACATTGAATAAGCGTCCTGGCTAATAGTCTCATTGGTGTTTTAGTTTCAGCTTCTAGTGATGATGAGGACTGTGGATTTTAATCAGACATTAAGAATTTAAAGATTTACTTTCCTCTTTGATGTCTTGCTCTTACAATGTAGTGATAAAATCGACTGTGAGAGAATTATAATCAGCATCATTCTTATTTAGAAATATATGGGGGGAATTAACATGTGATGGGTTTCTACCATGTACTGAACATTTTCCTGGGTAATAGGTATTAACTACATTTTATAGGTGATTTTATAAACACAGGTTTCTCTGATCCTCTAGTTTTTGTTGTTTCCTCTATGACAATGCTCACCAATGGAATTTAAAATCTTGCTCAGAGGTCATAATGCATGTCTAGCATGAGCACCTTCACTCTATCCTACTGTAATAAACCTCCCTCTTGAGCTTTGCGGCCCTTCTTTCTAACAGAACAAGTAGGAACAGGTGTGAGGACCAGGGGACAGAACAAAATAATTGCATGTCATTTCACTCAGCTCAAATCAGTTTAATTCTGATCACATCTCTTTCTCCTAGGAAGAGGATTAGGAGCACCACACATAAGTGTGGACAGCAACATGTTATCAATATTATTTGTTCATAAAACGAATGATTTCTAGTCCCTGCTTTCCTTCAGATCCCTTGCCATCTCATCATACTCTCCGCTTAAGTTGTAGCCACACTGTACTTCTTCAAACATACCACTCCTTACTCTGCCTCGGGGCCTTTGCTCTAGCTCTTCCCTCTCCCTGGAAAAAAATACCACCCCCTCCAAATCCTGAGAGGGCCAATTCTCTCTTATGAATCTGGTCTCAACGTCTTCTCAGAGAGGTCTCTCCTGACTGCCTGCCTGAAGTTCCTCCTTATCCTATAACCCTCTATTATTTCCTTCATTGCATTTATCGCTGCCCGAACCATCTTTTAATATATTTGTTTACTGATTTACCAGCAGTGTGCTCTATTGGAGCAGAGTTTGCATCTCTCTTGTTCAGCACCTGGAGTAGTGCCTGAAGAGTAGCAGACAATACATGTTTGCTGAATGTGTCAGCTGGATTCTTCTCTTAGACTCCCATCACCTAGAGAGATGCTGTGTGGGATCCCTTCAGACTCTGCCACTCCCAAGTTGTGTCATTTTAGAGATGAATTTAATGTATTTTATCCTCCATTTATAGATATCCTCTATCCCACGTCTGTTCCAAGACTTAAGCAAGATAATGCACGAGGAAATGTTTTTAAACAGTAAAGATCTATGTAATGTGAAGTAATGCTACGACAGGGATCATGACACACAGAGTAGAGTCACTACGAGGGCCTGAGCCTTGCTTTCACTTTCCGTGTATCATCCCACTTAATCCTCACAGCAACCTTGTTGATAGAATCTTTTATTCTGATATTACAGATGAAGAAACCAGAAGTCTCCAAGCCCTGAGGGCCTAACCATAGGGAATTCTTCTCACACATTTACATAACAAATAGTTTTAATATTCTAAATAATGTTAAATGATTGTTTAATTCATTCTTTTCTTTTCTATCCTTTTTAAAGATCCTGATGAATTTGAGCGGATATATGAGCCTCTGGATGTCAAAAGTAAAAAGATTCATGTGGTGGACAGTGGCCTCACATTTAACCTGCCATACCCCTTGATCCTGAGACCTCAAAGAGGAGTTGATCTCATCATCTCCTTTGACTTTTCTGCAAGGCCAAGTGACTCCAGTCCTCCCTTCAAGGTAAGGAGAATTTATGTAGCATTCCATTATCTGCCACATTCTTTTGCATTGCCTTGTAGCTATCTTAGTCCTCCCAATTTCTTATCCCTTTAGCCTATTTTCTACATTATTTTCAGTAATATTTCCAAAACACAGATGTGATTCAGTGAGTTCCCTGCTTAAAAAAAACTTTTAAATGACTCCCCATGACCCTTGTTCAAGTTCATAGTCCTGAGCAGGACAAGAATGATGCACTTATCTAAAGTTCATGAAGAAAATTAGGCTGAAATTTGGGGGTTAGCAGGTAAAAGATAAGTAAAACGATGCACGGGGAGTGTATACTATGAGAAGAGAAGAGGACATAAAATAGTATCTTGATGATTCAACAATAATATCAGGGGAAAAGGACAAAAACCAAGGAAATGTGCAGTGTTATAAAACCAAGTCAAGATATTTAACAACAGGAAGTCTTTGGTGAAAAGCAATTTCAATAGGGTTGAGAGGGCAGAAGTCATACTGCAGTAATTGGAGGGTTAAGTGGAAGTTAAGAAAATGGAGACAATTCTATAAACTGTTCAGGGAAGAAGGAGATGGACTATATCTGCAAGAGGATGTGGAGGATAAGAAAATTGTGTGTGTGGAGGGGTGCGTCGGAGGTACTCAAGTGTGTTTAAATGTTGCGATGGTTAGGACTCATGAATGAAGAAATGTTATTGGAGAATGGAGAGATGACATACATGACAGAGTTACACCCCTGGGAAGGTTACAGGGGTAGGGAGTGGAAGGGAGATACAAAAATACAGGTGGAGAGGAGTCTGGAAATGTCCGTACTGGGACAAAAGAGAAGGGGGGAACTTATGGTTATGGATGGAGGTTAGCTGTTAGGCACTGAGAAGGGAAGATGGGAAAGTACTCACTTGATAACTTCTAACTTGTAGAGTAATTAGGAGTCAGCATTATCTTTTGAGGGTGAGAGAATGGAGGAAGTGGAGACGGGGTATGAGGATAGTAAAAGTCTTCCTATATGAAGAAACAAGGGAAAGTTCTGACTAGGGCAATGTAGAATGATTCCTGGGCAGCACTCAAGTGAGACCACGAATGTTATTTGTTCCTTTTGCCTCAAACTTTCTTTAGATACAGCTCAAATGTTACCTTTCTTGACCTCCACACGTACAAAGGACTTAGTAAATTTTTCTAACACAGCGATTTTCATGTTCTACTGTCCATATTTGTTTACATCATATTGCTTCCACTGTCTGTGAACTCCTTGGGGACTAGAACACTCATTGTGTGTGTGTGTGTGTGTGTGTGTGTGTGTGTGTGTTTTAATCATTTGGTTCTAATTGCTTTGTAAGTGGTAGCCCAAATTATGAATATGTAGGACAGTTTTTGTGGGTGAATGAATGAAATGCTGTAATAGATATGAAGTTATTATTCCCATTTCATAGATTAAGATATGGAAACTCACAGAAATTAGGTGAAATAGTTCATGATCTCCCAGCCAGGAAGAGCAGTGATAACCCAGGTCCTTGGACATCTGTTTTCCTTTATATTGTACATGATTAAACTGTTCTTAAGACTAATAATGGTTATAACTCTTTAATATATATATAAACCTCATATTTTATTTTATTTAAAAAAAAATTTTTGGCCATGCCGCAGGGCATGTGGGATCTTAGTTCCCTGACCAGTGATCGAACCCACGCTCCCTGCAGTGGAAGCACAGAGTCTTAACCATTGAATCGCCAGGGGAAGTCCCCTAAACCTCATATTTTAAAAGTGCTTTCATATTTTACCTTTTTTGAGGCAGTTAGTGGTATTCAGACAAAGAAACAAGGATTGATGAGATAAGAAATCTCATCACATCAACAAATTAAACAGGGTAATGGGCGAAAAGAGCATAGCTCAGGATCTGGCTAGGAAAGTGGTAGTTAAGAAGTAGTCAAGTTGGACCAAATTCTAAGGCTCCAGAATGAAAATGTAGTGTTCTTCTCTTTTCACTAGCTGCCTCCTTTGTACACACTGTGTGTGTACTTTTCCCTGCTCTGTGTGCTGTGTGCTGTGCACAGCAGTTAATGGTAAAACATAGGTTTTTTTTTATAACTATGTAATATCTTTGTTTATTTTTTAAATTTATTTTTATTTATTTATTTTATTTTTGGCTGTGTTGGGTCTTCTTTGTTGCGCGCGGGCTTTCTCTAGTTGCGGTGAGCGGGTGCTACTCTTCGTTGTGGTGCACGGGCTTCTCATTGCAGTGGCTTCTCTTGTTGCAGAGCACGGGCTCTAGGTGCGCAGTTGTCAGTAGTTGTGGCACGAGGGCTCAGTAGTTGTGGCTCACAGGCTCTAGAGCACAGGCTCAGTAGTTGTGTTGCATGGGCTTAGTTGCTCCGCAGCATGTGGGATCTTCCCGGACTAGGGCTTGAACCTGTTTCCCCCGCATTGGCAGGCGGATTCTTAACCACTGAGCCACCAAGGAAGCCCAAAATATGGTTTTTGATCTTGATAAAATTTTAGCTTTTGGTTGGGGGGAAGACTTTTATACACAAAGTCATTTGGAAGGAAGTTAAGTAACTTATTGTTAAATAGTTACTTGGGTTTATATAACTAGGTGTATTATAGGAGATCCATACGAAAATAGATTGGTGTGTCCTGGAGTAGATAAACAGGGAAATAAATGAAATAGGATGAAAATGGCACAGAAATGGCAATCAGCACATCTGAGGAGTGATCTGGTTAGAGTGATAGATATTACACTCCCGTTAGGAGTTTACGGTTGGATGATAGCAAACAGAGAATCAGTGAAGCGTTTCCAGCAGACAAATGGCCTCATGAAATTGGAATTTTAGCATGATTAATCTGATAATGGAAAGTAGGATGAATTGGAGGATGGAGAACAAAAAATTAAAATTAAGAGAGATTTACTGTAATGCAAGCATAAGACAGTGAAGTACTGAACCAGGGCAGGTGACTGTGAAAACCAAGAGCAGGATTTGATGACCCATGAGCAGCAATGGCAGGTTAGCTTCAATAGATGATGCTACCATGATAGTTTAGAAGCTCATTCTGGTGGTAAGAGAAGCTGATTATTCATTTCACCAGCGGGGGTGTAAGATGTCAAAGCCATCATTTTATATATGAATCAGAGCTCCACTACATTAATGAACTGATATTGGAAGAAGGTTTTAGAATATTACTTTGTACCTCTAAAAAGAACCATTGTACTTTGTCTAGTTTTTAAACATACTTTGATTCACTATTTCCAATTAAGAAGAATACTTGTAAAAAATTTGGAATATACATCAAGTGCTTCTGCTATTCATAGACAATGGCTACTGATATTTTGGTTTTTACTTTTTTTCTCTCTTCACTGTGTGTGTGCATGCATGTGTGTGTGTTTATCAACACTAGGGTCATATATTTTTGCTTCTTTCTACTTAAAGTTACATTGTGAGCATTTTACTATGCCATTAAATATTTTTAAAAACATAATTTTAAGCACAGCATGATATCTTTATATGTGGTTATGCATGAATTTATTTAACGATGCTCTCTTTTCACCTTTTAGGTTATTGCTATCTTGTCACCTTTTTCCTCTAATGATCATCCTTGTGCATGAATCTTTAATCACAGTTTTTATTATTTCTTTAGTTGGCTTCTTAGATATGCATTAGTTAAGATTTTTAATAAGTGTTTCCAGGTCACTTTCCAAAAAAGCTGCACCGTTTTACATTACTATATTAGATTGTACATGCAAGCCCTTGTTTTACACAGCTTTGCTGGCATGAAAAAAATATTATAGCTGTTCATGCTAATAGATGTGCTTTAGAATTATTTTGTCAGTTCCTTACATCCTACCCCTCTTCCTCATATGTGAATATATACTTTATCCTTCAACTATTGGTTAAATTGGTTATTGGTTAATATATCCTTTAACCAATAATAATTGGTTATTGGTTAATATACCCCTTAACCAACCTTTAACTATCCTTTAACTATTGGTTTAGTATAGCATGAAGCCTGTAATTCTGGAATGAATCAGAGACTTAATATAAAGGAAATTGCAATATATTATATGTAATACATTTTTTCCTCCAAAAATGAACTTCAGGAAATTCAAAGTGAACAAAATGAACTTTTCAGGCTCATTTGAAATACTGAAAATGACTTTTTAAACTTATGAGTGTTGTTATATAGAGTGTCATTATAATAATATTCATTTCAATATGGATCTAAAAGATTACTCATATATAATTTTTAAATTAATAAGAATATACTATTAATGCTAAAGTAGAATAGTTATTTTAGGTATAATATTGTAAGGTTTAAAAATTGAATCTACATCAAAGTTTTTGATAGAAGGGGAGAAGCTCCAATGCAATACCTGGATATAAGCAATATGATTTTATTAAGGTGATTAAATAGTGAATAATTTTCTATTTTTGAGACTAAAGTATCGATACCATTTGAAATTAAAGAGTAGAGCAAAAAATTAGAACCGTTAACTTTATTTCATAAGCATTTCATAAGTATAGTTAAATCTCAGATTTTGTCAGGGAGATAGAGAATGATGGATATGGCTTTTGATAAAGGCAACAAAGTTCATATATTTTATAACTGACCTTGAAAGGTCATGACATCAATGTTAGTGATGCTGGAGGTTTTTTTTGTTTTGTTTTGTTTTAGATTAGTGGGCACACACCCTAATAATAGTCCAAATATTAAGAGCCTCATGATTCTAAATAGTGTTATTAAATGATTTAAGAAAAACAGCTCTGTGTTTCATTTTGTCAAGTTTCTTTTTGTTAACCATTTAGTAACTTAGATATATGCTATCCAAATTCATTTTACCAGTAGGATCCATCCAGGGAAAATTTTAATAGGATTTATCTTAAATTTTGATCATAAAAATAAGCCAGGGTCTTCATATTCAAGTCTGCAAAATAAACAGACTAAATTTAGGGGGAAATAATTTTGGATGTCTTGAGGAGAAAACAAGGAATATAGGGAAATTTAGTTTACTACGGGAGAGTTTTTTCCTTTACCTTACAAAATTTTATGGAGAATAATAGATTTGGGGTGTTATGCCATAAATTATATTATTTTAGATTATGTTGCTGTATATTGGACATAAATCTCACTGTTTTTCAGGCCTTTTTAAATGCTTAATGACCAGAAGCCAGAACAATGGGTTCATTCTCTTAAAAATAAAAGAGAAAGAAAGGGGAATTCCCTGGCGGTCCAGTGGTTAGGATGCTGCGCTCTCACTGCCGAGGGCCCAGGTTCGATCCCTGGTCGGGGAACTAAGATCCCACAAGCCATGTGATGCAGCCAAAAAAATAAAATAAAATAATAAATAAATAAAAATAAAAAGAAAGAAGGAAGGAGAGAAGGAGGCAATGAAGGAAAGAGAAAAAGAAGAGAGAAGCAAGGAAAATTTGAAATGAGCCAGTCTTTACAAATTATAGAAGCAATATATCTAAATTAACTTTATCTCCCTATATTTTCATTCAAGGTCAAAATTTCATTTACCCACAAATAACACAGAAAAAGAATCTGTATTTTTCCACACTAACTAGATTTATTTATTGACCTTATGGCATGATCCTTGATTTAGAACCTCTGTATATGATGTACTTATGGTTTTTAGGTTGGATGAAACCAGCATGGCCAAACCAATCCAAGTGTTAGCTCTGTGGGCGTCAGTCCACCATGTCTGATGAAAGGAACTGCATGTTATTAAATGAAGCATTTACAGATTTACCTCTTGTGTTAGTTTCCTGGGGCTGCAATAACAAATTACCACAAACATGGTGGATTAAAACAACAGAAGTGTATTCTCTCACAGTTCTAGAGGCCAGAAATCGAGATCAAGGTGTCCTCAGGGCCACACTCCCTCCAAAAGCTCTACAGGAGAATTCTTCCTTGCCTTTTTCAGTTTCTAGTAACTCCAGGCTTTCCTTGGCTTGGGGCTGTATAACTCCAATCTCAGCCCCTGTCTTCCTATGGCCTTCTCCTCTGCATGTGTGTTCTTGTAAGAACATTTGTCTTTGGATTTATGGCTCACCCAGCTAATCCACAATGATCTCATCTCCAGACCCTTAATTACATTTGCAAAAACCCCTTCTCCAAATGAGGTTGCATTCACAGGTCTTGGGGGTTGAGGGCATGGACTTGTCTTTTGGAGGGCCACCATTCAACCCATTACACCTGTATTGGTCATGGAGGATCAGATGCCTTGTGATGAGGAGATATACCCAACATTAATTTCTCCTTACATATTTTGGTGAATGTATAGTAACCTCTTAGTGAAAAAGAACTAAGGAGAAGTACAAAGTGCTCTGTAAATTCTATACACTGTTAGATATAGAAAATTATTTCATGTCTGTTGCATTATAAAGCTCTTGGAATCTAATATAATACATTTTTTGGAAGTGGGAATGACCATAACCACAAAATAATGAATTCTAAATTGTTGTTTATATCCATTGTATCTTATACAATTGTTGCTTCAATAATTTTTAAAAATTCTGTAAATTTATTTACACAATTATACTCCATACCTCTCCCCAATCTAAAAATAGATTTTGCATAATGAGAAATATCTTAGAAAACACATAGCCTAGGTTTATACAGAAAAAAACCCTCATTTCCTCTAGAGAAAAGCTAATTTATTATACATATATAGATTAAATTTAAGTATATATTTATTTACATATATAAATAAATAAAATGGCATATATATGCCATTAACACTATAGTTTGAATATATTTCTATGTTATTTAGATTGTTTTTCCTATCCTTCAAGATGTTTTAGTACTTAAAAATGAGCACAAATATCTTACAAAGTATCACTTGGAAGGACACTATCAAGTTTTTATCTCCACAGAAAATCATTTTAGTTAGTACTATGTAAATTTACCATGAATTAGTCTGTGGAAATCTGAAGTGTCTGAGGTGTCAAACAATAACCAAAATGGATGGTTAGAACACAGTTCTGGCATATTGCTGTAATTTGTGGAGCAGCAATTTTTTTGCTCACTGCATTCTTCTAAAATACTCTTTTCAAACTCGTCTGCTCTACTTATAGTTGTGTCATTGTTTCTTAGCCACTACAGACAGAGAAACAAGACATCAGAGAGGAGATGGTTTTTCCATCCTGTAATCACTGCCTTTATAGTCATCAGTTTTTAATCTTTTCCATGTCAGGATCATATAAGGAAAGGGAAAGTTTCCATCACTTCCTGATTCCAGCGTAAAATATTTATCTAAAAATAGCTCGGTCTTTTACCTCACACAATTCCCCTTTTCCTCTTTCTCCACACATCCACACATCACTGGTCATACCCTTGAGTCATGTTTGGAAACACTAGAAAGCTCCTTCTTTTCCTTGTTCTCACGCAATTCCACAGCGTGAACTTTTAGTTTTATTTTGATGTTGAATAATCCTTAATGAATAACTGTGAACAGCGCTAGACAAGAAATAGCAGGCTGAATAATTCAACTGAACAGGAAGAAAAATGATTTAGAGATAAAAGTTTTCTCAAGTTTCAAACAGGCAATTATTCATATATATGTATGGGATTTTCAGTGAAATATAATCACATTTAGCTTAACAGTTTATGAAACAAATGCTTTAATATAAATCAAATCCTTTGTTCTCCCAGATTTTTATTTCTCAGTAAATGGCATTGAGAGAGTCGATCAACTTAAAATTCACGACATTCTAGAAGCATCAGGAACAGTGAAAGTTCAGTGAAAAACATATTTTTCTCTGAATTTAAGGTGCTATTTTATTTTATTATTTTTTTAACATCTTTATTGGAGTATAATTGCTTTACAATGGTGTATTAGTTTCTGCTTTATAACAAAGTGAATCAGCCCTCTTGTGTCTCCCTCCCACCCTCCCTATCCCACCCCTCTAGGTGGTCACAAAGCATAAGGTGCTATTTTAAAGTACTTGTTTTCTTAAATATAAATTACTGAGTTTTTAAAAATACATGATCTCATTTAATCCTCACAGCAATGTTCAGGAAGATAATAGTGCTAACTTTATTTTACAACTCATTTATGTATATATGAGTTGCTGAGAAATAAGAAACAGCTGAAATGTAGATAAAATGGGATTGGGAGCCTGCTATTTCAAGGATAGTACACAACCTGGTCCATGTGCATTGATTGTTACTTATGATCCCTATGGTGCCATTAGGAGAGCATCACTGCATAATTCCTCCCACAAAATAATTTCTTCCCTGTTTAGCTGTAGTGATAAGCAGTTTGTCTCAGATCACCGAGCTTGCAAGTCAAGATGTGCTGGGCCTTTCAGGCTGCACAGCCCAGGCATGAAGCCATCCATCATGTTCCCTGTCTCTTCCATACTGCACTATCATATCTATTTTTAATATTTCCTATTGATTTATAATCCCTAAGTATCCAAGGACAGCCTCTCTCTTATGCCTAGAATATAGGTGCTCAATTATAACGTTGAATGAATAAATAAGCTCTCTGAGGAAACAGTCCAGGTATACTGCAAAATCTCATGGCAAATAAATACTTTTTTCATAGCATTTGCCACAGTTTTAAACCTGAAGTGTTATTTGATTACTATCTCTCACCTACCAGGCTATGTACATCCCATAAGAACAAGAGTTTCACTCAGTGTTATGTCCCTACCTCCTAGCATGGAACTTAGATTGGCAACTAATGATTATCACTGAATGAATCAATGTGATTACAAGAGTAGTTAAAAAACTTAAGATGATAGTGATCATTTCTCTAAAACTTCCCTTCTTTAGGGATTTCCCCAATACCATTGCTATCTCTCTCCCTTTTTCCTCTTTTCTTTCTTCACTTTTCCCCTTCCATCTCCTTTCTTCTCTTTACTGACATTTATTTGTCAAATATTTGTATAGCATGAAATATGTGACAGGCATGGTTCTAAATAATGCACTCATATTAATTTATTTAATTCTAACAGCAGTCTTATGAAATATGTACCATCATTGCCATCTTTACTTTATATTTGAGGATATTGGGTGTGGAGACATTAAGGAACATGCCCAAAGTCCCAGAGCTTGCACTTTAACTCAGGCAATCTGGCCCTGGAGTTGGTGCTTTTCCCACTACGACAGTCTGCTTCTTATTTGTCACTTTTGCCCTTCAGCTGCATTTCAGTAGAAATAAGCTCTATTCGCTGCACCTCTCTGTATTGATTTATGTTCTTTAGTTTAAATTTAATTATTTTTTGTGCTTACCGATTGTGTTAGTCAGCCTTGATGCAGAAACAAACCTGAAACCTCAGTAGTCGACAGCAAACTTGTATTTCTTGGTCACGTTACATGTCAGTGGATGCAAATTAGCTCTGTGGCTGTGTGCCAGGTGTCTTCTCATTCCAGTGGGGATGTATAAGCCTTTTATCTGGAAGGAAGTTCATATGTGGAAGCAATGACCATCTGCTACGCCCATTAACTAACCCTTGGTTCCTCTGTATGGCTAATTCTTGGCCATTGCACATAGAATAACAAATGATGCCAGAAGCTCAGCTTCTTTTCATAAACAAAAGAAAAAAAAAGCTAATTCAGGGCAACTCAACGTTTTTGCATTCAGAAAATGTATTAATTTTTAATCAGTTTTGTGGAGAAGATGCAGGTAAAAAATCAGTAACACAGTACTCCTCATTCTGCTTCAACAGATTTTTTTTGACTCTGAAGGGTTAAAAAGCATTCACTTGGCTTATAAATGCCCAGAACTCATAATATATACTTATTTCTCTAGCAATTGCATCGACGTAATTTCATTCAGTTCAGTTCATTAATAATTTTTCAATGCCTCCTATGGAACTAGCCCTATACAAAAAGTTGACAAAATAATATTGAGTTTGTTTATGGAGTAATTTTATATTTTTTGAGATTGATAAGCTTCTTAAGAACAGGGTCATTTTTCATCCTAACAAGGAGCATACTGCTAGCACATAGTAGACACCTAACTAATATTGAATAATGTGCAGACCAACTGAACAAATGATCTTTCCCTCTCTTCCATAGGAACTTCTACTTGCAGAAAAGTGGGCTAAAATGAATAAGCTCCCCTTTCCAAAGATCGATCCTTATGTGTTTGATCGAGAAGGACTGAAAGAATGCTATGTCTTTAAACCCAAGAATCCTGATGTTGAGAAAGATTGCCCAACTATCATCCACTTTGTTCTGGCCAACATCAACTTCAGAAAGTACAAGGCTCCAGGTACATTGGGAGTTATATTCTGTAAAGTCTGATAAAGACTAACATTAAGCTGGTTCATGCTGACACTGCCATACCAACTATCACAACATTGAACACTTCCCTTACCTTGATAAATGGCTACTATCCTGAGACCCCGAGTACTCCCCCTCTTTCTTAGCCCAAGATCCCCTGGCTCCTTATAATTCAGAAACTGAAGGGTGAACAACTAGCTCAGTAAAAATCTCTGGAACTTTACTCCACAACCTCAGATTGTATTTGTTCTGATTAATTGGTACCCTTGTCATAGGCATTGTTAAATATTTTAAATACTACCCTTGTAAGGGAGGCTTTGTTTCAGAACAAATCATGCAAAAAATTCTGGGAATGTTAACTGACCATAAAAATTAATGTTATCTAGCAGTATGATATGGCTAGTAATTTCAGCTTGCCATGTTATATTCCATAAAAAAAAAAAGAGAATCAAATTTAAGGCACAGGCATTTTGTTTTGCCACATCCAGAGGAGTCTAAAGACTCTTCTGTATCCTGGAAGATATTGATTAACAAAAGGAGATCTAGAGATTGACAGGCAAGATGCTAAATGCCTCAAAATCATATTATTTTAGGACCAGAAAATGTAGCTGTGAAAGGAAAGACAAAAAAATAGTCATGGAGACTACAGAGAAGACAGTGATCTTCTTCTAGATAGTGGAGGAAGTCAGAGAAAAAATCAATAGAGGTGGAGATTATTATGAGTCATACTTCAACACAAAAGAAGGAAGAATTTGTTAGCATTTTTAGTTATTGAACAGTGGAATACTTAAAACCTAGAAAATTTTGAATTTTCTATCACTATTAATTCTCAAAAATAGGATGTGGAGGGGATTCCTGTGACATGAAGACAATTAATTAATGTTTGGATTTGGGTTCTACCAGAAGCAGATTCCAAGCAAAGGGTTCAAGTGCAAATGGTTTATTTGGGTGAACTAGGAAACTTTAGTAAGAGAGCAGGGAACTGATAAAGGGAAGAAGGTCAGACAACAAAAGATGTGTTAGTAAGCTGCTACCACGAGGAGAACCTGATCCTGCTGGGAAACTCTAGGAAATGAAATAGAACCTATGGTCTGGAATCATACTTCCCACTTACACAGCAAGCAGCAAGGGAACTGGGGAATTTATATACCAACACCATAGAGTCTTTGGTTGACTGCTTCCTGAGACAGAGTATTATTTACTGGAATTTCCAGCCTGATGCTAGTGAGCAAAGCATCCTTGAACAGTAACAGGGAGGAGTAGAAAGCTCTTAGGCACAGAGATGCTGATATTGGCAATTGGAAGTTGCCCAGTCAGAACACACGAAAATGGTCAAGTCCAGGAGATATAGGCAGAGGCCTAATAGTGTATACTAAGGATTATATGACCCCTGAAGGGGCTACCAATGTTGTGTTTATGGCTATTTGTATGTTTTATGCCCTGGATTTTAGAGATAATTTGTGGTTTTCAAAATAACACCATTTGAGACTCTTATATTAGGTGTTCCAAGGGAAACTAAGGAAGAGAAAGAAATAGCTGATTTTGATATTTTTGATGACCCTGAATCACCATTTTCAACCTTCAACTTTCAATACCCAAATCAAGCATTCAAAAGGCTGCATGATCTGATGTACTTCAATACCCTGAACAACATCGATGTAAGTATCTCCTACAATCATTGACAATGTCAAATACTTCCATATAACATGAACATAGCAATACCTCATTTTAATTAATTCAAAATAAAAATAAGCTTTATGAATGACACCCAAACTGTACCATTTTATTTTTCATGAATTATTCTATTAATCTCCAGAAGAACCCCATAAAATTCACAAATAAGAAAACAAATGCCTCCAAATTGGCAGAGCCCACATTTTATAATATTATTTGATTGAAGGATAGTTATCCTCAGCTTCTTTCCCAAAGTATCTAGTGTATTTCTCATATGAAAAAATAAATTTTAATTAGGAAGAAAAGTGATAAAATGGAAATATAAGAGTGAGAAAGTGAGTGTAACCAGAAGTGTAGTTAATCTGCAAAAATAGCATGACTTTTAATGGATACACTCATGCTTTTAAATGTCTTTATTTTTGTGGATCTTAGAAATGTCTCCCAAAGTAGCAGTCTCTCCATTTTTAGCCCTGGAGATATCAAGTATGCTTTGCTTCAGAAATATAAGAAACAAGTCATTCTCTTCAGTATTATTCCTATCACTAGTTATCTGCTTCTAAAATTCTGTCTCTGTGTAAAATTCTTTAACTGCTAACTCACCATTTAGGACCACTATTGTGTAACTGGAATCATGTTGGCTTGCGCTTCCACATCATAGTGTCTGACAAATGGTTATCAGTCGTAAAAGCCCAAGTTCGTTGGCTTAATAGGATTTTGCACATTAGAGAAAAAGAATAAAAGAAAAAGAAAGAAAGAACTCAAGTGGAGAGGGAAAGGTATCATGCCTGATTTGTCAGTCTTTTTGGAGACTGTATGAATGGAGTAAAAGAATGTACTGTGCGAATGAGTCTTCCGTGCATATGAGATTTAATTACATTTTGTGATCTAATAGAATACTGGCACATCTAGTTTGCTTGTTTGTTTAGTTTGGTCTGAAAATAGTAATGATCCATTGTGTGCAGTTATACCAGTTACACCATAATACGTTTATTAATCAATGTCTTTAATTTTTGTAAGCATATAAAATTTTTCCCAATAACCTTCAGTTTCTGCAACTCAAGTGTTTCTTGTCAGCCTTCATTTGTGAATATGTGATAATTCAAGTAAAACACGCTTAACAACATTTATAGGATATATCATTGTCTAAATAGACTTATTCCTTTTCTTTTTCTTTTATATTATTTAGTGAAAATCTGAAATCCATATGCTACATTGTTTCTGTGGTGATGGTGAAAATTTAAAGAATATTAAGAGAAAATCAGCATTTTAATCTATGATTCATAGGGAGCAAACAGACGTTCTCAAAATGGAGTTGTGTTTTATGAAACCTCGTGCTGTTAAAACAGAAAATAACTAAGGGTTAATACAGGAGTAATCCTATATTTCCAGTATGAAGCCAATAAACTCAAAATTATATTTTGTACTCCTTGGGATGAAATGTATTAAACTTGATCAGTTGTCCTAAAATGGAAAAAAATAGCTTATAGGAATATATAAATACCCTATTGGACTTGGGAAAATAAAAGGACACATACACAAAAGTATATCTGTATATAGACATACATGTATATGTACATGTGTGTCTATGTATATATGTAACTTACACAACTACATTTCTCTCACTGTTTTCAGTTTTGGTTTATGTAAAACCTTGTAAGCTATTGTCTGTAAAGAATGATATAGTTCTATTTATATATTTTACAAACATTCTTCAAAGTAATTTGTTTGACACCTAGATGAAACAGTTAAAGCCTGAACAAAACCAGACTGAATTCCAAAATAACTGTCCTGAGCTCATGAGATATAGATTTTTCACAAGCCGTTTAATTAAGCAGGTTTTAATTGCTCCTAAGAAGTTTTCTGACACAGTAAGTAGAAGCAAGGTCATAGACTTTATATCATGTTTAGCTCTTAGATGGGCTATTTGTGTGACTTTGAATCAGCTACTTAAACTTTTTGAGCCTCAGTTTCCTCACCTCTGAAACAGGGGTCACAGCACCTATCATAGTGGCAGTAGTGAATCTTGAATCAGGTGATGTATGAACAGTGCCCTGCAAACAGAAGCTGCTTAATAAGTGGGAACCATAACTATGTGTGTCTATATCCCATACCACGATGGATACACCTCAAGACCTTTGCAAATGCCCAGAACTAAGAATATAGACAAGTCAATATAGGTAATGGCAGCCTAGGCAGCAAATACATATATTTTTGAATGAATGAATGTAGGCTTCCTCTTAAATTATATGACCATTGAGACTTCTGTTCAAGTGATTCTTGGTTGTGTATATGTGTGTGTGTGTGTGCCTCATACCCAGGTAAGACTTCAGTTTTCACGGACATGTATCTCTCCCTTGATGACTCCCACTCCCTGCTTTTAACCAGGAAAACACATTTTATCAGAATCAAAGCTTCTTAGTAAGAGATGATAAATAAAGAACAGCCAAACTCTGAGGTAGGATGCTGGGTCCCTAGGCTCAATCGTGAGCCAAATCACTCATTTTCACATGATTTGACGAGAGTAGGTGACTTATTCACGCTGCAGCAATACAACACATGTTTACTTGCCACAGACTGTTGGAATTTTTCACCAACTGTGGACACTGTGTATATAAACTCTTCTAATGCAAAGGCATCTGACCGCCAATCCCATGGAGGCAGTTTTCAACTTTGTGGCCACCACCACCGTGACTTAAGGCAAATTTTCATCTTCAATTCACATTCTGACTTAAATCTTTACTTTGAAAATGTCAACCTGTCTCTGACAGCTCTGTTGCTATGCTTCTGTTGCTTCATTTTCCCCAGAGGTTCTAGCAGCCCTGCTTTGCTGAAGCTAAATTCCAGTTCATCTTTAGAGAACTTCTGTTTCTGATCACTTCATGACAGCAGGCTAGGTTTCTCATTAGTGTCGGGTTTCTGCACTTACTCAGTCCTCCCAAATTCCTTTGCCTGAACGTTGCCTAAGTGCTTTCTACAATGGCAGCATTTCATTGGTTTTTTTTTTTTGTCTTTTTTTTTATTTTAAGAAACCTAATATATAGTGACTTACACTGGTAGACATGTGGTATGTGGAAAATGCAGAGGCTTTCGAGTTAAACCAAATTGGGTACACAGATTTTTGCTTGTGCCTCTTCGCTAGGTGACCTTGGGCATGTTGATTAACATTTCCAAATTTTACTTTCCTCATTTGTAAAAGGAAACAATGATACAGATTTTTATAGGA
Source organism: Mesoplodon mirus (assembly GCF_964341445.2). Lineage (NCBI taxonomy): Eukaryota > Metazoa > Chordata > Mammalia > Artiodactyla > Ziphiidae > Mesoplodon > Mesoplodon mirus. The sequence continues at coordinate 156,119,349 of NC_138978.1, read as the reverse complement.
CTGGGATGAGGATTAAGTAAAAGAATATAATTTAAGGGCTTGGCGCGTATGAGACACTCAATTGAAACAGGTAATATGTTAATGATAATAATTATTATCCATATCCAAATTTATCCTCTGTTTTTTTTTTATCTTCTGCTTTTAATTATAAATTTAAACTCTTTAAAAACAATGACTTGCCTTATTTACCTTGTATCCTCCAGAGGTACTGATCACAATGCCTGGCACCTAAAATAAATATGCAACAAAATTTTCATAAATCATTTTAAAAATGTCATCGACTTACTGGCTGAAACTGTTGAAGAGTTTAATGTAATAGGAGGAACGAGTAGTGAGGGTCAGGGTACAGGGCCTGTTGGTGGGAGGCAGATGCCTGACTGTGGAGAATCTCCAGGCAATGTATGCCTGGCCAGGTAGTGTGACTACATGCTGTACCCATAAACTACCACCTCGATCTAGAGGAAATACACTTTCTGAGGTCTCTTTTCCAGGACCAGTTATCACAGGAAAACGTACTGTTATGCAGTCTCACTCATTCAATGTATTCATTCAGTTGGCATATTCTAAAGACAGTGACAGCACATGCCAATGCTGCATAATCATGAGCTTTTAAAATTCTTTCTCCAGTGATCCTGTAAAGTGTTAAATATTAAGTGTTAATTAAAATGAGGAAAAGCATATATCCAGAAGTACTGGTATTTACTTCTTCATTTACTGATATTTCATCATCATGTTAAGAGTGTCTAGGTACAAGTTAAAGTTTTTATCTTTTACAAAATAATTTAGAAGCTTATTATGTATCATAGCCTTATTTTTTTATGTGATATCTCTAGGCATTTCTTTTTCTTTTTAATTGAAGTATAGCTGATTTACAACACTGTGTTAGTTTCAGGTGTATAGCCCAGTGATTCAGTTATACATATATGGATATCTATATCTATATCTATATCTCTCTCTATATATGTCCCCTTTCAGGTTTTTTTCCCTTTTAGGTTATTACAAAATATTGAGTATAGTTCCCTGTGCTATACAGTATGTCCTTATTGGCTATAATGGCCTTCTATATCAGGCCCAAATTCATTTACCTTTAATGCTACCTATAATCTTTTTATATCTTATTTATTGATTAATTCACTACATATTTATTGGGTATCTACTGTGTTGTATCCTTAGGAACTAAGGATACAGCAATGCACAAAACAAAAAGAACAAGGAAAACTTTTGAGTGTTTAATATAAGCCTTTTTCCTTTTCAAATATTTCCTTTTCAAATATTCAGCATTCACAACTGGCCTATAAGGTAGGTATTTTTTATTTCTATGTGAGGAAACCGAATCATGGATTCCGTAGGCTGATTGCTGGAAGTCACACTGTTATGTTGAGGAACTGAGATGGGGCCAAAGGTTTTTTCTCACTCCTCCCTTTTGAACCATCTATCTTTCAAGAAGCCTTATTTCCTAGGATACCCCAAACACAGCTTCCTTTCCAGCCAAACCACTTCCCAGATGTTTCCTGTACATGCCATGACCTTCCATCTTCAGCCTCTTTATGAGATTATCCTTTTACTGCAAATGCCAGTCTTTCCACTCCACTTATCAAATCCTGCTTTTCCTTCAACTCAACTCAAATCTCATTGTCTCCATGAGTTGAGCTTTATCCTGTTTAATTGACCTCCACTGAGCACCTTCTGGGCAGTCATTAATTTCACAAATTTTTATTCTTCCCCTTCCATGTTCTAAGTGCTGGGATAAAAAATGACAAGACTACTTAAGGCCCCTACTTTCATGACACTTTAGTTTTTATTGGGAAGCAGGCATTAGCCAGTAAATCCACAGTAATTTACTCCAGAATATCTTCTTGCATTCTGCTATATTTATAATTTTTATTTCTCTCTCAAAATATAGTGTAACTTTCTTTTAAGGCTCATTTTAAATTTTTTGTTGTGCGAATCCAGTACTTACGTGTGGAGCGCTTCCAATCTCACGTCTCTAAATTTGTTCCTTTTGGGGAAAGATTACATTTTTCATGTTTTCTTTTTTTTCTTTATGCCTTTACTGCCAAATATTTAAAGGATCTGGCAAATTGGTAGACTATTAAATGGCACAAGTAAAAGATGACACCAGTCTTATTTGGGGATAGGTGATGGGGATGAAGAGGGTTGAGATATAAGGACCCCTGCAAGGATAAAACTGACGGGAAGGATTTGGTATCTCAATGACTTTTGGGGGGAATGGAAGAGGAAATTAGATGTAAACACTATTAACGATTACTCCTAGTATACTTTTAAAAAATATGAAGACTCAAATATAACATATCGCCTTTTCGAACACATCTTATGGTACCATGTGTCATGCCGAAAGGTTTGAATTTAGCAACTGATGTAATGCTGAGCTCAGCCACTTCTGTTTACATCACAGGATTATACATCAGGGGTCCCCAACCCCCGGGCCAGGACTAGTACCTGTTAGGAACCGGGCCGCACAGCAGGAGGTGAGCAGCGGGGAAGTGAGCGAAGCTTCATCTGTATTTACAACCGCTCCCCATCGCTTGCATCACCGCCTGAGCTCCACCTCTTGTCAGATCAGCGGCGGCATTAGATTCTCATAGGAGCACGAACCCTACTGTGAACTGCGCATGCGAGGGATCTAGGTTATGCGCTCCTTATGAGAATCTAATGCCTGATGATCTGAGGTGGAGCTGAGGCGGTGATGCCAGCGCTGGGGAGCGGCTGCAAATACAGATTATCATTAGCAGAGAGGTTTGCACAGAGACCATAATAAATCAATTGCTTGCCGACTTATATCAAAACCCCATCAGTGAGTGGCAAGTGACAATTAAGCTGCATCTTACGGAGCAGACTGGACATAAGCAACACACTTTGGGTGTCACTGTCTCCCATCACTCCCAGATGGGACCATCTAGTTGCGGGAAAACAAGCTCAGGGCTCCCACTGATTCTGCATTATGGTGAGTTGCATAATTATTTCATTATATAGTACAGTGTAATAGTAATAGAAATAAAGCGCACAATAAATGTAATGCGCTTGAATCATCCCGAAACCATCCCCCAACCCCCACCCTCCTGCCAGGTCTGAGGAAAAATCGTCTTCCATGAAACCGGTCCCTGGTGCCAAGAAGGTTGGGGACCACTGTTACACATCACAACAAACGGGTAATCTGAAAAACCTGATTAATGGTTTCACAGTGTTAATATGCCACCTAGTGGTTCGACATGCACATTCTAATTGCATATTTGGGTTTTTCAGTTATAAATGTGAATATACATTTTCCTTTAAAAGAATGGCCTGTTTACTAAAAACACCTTCCAAGGGCCAACTATGATAAACCCACTAGTTCATAATATTGATATTGTTGATCTTTCTGTGCTCATGAATTCATTGTAAAGGAGTTGACAGCAGTCATGATTAGCACAATGTCCCCTGCAGTTTTTTTTTTAAATATATTTTAAAGCTTTTTGGGTGTTTGGAAAGTAAAGAAATGATTTTTAGTTTTACTTGGGTACTTCTCTGCAATGAGGGTTGGTGTGTCTCATGTTGCTTTGGTGCTCCTTTCAGTAGGAGAAACCAACAGAAAACTTGCTGACATGGTCTCTAGAAAGACAGGGAGATTATTAAAAGAAGATGTAGTATGACACATTTGATAGCAGAATTGATTTGCTGACTTTTACCATATAATAAGCCCGCTATTGGCTATACATGGTGCATTTGTTTCTAGTAAGCTTTACAGCCTCACATCTAATTTAAAGCTCACATCTAATTTAAATTTCCTCACATATGGTCAGCTTAAAAATACCAACAATAAATAGATGCTAGTTGTGGAATGTTTCCTATGTGCCAAGCATTGTGCAAAGTGCTTTATATAAATGATCTCCAGTTCCCACAAAAGCCAAGATTAGTATTATTCTTTCCATTTTAAAGAAGAGGAAACAGGCTCAAGGATATATGTTAATTCCCCTTGATCTCACACAGCCAAGAAGTGACTGTGCCTGGAGGCCCTCTATCAAGGTGTCCTTCATAGGCTTGAAGCCCCCTCTTCTGACTCCATAGAATTATGTTTCCCTTACTCATGGGAAAGATGGGGTCAGTGAATATCTGCTTTGCTTAAAAGACTCAGTAACATTTGAGCCCATTTTTCCCAAAAGGCCATTATATATATAAAATTATATATATAATTTTATATTTACATAATGTTATATATAATATAATTATATATTTATAATATAGATATATAAGTATTTATATATTTATTTAAAATAAATATGTGTATTTTATATTTTCCCCAGAAGACAATTATAATATATATATAATTGTCTTCTGGGGAAAATATATATAAAATTAAAAATCATAAAGCAAACAAAGGTGTCACATTCCTGTGATAAGTCCCTCTTTCTAGAATATGACAGTTTGTTTGAAGTTAGCATTAGAGAATAGAGGGCCCTGCCCATTGGGCCTACATAAAGTCACAGAATATTACCTGCATGTTAGTATCACCCAAGTCAAACATTTCTCTCCTCCAGGTACTGAGCCCAGCTTGCCCAGTTAGATTGGATGTGAAATGGGAAAACCCTACTGTGCACACATCTCCAAGGCCAAGAGGGCCACACCAGCTCTGGTGTGGTGTTCTAAACTTCTCAGACTTGCCAAGTATTCCTGCTCATGGTAGAGGGCTGAAAAGCATGTGTATAATACCTTAACGTGGCCTCACAACCCCTGGGGAAGGGAATAAAGTGAATCGTGGCATATTCATGTGACTTGCCTCTGGCCCTGAAACTTCTATCTCATTAGTGGATATATGTATACGTGTAACTGATTCACTCTGCTGTACAGCAGAAACTAACACAGCATTGTAAAGCAGCTATACTCCAATAAAAATTAATTAAAAAAAAAACAACTATGAAATTGTATAGTCCTATCCTGAGAATGGAGTCTTCCTGATTTTGTCAGGGTTCAAAAACAGCAGCAGAGGGGCTTCCCTGGTGGCACAGTGGTTGAGAGTCCACCTGCTGATGCAGGGGACACGGTTTGTGCCCCGGTCTGGGAAGATCCCACATGCCGCAGAGCGGCTGAGCCCATGAGCCATGGCCGCTGGGCCTGCACGTCCGGAGCTTGTGCTCCGCAATGGGAAAGGCCACAACAGTGAGAGGCCCACATACTGAAAAAAAAAAAAAAAAAAAAAACAGCAGCAGAGCCAAGGTTACTATCCAGACCTCTCTTCCAAAAGCCCATTCCCATTGCTCTGCAATAACTGCTTCAACCAAATTCCAGATTTTCTCTTCATTCCAAAAGTTCCTAACTAGGTTAACATCATACCAAAAAAGTATATGATAATTATAATAGCAATTCTTAGAGGTTGTATTCACCATTAATTTGGGTATATGCAAAGATTATTCTGAATAAAGAATAGCCATCATCAATAAAATCACAAAGCATGGTGTTTCCTAGATAGAGGACATCCATGTTTTATAACTGCATTTGTTTCATTACGGAAGCAGGGCAATTCTCCAGCAATTTATTTTCTCATTAGGATTAGGGAAAGTCTTGTAATTCCTTGTGGTCTCTCATTTCTGCTTATCTACTAACTATAAAGGACATAAATTCTAGATTTAGTAATTATTTATTTCTTCCCTCTTACTACCTTCCCCATGAAGGATAGAATGAAGATAAATTTACCATGTTACACATATTTTATTCCCTATTTTATCAGCAAAAAATCTGAAACAGGGGCTTCCGTGGTGGCACAGTGGTTAAGAATCCGCCTGCCAACACAGGGGACACGGGTTCGAACCTTGGTCCAGGAAAGGACCCATGCTCCACATGCTGCGGAGCAACTAAGCCTGTGCACCACAACTACTGAGCCTGTGCTCTAGAGCCCGCGAGCCACAACTACTGAGCCCACACACCACAAGTACTGAAGCCTGTGCGCCTAGAGCCTGTGCTTCGCAACAAGAGAAGCCACCGTAATGAGAAACCCATGCACTGCAAGGAAGAGTAGCCTCCGCTTGCCGCAACTAGAGAAAGCGCGCACACAGCAACGAAGACCCAACGCAGCCAAAAAAACAAAAAAAAATCTGGGACACTCCCACAATAGTTTTTTCTCTGCTGGGGGAAGGAACAGTATCTGGATACAAACTGAACAAGAGTGTAATGTGCGCAGAGAAGGACAAACATCATAAGGTATCACTTATATGTGGAATCTAAAAACATGGTACAAATAAACTTATTTACAAGGCAGAAATAGACTCACAGACATAGAAAACAAACTTATGGTTACCAAAGGGGAAGGGGGGGGATAAATTAGGAGTTTGGGATTAGCAGATACACACTACTGTATATAAAATAGATACAACAAGGACATACTGTACAGCACAGGGAACTATATTCAATATCTTCTAATAACCTATAATGGAAAAGAAACTGAAAAAGATAGATAGATGATAGATAGGTAGATAACTGAAAAAAAAGAATATATATATATAACTGAATCACTTTGCTGTACACCTGAAACAAACACAACATTGTAAGTCAACTATACATCAATTTAAAAAAATTATTTTTAAGTGTAATGGAGATGTTGAATTTAAATATATACATGAAGGACTTCCCTAGTGGTGCAGTGGCTAAGACTCCTTGCTCCCAATGCAGGGGTCCTGGGTTCGATCCCTGGTCCAGGAACTAGATCCCACATGCATGCCACAATTAAGAGTTCACGTGCCACAACTAAGGAGCCAGTGAGCTGCAACTAAGGAGCCCACGAGCCGCAACTAAGACCCGATGCAACCAAATAGATAAATAAATTAATTAAATTAAATAACTAAATATATACATGCATGACTCACAGATTTCTCTTTCTATTTCAAAAAGAATACTATAATAAAAAGATTAATTATATATATATACTTTTGACCAAACAAATGTTTCAATGAGTTCAGAACAGCACTAATGATACATCTTTTACCTCTATTCGCAGGTAATAAAGAATGCCATAGTTGAAAGCATTGAATATAGAAGACAGAATCCATCTCGTTGCTCTGTTTCCCTCAGTAGTGTTGAGGCAAGAAGATTCTTCAACAAGGAGTTTCTAAGCAAACCCACAGCATAGTTTGTGTACTGGAAAGTGTAGCAATTTCTGATGTGGAGGCAGTCTGAAATTCCATGACAACTGGATTTAAAAGCACAGGACAGATATTAACACTGGTCTCAAGAGACTGGTTAATACTCAAAGTTGCAGTTATTTAGCTGCATGAGAATAATACCCTTAAAAGTTTGTTAGATTGACAGATGATGTCAATTGAGTAAAAATATACTTAGCTACATTTTCTATCAGTATGAATTTCCTGATGCAAATGTAGGGACATATGCTGTATTTTTAGACATTCCTCACCAACTATGTTATGTGTTCCCTTTTTAAAAATGTGGTTTCTTTTTTAGAATATTTAAAGGTTCAGTCTCAATATGGAATTCTTTGTATTGTGTGTGAATGTAAGTCACTGACTGGATTTATTTGTGCCATGAGACAACACTATTTTTTATTTATATATGCGTAGATACATATATGAAATAAATACATCTATATACAAATGAGCAAGAAGTAACTGAGTTTTTTGGGGGTTTTTTTGTTTTTTTTCGGTATGCAGGCCTCTCACTGTTGTGGCCTCTCCCGTAGCAGAGCACAGGCTCTGGACGTGCAGGCTCAGCGGCCATGGCTCACGGGCCCAGTCGCTCTGCGGCATGTGGGATCTTCCCAGAAAGGGGCATGAACCCGTGTCCCCTGCATCGGCAGGCGGACTCTCAACCACTGCGCCACCAGGGAAGCCTGTAACTGAGTTTTTGTTTGTTATCTTTAATGAAATATTGCACCGTTGTTATGACAGATGCTCAGATTCATGGCTTTCAAACGCAAAAGTTGTTAAACCTAAACTCAAATGTGAAACGTCATTTTAAATCATGGTGATTTTTCTTAGAAAGTATGTATAATTTGTTGAGCAAATGGCATACATTTATTCAAAGTGTAGAAAAAAAAATTAACCACTTCTAGTTTACTTTGCTGATATTACCCTGTTTGTCCAACAGAGAGCAGTTGACCTCAGAGAAGAATCCAGAAGAGTGACAAGGGCTGTATCTGCAAGGCTTGTCTTAGGGACAATCTGTATTGCATGACTGTGGTTTGTTACCATTGAACTGCTAACGTTCAGAGTTAGTGTTCCATATATAAGGGCTTCCTCATTCTTCTTTTTTTGAGTCTACATTTCTTTAATCTCTTTGTTCATGTCTCTTTTTTCCTCTCACATTTCATTTACATTTCTACTTGTGAAGAAAGACAAAAAATATAACAGGAAGGGAACACTTGAAAGTTCATTCTTTCATTGGTTGGTTAATGCACACAGAAAATGAATGCACACTACAGGCCACGAGGCATGTTGTAGGGTCTGGGGATACAGCACTGGACAAAACTGACAAAATTGCCTGCCTTCAAGGACCTTACATTCTAGTGGAGGTGACCAACAATAAACAATAAAAATAAGTTTCTAGAATGTTAACGATAAGTCCTAAGGAGAAAATTAAAGAAAGGAAAGAAGGAGATGGAAAATATTGGGGGTGTATAATTTTAAATGGGGTCCTAGGGAAGATCACAATGAGAAAGTTACATCAGATTAAAGATGTGAAAGAGCTGAGGGGGGAGGACCTGTGGATATTTAAGGTAAGAGCATTCCTGGCAGAGGGAATAGCAAATGCAAATGCTCTTAGTTGGAGCGCCAAGCATGTTCCAGGAACAGGAAAGAAACCAATGTGCCCAGAGTGTAGTGGGAGGGGTAACAAATTAATTTTCACTTATTTGTTCAAGACATGGCAATACTGTTTATATTTAATTTGTCCTTCAAAATACCCCTGTGAAATAACAAGACCAAGAGAGGTTAAGAGACTTGTCCAAGGTTAGTAAAGTCTGAGCTGGAGCCCTATGCTCTTGACCTCATGGCCTTTATATCACAATTGACAGTGCTTCCTAGAAACTAACTAGATGAACACTTTAAAGACTATTGATTATAAAACTGGAATGATCTAGGGTCCTTGCTTTTTCTTTGTTCACATGCTTTCAGTTTCTTAATGCCAATAACAGAGGCTCCTTAACTAATTCAGTGTTACCAATTTGTTCATTTATAAATTTGCTAGAATTCTGATTTTATAAAAATACATTTTGATGACAAGTTAAATTTATAAATTTATTTTTTCATTCTATCTCTGTCTCAATGAATCACTGATAAGTGAAATGTCCTCTTAGTCTTCCTGCAAACCATCCACATGCCTCAGTGATTTGGGCTTAGTTCTTTGCCTTTTTGACATAATCATTTGCCTGTTTTTCATGCCCATGACCGGGATCCTACTTTACTTCATCTGGTGCAATCTGATCATTTTCAGGTAACTTTTTTGGTAAGTAATAAAAACACCAAGATAAAAGTTTAGTATGTGTATATGTATGTGTGTGTGTGTATACATATACACATATTTCATTCCCTCTGAAAAAGAAAATTTTAGACACAAATACTTTTGTTCTAATATTTAAAAACTTCATAAAAAATTTGGTAATCATTCCTCTTCCTTTTCTTTCCCCCCCTCCTCTCTTTTTACTTCCTAAACTATTTGATCCTAAAACCATTAGGTGGGGCAGAGACAAGTAGGTGGGGGTGGTGGTGGTCATGGAACCACAATGAATCAAAGTAGGACATGAGAATGTGAAGTGTCAAGGGGGCATCCAGGCAGAGGAAGAGCCCTGACAATGTAGATTGGTTACACACATGGAGATTAATTGAATAATTAAATGTAGTGGAAGCCAGGTTTATCAACAAATGATGAAGTTCTCAAAAAATATGAAAATGAAAACCGGAATGTATTCTGTAGTATTAGGTTGAAATTGAAAGCATATATATATATATATATATATATATATATATATATATATATATATATATGGAGAGACAGAGAGAGAGATTCCCTAGGTAGGTCGGTGAGAAGACATAGGAGCAGTGACTCCCCAAGAACAAAGAGAGCACTGGTGCCCAGATTTTGGCCTTTAAATCCCATTATTTACTAAAAGAAACCCAGGATCCTTGGAGAAGTTGATTCCAGGGCTGGGAAAAGAAAAGTATAAAATGATCCTAGACCATTTTATTCATTAGAAAGCAAAGAAGTGCTCAAAGAATGATTGGAACATGTCAAAAACTCACAGAATCCAGATTGAAGGAACACCCACTGGCTCCATTTGGGGAAATTGAGCATTAAAATAAATATTGATAGGAAGAGATTATGACTCATTGAATAATATTGCAAACCATGACTCCATCTTGATAAATAGGTAAATACGTTTATGGTTTAATATGGAATCAGATATTTACAACATCTCAAAGTATGTCCTTTTACAAAGTACTTATGTATTACAAAGGGAAATAAGAGTAACTTTACAATGGAGAAACCAGGCAGGCTAAGTAATAAAAAAGAATATGATCAGTAACAGGACAAATTGAAATCTTGCACACCTGATAGAAGGCAATGAGAATAATGCAGCATCACTTCTGCAGTAGTCCTGTCAAAGATGTGTCACCTGCTTTCTACATCTGCGACTCTATTTCTGTTTCATAACTAAGTTCATTTGTACCATTTTTTAGATTCCACATATAAGCAATATCATATGGATACCAGGGGGGAAAGCGGGGTACAGGGGATAAATTGGGAGATTGGGGTTGACATGTACACACACACTACTACTATATACAAAATAGATAACTAATAAGGACCTACTGAATAGCACAGGGAACTCTACTCAGTACTCTGTAATGACCTATATGGGAAAAGAATCTAAAGAAGAGTGGATATAGGTATATGTATAACTGATTCACTTTGCTGTATGGCAGAAACTAACACAACATTGTAAATTAACTATATCCCAATAAAAATTTTAAAAAAAGATGCATCACCTGAATTTGTTCTTGAATAAATATCAGGAAAGCCCAAATGAGAGAAATTTCAAGCATAATTGTCTGTAATATTCAAAATTGTAAAGGTCAGGGAAATCAGGGAAAGACTAAAGAACTGTTCTAGATTGAAGATGAAAGAGACATAACAACTGAAGACGTTTCACTCTGACCTGAATTCTTATTGCGATGAAGGACATCATCAGGATAGCTGTTGAAACTTGAATGAGTTCTAAGGACTGGATCATAGTAAGCTATCATTATTAATATTCTGATTTTGATTGTTGTATTTTGGTTATGTAGCAGATTATCCTTGTTTGTATTAAGTACACATTAATATTTTTACATGATAGAACATCATGCTGGCAACCTACTTTGAAATGACTCGCAAAAGAAAAAAAATGTCTTCGAATTCTACTTGCAACCTTTCTGTAAGCTTGGCACTGTTTCAAAATGTTAAAATTAAAATTTTGGCAGCAGAATCTCAGTTGGAGGACTCTCAAAGAATTACAGAGGTTTACATGAGTGGCTTTCATTTGATATCCATGTTTTTTTCTTTTAACTCTTCTTACAGATGATCACTGTAAATCCTATTTTTTCTATACTGAATAAAAGCCAAAGAAATAAGTCATAGGCTAAAAAATCGTGCTGAGGATGGAGGTTTGTCTAGGACCTCTGAGCAATAAACACTGTTACTCCTCTACACCCTGTTTTTCTTATCCCTCATGTGCTACTGACATCCATTTTCCCTGGAAGCAAATTCTTTATTGTAATTGATTTATGCAGTGCATTTTTTAGTATTCCAGTTAATGAAGCTAGCCAATACCTTTTGCTTTCACTTAGGAAAACAACAATTCACCTGGACAGTAATGCCTCAACTTACTGAAAGTCCTTATTTCTCACAAATCCTGAAGGCTGATCTGGATGATTTAAAGTTCCCTGGGTTCTACCTTGTGGCAATATATGGATGATTTGCTTATTTGCTCTCCTTCTCAAGGAAACCATGAGAAGTTAGGAGAACCTTCTAAGTTGGAGAAACTGCATGAACAGAGGTGCAGAGATGAAACTGAGCTTGGCCCATTTGTCAGATGTGAGGTGACTCACCACTGGCTCAGGGAGTGTGTGTTGATCAGCAGATGGATGGAGCAGGGACCACACAGCTGGATGTAACTTATTGCCAAAATCTGAGCTTTCATATTCGCTATTAAATCCACAGGTGCTTATTACATTATTAAATACACACATGCAGGCACATATACGTACATAGAAGAGGGTCATGTATGGACCATCCATAAGAATGCCATGAGCGAAGGATTAAGATGGAAACAATTCTGTGATCCTGAGATCCTTTACAGAAACACAACAAAGCAAAACAGAAATAAAAGCACAGTAATGCATTGCAAACCCAAACGATCCCAAAGCCTTACTTTATATATACATTAATAAATGAAAAAACATACTATATATCTCCTGTGGCAGACAGTAAACCTCCCCCAAATTTTAATTTGCTCCTGTTCATTTTCCATTCCCCTGCAGCCTAGCCCGATGAAATGCAAGCAGATGTGACATGAGCTACTGCTGAGTCAAGATGAGAAATACACTTTTATTGTGTGAAATCCCTGGGATTTAGGGATTGATACCCTGGCATAAACTAGCCTATGCTGACTAATACATTACATTATGAAAACCTCATAACTTCCAAATTCTAAACTCACAAAATAGAAATTATTCACATCATATAAAGGATCCATAACTTTACCAAGAGAATTAATGATGAAACAAGTCTCTAATGCATCAAGAAAAAGGAACATAAGAACTGAATTGTCCTGACATGAGTCAATTTTTTGCATGGTAACCTTAGGTGAGTTTCTTACTCTATTATGTTTTTTTAAATTAATTAATTATTTTTTTAACATCTTTATTGGAGTATAATTGCTTTAAAATGGTATGTTAGTTTCTGTTTTATAACAAAGTGAATCAGCTATACATATACATATATATCCCCATATCTCCTCCCTCTTGCATCTCCCTCCCTTCCAGCCTCCCTATCCCACCCCTCTAGGTGGTCACAAAGCACGGAGCTGATCTCCCTGTGCTATGCAGCTACTTCCCACTAGCTATCTATTTTACATTTTGTACTGTAGATATGTATATGCCACTCTCTCACTTTGTCCCAGCTTACCCTTCCCCCTCCCCAGGTCCTCAAGTCCTTCTCTAGTAGGTCTCTGTCTTTATTCCCATCCTGCCCCTAGGTTCTTCATGACTAATTTTTTTTTTCAGATTCCATATATGTGTGTTAGCATACGGTATTTGTTTTTCTCTTTCTGACTTACTTCACTCTGTATGACAGACTCTAGGTCCATCCACCTCACTACAAATAACTCAATTTCATTTCTTTTTATGGCTGAGTAATATTCCATTGTATATATGTGCCACATCATCTTTATCCATTCATCTGTCAATGGACACTTAGGTTGCTTCCATGTCCTGGCTATTGTAAGTAGAGCTGCAATGAACACTGGGTACATGACTCTTTTTGAATTATGGTTTTCTTGGGGTATATGCCCAGTAGTGGAATTACTGGGTCGTATGGTAGTTCTATTTTTAGTTTTTTAAGGAAGCTCCATACTGTTCTCCATAGTGGCTGTATCAGTTTACATCCCCACCAACAGTGCAAGAGGGTTCCCTTTTCTCCACACCCTCTCCAGCATTTATTGCTTGTAGATTTTTTTTTTTTTTTTTTTTTTTTTTTTTGTGGTACATGGGCCTCTCACTGTTGTGGCCTCTCCCGTTGCGGAGCACAGGCTCCGGACGCGCAGGCTCAGCGGCCATGGCTCACGGGCCCAGCCGCTCTGCGGCATGTGGGATCTTCCCGGACCGGGGCACGAACCCGCGTTCTCTGCATCGGCAGGCGGACTCTCAACCACTGTGCCACCAGGGAAGCCCTGCTTGTAGATTTTTTTATGATGACATTCTGACTGGTGTGAGGTGATATCTCAATGTAGCTTTGATTGCATTTCTCTAATGATTACTGATGTTAAGCATCCTTTCATGTGTTTATTGGCAATCTGTATATCTTCTTTGGAGAAATGTCTATTTACATCTTCTGCCAGTTTTTGTATTGGGTTGTTTGTTTTTTTGATATTGAGCATCATGTGCTGCTTGTAAATTTTGGAGATTAATCCTTTGTCGGTTGCTTCGTTTGCAAATATTTTCTCCATTCAGAGGGTTCTCTTTTCATCTTGTGTATGGTTTCCTTTGCTGTACAAAAGCTGTTAAGTTTCATTATGCCCCATTTGTTTATTTTTTTTCCATTTCTCTAAGAGGTGGGTCAAAAAGGATCTTGCTATGATTTATGTCATAGAGTGTTCTGCCTGTATTTTCCTCTAAGAGTTTTATAGTGTATGGCCTTACATTTAGGTCTTTGATCCATTTTGAGTTTATTTTTTGTATGGGTTTAGGGAGTGTTCTAATTTCATTCTTTTCCATGTAGCTGTCCAGTTTTCCAAGCACCATGTATTGAAGAGGCTGTCTTTTCTCCAGTGTATATTCTTGTCTCCTTTATCAAAAATAAGGTGACCATATGTGAGTGAGTTTATCTGTGGGCTTTCTGTCCTGTTCCATTTGTCTATATTTCTGTTTTTGTGCCAGTACCATACTGTCTTGATTACCATAGGTTTATAATATATTCTGAAGTCAGGGAGCCTGATTCCTCCAGCTCCATTTTGCTTTCTCAAGATTGCTTTGGCTATTCATGGTCTTTTGTGTTTCCATACAAATTGTGAAATTTTTTGTTCTAGTTCTGTGAAAAATGCCAGTGGTAGTTTGATAGGGATTGCACTGAATCTGTAGATTGCTTTGGATAGTATAGTCATTTTCACAATGTTGATGCTTCCAATCCAAGAACATTGTATATCTCTACAACTGTTTGTAACATCTTTATTTCATCAGTGTCTTATAGTTTTCTGCATACAGGTCTTTTGTCTCCTTAGGTAGGTTTATTCCTATGTATTTTATTCCTTTTGTTAAATGGTAAATGGGAGTGTTTTCTTAACTTCACTTTCAGATTTTTCATCATTAGTGTATAGGAATGCAAGGGATTTCTGTGCATTAATTTTGTATCCTGCTACTTTACCAAATTCATTGATTAGCTCTAGTACTTTTCTGGTAGCATCTTTAGGATTCTCTATGTATAGTATCATGTTATCTGTAGACAGTGACAGCTTTACTTCTTTTCTGATTTGTAGTCCTTCTATTTCTTTTTCTTCTCTGATTGGTGTGGCTAAAACTTCAAAAACTATGTTGAATAATAGTGCTGAGAGTGGGCCACCTTGTCTTGTTCCTGATCTTAGTGGAAATGGTTTCAGTTTTTCACCATTGAAGACAATGTTGGCTGTGGGTTTGTCATATATGACTTTATTATGTTGAGGTAAGTTCCCTCTATGCCTACTTTCTGGAGGGTTTTTATCATACGTGGCTGTTGAATTCTGTCAAAAGCTTTTCCTGCATCTATTGAGATGATCATATGGTTTTTCTCCTTCAATTTTTCAGTATGGTGTATCACATTGATTGATTTGCACGTATTGAAGAATCCTTGCATTACTGGGATAAACCCCACTTGATCGTGGTGTACGATCCTTTCAATGTGCTGTTGGATTCTGTTTGCTAGTATTTTGTTGAGGATTTTTGCATCTATGTTCATCAGTGATATTGGTCTGCAGTTTTCTTTCTTTGTGACATCTTTGTCTGGTTTTGGTATTAGGGTGATGGTGGCCTCGTAGAATGAATTTGGGAGTGTTCCTGCTCTGCTATATTTTGGAAGAGTTTGAGAAAGATAGGGTTAGCTCTTCTCTAAATGTTTGATAGAATTCACCTGTGAAGCCATCTGGTCCTGGACTTTTGTTTGTTGGAAGATTTTTAATCACAGTTTCAAGTCCAGTGCTTGTGATTGGTCTGTTCATATTTTCTATTTCTTCCAGATTCAGTCTTGGCAGGTTGTGCATTTCTAAGAATTTGTCCATTTCTTCCAGGTTGGCCATTTTATTGGCATAGAGTTGCTTGTAGTAATCTCTCATGAGCCTTTGTATTTCTGCAGTGTCAGTTGTTACTTCTCCTTTTTCATATCTAATTCTATTGATTTGAGTCTTCTCCCCTTTTTTCTTGACGAGTCTGGCTAATGGTTTATCAATTTTGTTTATCTTCTCAAAGAACCAGCTTTTAGTTTTATTGATCTTTGCTATTGTTTCCTTCATTTCTTTTTCATTTATTTCTGATCAGATCATTATGATTTCTTCCCTTCTGCTAATTTTGGGGGTATTTTTATTCTTCTTTCTCTAATTGCTTTAGGTGTAAGGTTAGGTTGTTTATTTGAGATATTTTTTGTTTCTTAAGGTAGGATTGTATTGCTATAAACTTCCCTCTTAGAACTGCTTTTGCTGCATCCCATAGGATTTGGGTCATCATGTTTTCACTGTCATTTTTTTTTGGTATTTTTTGATTTCCTTTTTAATTTCTTCAGTGATCTCTTGGTTATTAAGTAGTGTGTGGTTTAGCCTACATGTGTTTGTATTTCTTACAGATTTCTTCCTGTAATTGATATCTAGTCTCATAACATTGTGGTCGGAAAAGATACTTGATACGATGTCAATTTTCTTACATTTACCAAGGCTTGATTTGTGACCCAAGATATGATCTATCCTGGAGAATGTTCCATGAGCACTTGAGAATAAAGTTGAATCTGCTGTTTTTGGATGAAATGTCCTATAAATATCAATTAATTCCATCTTGTTTAATGTGTCATTTAAAGCTTGTGTTTCCTTATTTATTTTCATTTTGGATGAGCTGTCCATTGGTGAAAGTGGGGTGTTAAAGTCCCCTACTATAATTGTGTTACTATTTCCCCTTTCATGGCTGTTAGCATTGGCCTTATGTATTGAGTTGCTCCTATATTGGATGCATAAATATTTATAATTGTTATATTTTCTTCTTGGATTGATCCCTTGATCATTTTGTAGTGTCCTTCTTTGTCTCTTGTAATAGTCTTTGTTTTAAAGTCTATTTTGTCTGATATGAGAATTGCTACTCCAGTTTTCTTTTGATTTCCATTTGCATGGAATATCTTTTTCCATCCCATCACTTTCAGTCTGTATGTGTCCCTAGGTCTGAAATGGGTCTCTTGTAGACAGCATATATATGTGTCTTGTTTTTGTATCCATTCAGCCAGTCTATGTCTTTTGGTTGGAGCATTTAATCCATTAACAATTAAGATAATAAGGTTATTATCAATATGTATGTTCTTATTATCATTTCCTTAATTGTTTTGGGTTTGTTATTGTAGGTCTTTTCCTTCTCTTGTGTTTCCTGCCTAGAGAAGTTCCTTTAGCACTTGTTGTAAAGCTGGTTTGGAAGCTGGTTTGGTGGTGCTGAATTCTCTTAACTTTTGCTTCTCTGTAAAGGTTTTAATTTCTCCATCAAATCTGAATGAGATCCTTGCTGGGTAGAGTAATCTTGGTTGTAGTTTTTCCCCTTTCATCACTTTAACTATGTCCTGCCACTGCCTTCTGGCTTACAGAGTTTGTGCTGAAAGATCAGCTGTTAACCTTATGGGGATTCCCTTGTATGTTATTTGTTGTTTTTCCCTCGCTGCTTTTAATAATTTTTCTTTGTCTTTTATTTTTGCCAATTTAATTACTATGTGTCTTGGCGTGGTTCTCTTTGTGTTTATCCTGTATGGGACTCTCTGAACTTCCTGGACTTGATTCACTATTTCCTTTCCCATATTAGGGAAGTTTTCAACTCTAATCTCTTCACATATTTTCTCAGTCCCTTTCTTTTTCTCTTCTTCTTCTGGGACCCCTATATTTTGAATGCTGGTGAGTTTACTGTTGTCCCAGAGGTCTCTGAGACTGTCCTCAATTCTTTTCATTCTTTTTTCTTTATTCTGCTCTGTGGTAATTATTTCAACTAATTTTTTTTTTCTTGCAGTACATGGGCCTCTCACTGCTGTGTCCTCTCCTGTTGTGGAGCACAGGCTCTGGATGCGCAGGATCAGCAGCTATGGCTCACGGGCCCAGCCGCTCTGCTACATGTGGGATCTTCCCAGACTGGGACACGAACCCACGTCCCTTGCATCAGCAGGCAGACTCTCAACCACTGCACCACCAGGGAAGCCTTATTTCAACTATTTTATCTTCCAGGTCACTTATCCGTTCTTCTGTCTCAGTTATTCTGCTATTGATTCCTGCTACAGAATTTTTAATTTCATTTTGTTGTTCATCATTGTTTGTTTGCTCTTTAGTTCTTCTAGGTCCTTGTTAAACATTTCTTGTTTTCTCCATTCTATTTCCAAGATTTTGGATCATCTTTACTATCATTACTCTGAATTCTTTTTCAGGTAGACTGCCTATTTCCTCTTCATTTGTCTTGTCTGATTGGTTTTTACCTTGCTCCTTCATCTGCTGTGTTTTTCTCTGTCTTCTCATTTTGCTTAACTTACTGTTTTGGGCGTCTCATTTTCACAGGCTGCTGGTTTGTACTTCCCATGGTTTTGGTGTCTGCCCCCAGTGACTGAGGTTGGTTCAGTGGGTTGTGTAGGCTTCCTGGTGGTGCCGGGGGGACTGGTGCCTGTGTTCTGGTGGATGAGGCTGGATCTTGTCTTTCTGGTGGGCAGTTCCGTGTCTGGTCATGTGTTTTGGGGTGTCTGTGACCTTTTTATGATTTTAGGCAGTGTCTCTGCTAATGGTTGTGGTTGTCTTCCTGTCTTGCTAGTTGTTTGGCATAGGGTGTCCAGCACTGTAGCTTGCTGGTCGTTGAGTGGAGCTGAGTCTTAGCGTTGAGATGGAGATCTCTGGGAGAGCTTTCGCTGTTTGATATTACGTGGGGCTGCGAGGTCTCTGGTGGACCAATGTCCTGAATTTGGTTCTCCCACCTCAGAGGCATAGGCCTGACACCCGGCTGGAGCACCAAGACCCTGTCAGCCACACGGCTCAGAATAAATGGGAGAAAAAAAGAAAGAAAAAAGGGAGAAAGAAAGAAAGAAATATAAGGCCTTTTGGCCAACTTATTTTTCTTACAGAAGTTATTTCTTCAAGAATTAAGAAGTCAAATGTAAGACTTAACTCTTAGTGAACAGGAAAACATGTATTCAATGTATAAAACTCCTTGACTCATATTTGAAAGAAATTTGCTGAGAAATACATTCACAAGTGAGTAAATTTCTCAATTTGACCACTAGATGGCAGCATTCCTCCAAAATTGTTCTGCATTAGCACTTCTGTAGGTCTGTTAAAGCAAATATACTTCAGGACATGTCTTGCACTTAGGAACACACATACAATATTATGTCATTGGATTACAATAATGTAACACATATTTTTAAAAGTGATTCAACCATGCTTTTGTTCATTTTGTTTGCTGCTGTAAAATAATTTAAATATACATAGGAATAAAATGGAGTAATGAGAAAGATATAATGAAAACCTGTAAGTGAATGATCCACTCAGCACACTAGAGAATCACCTCCCAATTTCTAACCTTGCCTTTATACATGTTGTCCCTGGGCCTGGAATTTCTTCAAAATGGTAGCATTTCCAGGTGTTACTTGCTCTCACATTTTCATCCTCCCCTTTATCCTATGGGCAAAAAAACCCCATTTCTCCTCTGTGGTTCTTTCCTGCACCTGCACTCCCCATGCATATCTCCATTATAGCACCATCCTATTGTCCAATGATTTATTTGTCTATGCCTCCCCATCTTGCCATGAACTTCTAAGCACAGAAACTGGGGTGTTAGTCTGGCCGTGGTACTTATTACATGTAGGGAACCAATAACTGTTTGCTGAATGAACCCTAAACTTACCTAATTCTGTATAAATTCTGCTATGCATTGTACCAAGATATTATTTGGCCCCAATTCATCAAATCAAATCTTCTGTACCCTCTTCACACATTTCCAGTGTTGGCCATACCCATGAAGATTCAAGTGCTGAAACAAATCTTAATGACAGGGTTTTAAACTGCCAGAGTTTCTTATATCTTTTGTGAATGTGGAAAAGCTCTTTGAAGTCATTATGTTAAGTTTATGGCAATTATGTAATATAAAAGGATGTAGGTAAATAATCTTATTTCAGAACTTTCTTGAACCCATTTCTTGATTAATAGCTAATGATATGAATAAAACCAAATACTGTGTGTTATGGAATTTGAAGAGGATATGAACCATGTATAGAAAATATACCCCTTGGCACTACTTCTAAAAACATTTGATGAAATTTATGTTGTTACCTGCTTCTCAAGGAGATAGTCCTCTTCTAGCCAATTTTAAAGAACAACTCATCTAAATTTATTATAATGTTAGGTCCTGTAAGATGTGAGCTATCTTGGTCTCATTTGTGTACAGCATTTGGATTTTCTGAAGGTTTACCCAATATCAGACTACTATAAAATTATATTTAAAACTCACCTCCTATAACTCCAGACTCTGTTGTACTGCAGGTAATACATATAGTGTACATAGTGGAGAGTATTTACTAAGCCAAGAATACTGCATCCCTAAGTGAGAAGGTACCAATAAGAATTTGATGATTACGCATTTTTCAGACTGGTACAAAAATCTTAATTTTGAATAAGTCATTTAAGCAGACATTTTAGGGCCTCCCTGGTGGCGCAGTGGTTGAGAGTCCGCCTGCCGATGCAGGGGATGCGGGTTCGTGCCCCGGTCTGGGAGGATCCCATATGCCGCGGAGCGGCTGGGCCCGTGAGCCGTGGCCGCTGGGCCTGTGCGTCCGGAGCCTGTGCTCCACAACGGGAGAGGCCACAACAGTGAGAGGCCCGCGTACAGCAAAAAAAAAAAAAAAAAAAAAAAAAAAAAGCAGACATTTTAGCTTAGGTTACAATTACAGCTCTTATAGGATTTTGGAAAAGCAATGATTAAGCTTTACCACATTATTGAAGCATTTTTACATTGTGGTGGTAGCAAGAAAAATAATAAAAACAGCTAACATTTATAGTACCTCACAGTCTGTAAAAAGGCCTTTCATGTACTATTTCATTTGATTGATAGAACCATCTCTAAAGACAAGCAAGGGGAGTATAATTACTTTATTTACAAAAAAAAAAAGAACTAGAAACTCTTGGAGTTCAGTGATCTGCTTAACATTAACTAACCACGTGACAGAGCTTAGCCTGAAGTCCTGGTCCCCTGACTTCTGACCCCACCTGTTTTCATAATCATCCAGATGTACTGACCTCAAGCCAGAAGCTCCAGTCTTATTTCTGTCACTTAACTGCCATGTAAACATTAGCACATAAATATTTTGAGTTTTATTCTCCATGTTTGCAAAAATGAATGTCTCTTTTGTTTGACAAGATTACTGTGAAGTACATCAAAACTGATAAGTCGTGTTTGAGGTGTTAATGTGATCTCTCAAAAATATGTGTGCAATATAATTGATCCTGTAGGCCTGTGAAGCCAAGATCATTAATTATTGCAGGGGTGGGGTGGGGTGAGGGATGTCTTTTAGGTTATAGAGGCCTCTGCCTAGATTATAGATTCTTGAGAGCACAGCACCTGAAATCAGATAAAAATAAATTTTATTTATTTTTTCTTTTTATTAGTTTCTGCTTTATAACAAAGTGAATCAGTCATACATATACATCTGTTCCCACATCCCTTCCCTCATGCATCTCCCTCCCTCCCACCCTCCCCATCCCACCCCTCCAGGCGGTCACAAAGCACCGAGCTGATCTCCCTTTGCTCTGCGGCTGCTTCCCACTATCTATCTACCTTACGTTTGGTAGTGTATATATGTCCATGCCTCTCTTTCGCTTTGTCACAGCTTACCCTTCCCCCTCCCCATATCCACAAGTCCATTCTCAAGTAGGTCTGTGTCTTTATTCCCGTTTTACCCCTAGGTCCTTCATGACATTTTTTTTTTTTTAATTCCGTATATATGTGTTAGCATACGGTATTTGTCTTTCTCTTTCTGACTTACTTCACTCTGTATGACAGACTCTAGGTCTATCCACCTCATTACAAATAGCTCAGTTTCGTTTCTTTTTATGGCTGAGTAATATTCCATTGTATATATGTGCCACATCTTCTTTATCCATTCATCCGATGATGGACACTTAGGTTGTTTCCAGCTCCGGGCTATTGTGAATAGAGCTGCAATGAACATTTTGGTACATGTCTCTTTTGGAATTATGGTTTTCTCAGGGTATATGCCTAGTAGTGGGACTGCTGGGTCATATGGTAGTTGTATTTGTAGTTTTTTAAGGAACCTCCATACTGTTCTCCATAGTGGCTGTACCAATTCACATTCCCACCAGCAGTGCAAGAGTGTTCCCTTTTCTCCACACCCTCTCCAGCATTTATTGTTTCTAGATTTCTTGATGATGGCCATTCTGACTGGTGTGAGATGATATCTCATTGTAGTTTTGATTTGCATTTCTCTAATGATTAATGATGTTGAGCATTCTTTCATGTGTTTGTTGGCAGTCTGTATATCTTCTGTGGAGAAATGCCTATTTAAGTCTTCTGCCCATTTTTGGATTGGGTTGTTTGTTTTTTTGCTATTGAGCTGCATGAGCTGTTTATATATTTTGGAGATTAATCCTTTGTCAGTTGCTTCATTTGCAAATATCTTCTCCCATTCTGAGGGTTGTCTTTTGGTCTTGTTTATGGTTTCCTTTGCTGTGCAAAAGCTTTGAAGTTTCATTAGGTCCCATTTGTTTATCTTTGTTTTTATTTCCATTTCTCTAGGAGGTGGGTCCAAAAGGATCTTGCTGTGATTTATGTCATAGAGTGTTCTACCTATGTTTTCCTCTAAGAGTTTGATAGTTTCTGGCCTTATATTTAAGTCTTTAATCCATTTTGAGCTTATTTTTGTGTATGGTGTTAGGGAATGATCTAATCTCAAACTTTTACATGTCCCTGTCCAGTTTTCCCAGCACCACTTATTGAAGAGGCTGTCCTTTCTCCACTGTACATTCCTGCCTCCTTTATCAAAGATAAGTTGGCCATATGTGCGTGGGTTTATCTCTGGGCTTTCTATCCTGATCCACTGATCTATCTTTCTGTTTTTATGCCAGTACCACACTGTCTTGATTACTGTAGCTTTGTAGTATAGTCTGAAGTCAGGGAGCCTGATTCCTCCAGCTCCATTTTTCGTTCTCAAGATTGCTTTGGCTATTCGGGGTCTTTTGTTTTTCCAAACAAATTTTGAAATTTTTTGTTCTAGTTCTGTGAAAAATGCCAGTGGTAGTTTGATAGGGATTGCATTGAATCTGTAGATTGCTTTGGGTAGTAGAGTCATTTTCACAATATTGATTCTTCCAATCCAGGAGCATGGTATATCTCTCCATCTATTTGTATCATCTTTAATTTCTTTCATCAGTGTCTTATAATTTTCTGCATACAGGTCTTTTGTCTCCTTAGGTAGGTTTATTCCTAGATATTTTATTCTTTTTGTTGCAATGGTAAATGGGAGTGTTTTCTTGATCTCATTTTCAGATTTTTCATCATTAGTGTACAGGAATGCCAGAGATTTCTGTACATTAATTTTGTATCCTGCTACTTTACCAAATTCATTGATTAGCTCTAGTAGTTTTCTGGTAGCATCTTTAGGATTCTCTATGTATAGTATCATGTCATCTGCAAACAGTGACAGCTTTACTTCTTCTTTTCCAATTTGGATTCCTTTTATTTCCTTTTCTTCTCTGATTGCTGTGGCTAAAACTTCCAAAACTAGGTTGAATAAGAGTGGTGAGAGTGGGCAGCCTTGTCTTGTTCCTGATCTTAGTGGAAATGGTTTCAGTTTTTCACCATTGAGGACAATGTTGGCTGTGGGTTTGTCATATAGGGCCTTTATTATGTTGAGGAAAGTTCCCTCTATGCCTACTTTCTGCAGGGTTTTTATCATAAATGGGTGTTGAATTTTGTCGAAAGCTTTCTCTGCATCTATTGAGATGATCATATGGTTTTTCTCCTTCAACTTGTTAATATGGTGTATCACATTGATTGATTTGCGTATATTGAAGAATCCTTGCATTCCTGGAATAAACCCCACTTGATCATGGTGTATGATCCTTTTAATGTGCTGTTGGATTCTGTTTGCTAGTATTTTGTTGAGGATTTTTGCATCTATGTTCATCAGTGATATTGGCCTGTAGTTTTCTTTCTTTGTGACATCCTTGCCTGGTTTTGGTATCAATGTGATGGTGGCCTCGTAGAATGAGTTTGGGAGTGTTCCTTCCTCTGATATTGTTTGGAAGAGTTTGAGAAGGATGGGTGTTAGCTCTTCTCTAAATGCTTGATAGAATTCGCCTGTGAAGCCATCTGGTCCTGGGCTTTTGTTTGATGGAAGATTTTTAATCACAGTTTCAATTTCAGTGCTTGTGATTGGTCTATTCATATTTTCTATTTCTTCCTGAGTCAGGCTTGGCAGGTTGTGCATTTCTAAGAATTTGTCCATCTCTTCCAGGTTGTCCATTTTATGGGCATAGAGTTGCTTATAGTAATCTCTCATGATCTTTTGTATTTCTGCAGTGTCAGTTGTTACTTCTACTTTTTCATTTCTAATTCTATTGATTTGAGTCTTCTCCCTTCTTTTCTTGATGAGTCTGGCTAATGGTTTATCAATTTTGTTTATCTTTTCAAAGAACCAGCTTTTAGTTTTATTGATCTTTGCTATCGTTTCCTTCATTTCTTTTTCATTTATTTCTGATCTGATTTTTATGATTTCTTTCCTTCTGCTAACTTTGGGATGTTTTTGTTCTTCTTTCTCTAATTGCTTTAGGTGCAAGGTTAGGTTGTTTATTCGAGATGTTTCCTGTTTCTTAAGGTGGGATTGTATTGCTATAAACTTCCCTCTTAGAACTGCTTTTGCTGCATCCCATAGGTTTTGGGTCGTCGTGTCTACATTGTCATTTGTTTCTAGGCATTTTTTAATTTCCTCTTTGATTTCTTCAGTTATCACTTTGTTATTGAGTAGTGTATTGTTTAGCCTCCATGTGTTTGTATTTTTTACAGCTCTTTTCCTGTAATTGATATCTAGTCTCATAGCATTGTGGTCAGAAAAGATACTTGATACAATTTCAATTTTCTTAAATTTACCAAGGCTTGATTTGTGACCCAAGATATGATCTATCCTGGAGAATGTTCCATGAGCACTTGAGAAAAATGTGTATTCTGTTGTTTTTGGATGGAATGTCCTATAAATATCAATTAAGTCCATCTTGTTTAATGTATCATTTAAAGCTTGTGTTTCCTTATTTATTTTCATTTTGGAAGATCTGTCCATTGGTGAAAGTGGGGTGTTAAAGTCCCCTACTATGATTGTGTTACTGTCGATTTCTCCTTTTATGGCTGTTAGTATTTGCCTTATGTATTGAGGTGCTCCTATGTTTGGTGCATAAATATTTACAATTGTTATATCTTCTTCTTGGATCGATCTCTTGATCATTATGTAGTGTCCTTCTTTGTCTCTTCTAGTAGTCTTTATTTTAAAGTCTATTTTGTCTGATATGAGAATTGCTACTCCAGCTTTCTTTTGGTTTCCATTTGCATGGAATATCTTTTTCCATCCCCTTACTTTCAGTCTGTATGTGTCTCTAGGTCTGAAGTGGGTCTCTTGCAGACAGCATATATCTGGGTCTTGTTTTTGTATCCATTCAGCCACTCTGTGTCTTTTGGTGGGAGCATTTAATCCATTTACATTTAAGGTAATTATCGATATGTATGTTCCTATTCCCATTTTCTTAATTGTTTTGGGTTCGTTATTGTAGGTCTTTTCCTTCTGTTGTGTTTCTTGCCTAGAGAAGTTCCTTTAGCATTTGTTGTAAAGCTGGTTTGGTGGTGCTGAACTCTCTCAGCTTTTGCTTGTCTGTAAACGTTTTAATTTCTCCATCAAATCTGAATGAGATCCTTGCTGGGTAGAGTAATCTTGGTTGCAGATTTTTCTCTTTCATCACTTTAATTATGTCCTGCCACTCCCTTCTGGCTTGTAGAGTTTCTGCGGAGAGATCAGCTGTTATCCTGATGGGGATTCCCTTGTGTGTTATTTGTTGTTTTTGCCTTGCTGCTTTTAATATGATTTCTTTGTGTTTAATTTTTGACAGTTTGATTAATATGTGTCTTGGCGTATTTCTCCTTGGATTTATTCTGTATGGGACTCTCTGTGCCTCCTGGACTTGATTAACTATTTCCTTTCCCATATTAGGGAAGTTTTCAACTATAATCTCTTCAAATATTTTCTCAGTCCCTTTCTTTTTCTCTTCTTCTTCTGGAACCCCTATAATTCGAATGTTGGTGCGTTTAATGTTGTCCCAGAGGTCTCTGAGACTGTCCTCTGTTCTTTTCATTCTTTTTTCTTTATTTTGCTCTGCAGCAGTTATTTCCACTATTTTATCTTCCACCTCACTTATCCGTTCTTCTGCCTCAGTTATTCTGCTATTGATCCCATCTAGAGTATTTTTTATTTCATGTATTGTGTTTTTAATCGATGCTTGATTCATCTTTAGTTCTTCTAGGTCCTTATTAACTGTTTCTTGCATTTTGTCTATTCTATTCCCAAGATTTTGGATCTGGGAAATAGAATCTTGGATCATCTTTACCATCATTATTCTGAATTCTTTTTCAGGTAGACTGCCTATTATCTCTTCATTTGTTAGGTCTGGTGGGTTTTTATCTTGCTCCTTCTCCTGCTGTGTGTTTTTCTGTCTTCTCATTTTGCTTATGTTACTGTGTTTGGGGTCTCCTTTTTGCAGGTTGCAGGTTCGTAGTTCCCGTTGTTTTTGGTGTCTGTCCCCAGTGGCTAAGGTTGGTTTAGTGGGTTGTGTAGGCTTCCTGGTGGAGGGTACTAGTGCCTGTGTTCTGGTGGATGAGGCTGGATCTTGTCTTTCTGGTGGGCAGGTCCACGTCTGGTGGTGTGTTTTGGGGTGTCTGCGGACCTTTTATGATTTTAGGCCACCTCTCTGCTAATGGGTGGCGTTGTGTTCCTGTCTTGCTAGTTGTTTGGCATAGGGTGTCCAGCACTGTAGCTTGCTGGTCATTGAGTGAAGCTGGGTGCTGGTGTTGAGATGGAGATCTCTGGAAGATTTTCGCCGTTTGATATTATGTGGAGCTGGGAGGTCTCTTGTGGACCAGTGTCCTGAAGTTGGCTCTCCCACCTCAGAGGCACAGCACTGACTCCTGGCTCCTCAATTTGGGATGATTTGTTGTCTATTCATGTATTCCACAGATGCAGGGTACATCAAGTTGATTGTGGAGCTTTAATCCGCTGCTTCTGAGGCTGCTGGGAGAGGTTTCCCTTTCTCTTCTTTGTTCTCACAGCTCCTGGGTCTCAGCTTTGGATTTGGCCCCGCCTCCGCGTGTAGGTCGCCGGAGGGCGTCTGTTCTTCGCTCAGACAGGACAGGGTTAAAGGAGTAGCCTCTTCGGGGACTCTGGCTCACTCAGGCCGGGCGGGAGGGAGGGGCACGGAGTGCGGGGCGAGCCTGCAGCGGCAGAGGTCGGCGTGACGTTGCACCAGCCCAAGGCGCGCCGTGCGTTCTCCCAGGGAAGCCGCCCCTGGATCCCGGGACCCCGGCAGTGGCGGGCTGCACAGGCTCCCAGAAGGGCGGTGTGGACAGTGACCTGCGCTCGCACACAGGCTTCTTGGCGGCGGCAGCAGCAGCCCCAGCGTCCCGCGCCCGTCACTGGGCTCCGCGCTTTCAGTCGTGACTCGCGCCCGTCTGTGGAGCCCCTTTAAGCAGTGCTCTTAATCCCCTCTCCTCGCGCACCAGGAAACCAAGAGGGAAGAAAAAGTCTCTTGCCTCTTCAGCAGCTCCAGAGTTTTCCCGGACTCCCTGCCGGCTAGCTGTGGCACATTAGCCCCCTTCAGGCTGAGTTCTCGCCGCCAGCCCCAGTCCTCTCCCTGCGCTCTGACCGAAGCCCGAGCCTCAGCTTCCAGCGCCGCCCCCCCCTGGCGGGCGAGCAGACAAGCCTCTCGGGCTGGTGAGTGCCGCTCGGCACCGATCCTCTGTGCGGGAATCTCTCCGCTTTGCCCTACCCAGGTATGTGGGGAGTTTCTTGCCTTTTGGGAGGTCTGGGGTCTTCTGCCAGCATTCAGTAGGTGTTCTGTAGGAGTTGTTCCACGTGTAGCTGTATTTCTGGTGTATCCGTGGGGAGGAAGGTGATCTCCGCGTCTTACTCTTCCGCCATCTTACCCGGAAGTCCAAAAATAAATTTTAATACTGCTCAGCCATTTACCAGTAGTGTAACTTTTGGTTTTTTATTACTAATAACATTAATTATCATATGTGTCTTTAAGTTGAACAACTGATAGATTTAAAATGTTTATTTTAATTTGCAGTATATAGAAAAAACTTTAATAGTAACAAGCTAATCCTATTTTAGCTTCAAAAAATTTTTGGACAGAAATTTACATGAAATTTGATACTATAACCACACTGTGGCATTCTTTACTTACTTAAGACTTTTCATTTCACATTTTCCCAGTAAACTGTGCTTATAAAATGCAATGCCATATTATTTCTGGGGAATTCATTGTGTTTTCTTACATATTCCTAAGTATCTTGACCATTTACTACAAGTTTTCATAAAGATTAACTTAGTAATCCCAGACAGTTGAAAAGTAAAAATTTATCATCTTGACATTGTAACATCAAATTTGGAAAATACTGTAGCTTCTTGCTTTTGATTGTGTAAGAGAGTGTGTGTGGGTGTGGGTATGTGTGTGCACACACACAAAGCAACTTAGTAATGAAAGAGCAAACTCACAAAGACTCCAACAAACTACTTGACACTTTCCACAAAACCTAACATATCAACCAGATGACTTTGTTCCCAGAGGTGTGTTGCCCTAATATGCTATAACTTGAGATGTTGAATGTATTACTTATCAGGAAGAGAAACAAAACAGTAGCCTTCACTGAGAGGAGATAAAGTCAAGCAACAAATTGAGGACCTTATTATATTATATTCAAACTACCAGAATTCATTAAATCCAGATGTGACCCACAAGTCCCCATCAATGAACTGTTCAAGTTTTCTTCCCACCAGAAACTTTTGATGAATTATGTGGAAGAAGAATAGACAGTGATACTGGAGAAATCTAGAACATTCTGGACAAAGAGACATACAGGCTTGCTAGAGCGTGAAGCAGCTAGAAGACTGACTTTCTCAGGAAATTGAACAAAGAGCTACTCCAGTGGGATGGAGAAGGTGAATCCACACACCGACCATGTCCCAATTCTCTTTGTAGGTTAAGGAAAGGATGGTCGAGGACAACCTACATTAGTCTGACTCTGGAGAAATCGGTAAAACTCAGTTGCTCATGCTTTCAACATGCATCTATTGAGTATCTACCTTTTCAAATACAGAATGGCAGGTACTGGGCATAAAAATTATATGCTGTAGTTCTAATCTCAAGGCACACACACACTAGTGTAAGAATACACACAGGCTCACATAACCATAATGTAAACCCAACTGTGGAAAGTTCCTTGACAGAGCAGAGGTGCTCAAGCATATATTATAAATTTAAAAATCATATTATTTATTTAGCATTTGCTATGTGCTAGGTGTCATGATAATTTTTTAATGCAAATAATTCCAATTCTTACAAAACTCCTAAAGGGTAGATATTTTTATCCCTATTTTGAAGGCAAAAAGTAAGATTAATTGATCTGCCACAAACTGAGATCTGATTCCAAAACTCATGCTTTGAAACTACAATTCCAGGCATTTTGACTCCAACTCCAGTGACATTTTCACCACCCAAAGGACAAAAGGATCATTGAGTAAAATCGATGACTGTAGGAGAAAGGGACACAGGTGAGTAAGCATATGCCGACTGAAGAAGCGATATGAGCAATGGCATGATGAACAGTACGGTTTGTCAGACTTTCTTCTAACCATTAGCATTGATTAGAATTGACTATGACTGATCCAAGCCTCATACGTTGGGTCATGCTCAATAATTCATTCACCCCCAAGTATTTTAGTTGTATAATATGTTGTTAATGGCTATATGCTTAGCTAGAATAATGGAGTCCACACAAAATTATCTTCAGGGTGAAGCAACAAAGGCAGCAGAGCTTTAGTTGAGGCCAGAAGTCAATATATGATGGGTGAGACCAACTTCAGCAGAAATGATTCATCCAAAAATGCTTCTCCAATGGTTTCTGTTGCATTTGGAATAATACCTGATGGCTTAAAGCCATCACATGGCTGGGTTACTTCTTTAACCTCATTTCCTACAATTTTTCCCCTAAATGTCTTGTGCTAGCCACACAAGCTGGAAATCTATCAAGTCCTCTCCTGCATCAGGATCTTTGCTCATGCCTTTTTCTTTGCCTGGAATGTTTCTCACTCAGATACCTGCTCGGCTAGTCTCCCCAGCTAGCCACCAGGTGACACTCACCAGTGCCACCAGGTGACACTTTCTGCCACCACCCTGTGTAAAGTGGCAAGCGCATGCTACTGCCTGCCCCTCTTAGACCATTTTTCTCTATAGAACTCATCACCATTTAACATAATGCACTATATAGTGTATATATACACTGTGTGTTTGATTGTCAGTACATTCTGAGATGGCAGAATTTGCTTGCTTTGTGCACTTTTGTAACCTCAGTGACCAGAATAATAAATATTTATTGATGGAATGATTGTGATTATTTTGCTAAGTTATTTTTCTTCACATTTCTATTAAAGGACCATGGTGTATTCAATTAACTAAGTTTTGTGCACTGACTATATATGCTAGACACAGTAGTGTGTGCTAGCACAACAGCAGTGATCAAGACGGTCCCTTCAAGGACTTCAGGCAAGTAAGCAGGTAATTATAGTACAGAGTAATAAGAGGATTCATTTCCAAGGTGCTCTAGGTGAACATAACATGGGCACCCAGCCCAGGTCTTAAAAATCCAGATACATAGCCAAGAAGAGATGGCATCAAAGCTGAGATATGAAGGACAAGTAGAAGTTAGCCTAGCAAAGAAAAGAGGGAAGAATATTACAAATGTGTATAAAGGTAAGTTATGCCAAACCGAAATCACATGAAAAAATATAATATTTTTTTAAAAATTGTTTTCCTTTTTGCTACTAACCAAGGATCTCGAGTTGAAAATACCTTAACAGACACTCACTATGCATTTGAGTAGTCTGTCTTCTCGATTTATGGTTGCTTAAGAAAAGTCATTTCCTGACCTTGGAGGAGAGTAAAGTTTTATGGACAACGGACCTGGATTTAAAATCTTGTTTATTTAACAGCTGAGTGTTTGAGCCAAGGGTTCTAATCCTGAATTTCCAGTTGTAAAACAAATATGCCATTACCCACTTCATTAGGTGGCTGTGAGCATTCATTTATTGAAAGCAAAGATCCCACCGGATGCCAGGAACAATTTTAGAACTGAAGTTACAGCTGCAAAGATGGGTAAGAACCATACCCACCTGACGTTCTATTCAATTTAAGTGCATATATGGGCTAGGGGGAGAAGCAGACATTTTACCAATAAATTTAAACAGAAGCAAGTGACGTAGGAGCACGAACATAAGGACAAGGTGATATAGAGAAGTGGGGTGAGGGTTATTTTGGATCATGTGACCATGGATATTTTCTCAGAAGAAATATAATTTCTCTGAAAACCTAAAGAGTAGGAAGAGTCAATTGCAGGAATTTGTCAGGGATGAAAAACCAGTATTAGGGCAGAGTGAACAACCAGTATTGGGGCCTGGGGCTGAAATGACCAGTGTGTTTGAAGCAAAGAATACAAGGTGTATATTGGATGGAGGAGATGGACATAGCATGCAGCTCATACCCTAGGATCAGACATCAGATCAGGAAGGGAGTTGCAGGTTAAATTAGGATTTTCCCACCACCTTTATTGAGGTATAATTGACAAATAAAATTGTAGTATAGTTAAAGCATACAATGCAATGATTTGATATACATTGTGAAATGATTACCACAATCAAGTTAATTAACACGTCTTTCACTTCACATAGTAACCTTTTAACTTTTTTGTTTGTTCACTTGCTTGCTTTTGGTGAGAACACTTAAGATCTACTCTGTTAGCAAATTTCAAGTGTTCAATACGGTATTATTAACTCTGGTGACCATGCTGTACATTAGATCCTCAGCATATTCTTCAGAATTAATATTCTTAACTATAGTGTCAATTCCACTAAATATGTAATTAATATTTCTGGTAATTCTTTTTTTTTTTTTTGCGGTACACGGCCTCTCACTGTTGTGGCCTCTCCCGTTGCAGAGCACAGGCTCCGGACGTGAAGGCTCAGCGGCCATGGCTCACAGGCCCAACCACTCCGCGGCATGTGGGATCTTCCCGGACCGGGGCACGAACACGTGTCCCCTGCATCGGTAGGTGGACTCTCAACCACTGCGCCACCAGGGAAGCCCCCAGTAATTCATTTTTAGTAGGTGTTAGAAGCAAATTTTCTCTTTGATTACCTGACACTGACCATTGAAAAGGCTGTTGAATTTGATGGGCACCTTATTCCAGGTACTAAGGAGGACAGTGGGTCTAACTACTGTAATTCATCAACAATAAGATGCCATCATCTGTAAGATATGCCAACAGTTTTGCTGCATTAGGAAAGAAAAACACTGCAAATAAATGCTTTTGAAATAGAATTTGATTTCATACTGATGAAGGAGGTCTTTTGGACTTATTTAAACGTAGATTTTTATTGCATATCACTCTTGTACACATATGAGGAGAAAAATGTTAGTAAACTAAATGGTTAAGACATTCCTAAAACTTCTTCATATTTAGCGTCCATTTGTTTTTGTCAAAATCATTGTATCTGTATTTCTCATAAATATACTGCCATGAAGACTTTGTTGATATATACACTTCTTAAAAGAGTATTCCACTGTTGTCACCAGGATTTTATTTCAAGCTACTGCTGCAAATACTGATGCTGATGCTTTTTTGATCTTATTAGAAGGTGTCAAAGGAAGATTTTTAGATGCTGATAAGAGTTTATATTCCTTCCTCAAAAGATCCTTAATTGGTTTATTGACTGAAACATCACAGGGTTGTAGTTATTCAGTCATCTTACCAGGAATATCAATCACGTTTGTGGATTCACAGTCAATGATAACTACATCACCATTTCAACAATGCTGACAGTGACACCAAGACACCAGTGATTATAAGATGCCAATTTTAGAGACATTAAAATTTGAAAAAAGTGCCTTATGAATGATGAAATATGGAAAGTAAAAAGATAGATTATCAGGCTACTGCCGACTGAACATTTCTTTTATGTATATAATTTACTTTGCTTAACAAGGAATCTAGTTCTTTTTTTGCAAACTTTGATACCAGGAAGGTAGTCCTGCATTGCAGACTTTCATATTCCAGTTTCTAGAAAGATGAGTCCTATAAGCAATGTAAGCTAAAATGTACCTAGCACTTAGTATTTGCTTGATACTTTTTAAAGTACTTTGCAAATATTAACTCATATCATCCTCTCAACCACCCAAAGAGGTAAATATATTATTATTTTCATTTTACAGATGTAGAAACAGATGAATAGATAATAAGTTGCTCAATATTACACAGCTATCAAGTGGCAGAAATTCGATTCAAACTGAGGGAGTCTTGTTCTTGAGTTTTATATTTGTCTTTAAGCCATTTTTGAGTTTATTTCTGTATATGGTGTAAGGGAGGGTTCTAATTTCATTGATTTCCATGAGGCTGTCCAGCTTTCTGAACACAACTTGTTGAAGAGACTGTCTGTTCCTCCATTGTATATTCTTGCCTGCTTTGTTAAAGATTAATTGACTGTAGACGAGTGGGTTTATTTCTGGTCAGTCTATTCTGTCCCTTTGATCTGTATGTCTGTTTTTGTCACACCAACTTCCTTTGGTTAGCACTTGTATATATTTTTATTCTAAAAGTTTACTGCAAACTTTTCTATATCCTTAAGTTTCAGATGTGTTTCTTATAAATAGAACGTGTCTCGATTTTTAAAAAGTCTAGTTTCACAAGTGTCTTTTTCTTGGAGAAGTTAGTCTATTCAAATTGGTAATTGTTACTGAAGTATTTGGATTTATTTCTTCCATCTTATTTAGTGTTTTCTATTTGTCCCTTTCCATGTTTTTACAATTCATTTTTCTCCAATTTTGTTCTTTCTACTAATTTGGAAGTTACACTTTTCTAATTTTATTATTTCAATATGTAGTTAACAAGTTCTATAATTAATATTTTTGACCATCCTTTCAATCAATAAAAAGAACTTAAAATTCTGTACTCCAAATTATGCTTCTCTCAATTCATGATATTATCTAAAATTTTGTCCTACATATTAAACAATTTTATTATGGTTTTATATAGCCTACTTCTTTAATTTACTCAGGTTTAGCAGTTCTGTTTTTTTTTTTTTTTGGCTCATAATATGAGTGGAATGTTTGACCTTATTTCTTGGATCATTCTCCTTTACTCATTCATCCTTTTGAAGATTCTTAGTGAAGCATATTTCTGGTAATCTTTCTCAGTTTTTATTCACCAATTTTTGGAAAACCTCTCTATTTCAGACTTGATATTGGAAGATAGTTTTTCTGGATACAAATTTTTATGTTGAAAGTTATTTTGTCTTAGCATTTTGAATATTCTATCTATCATCTATCTATCTATCATCTATCTATCTATCATCTATCAACTATCTATTGTTTTTATTGTTGCCAATGAGAAGTCAGCTGTCAGGTTATTCATCACTTTCTGAAGACACTGGGATGAAGCAAAAGCCTGATCAGAATAAGCATTGTTCAGTTCCCAAGGGCACAATTTATAGATAAACCACAAGTGAATAACACTACTTAGTACAGTGCACATGTTATATAAATGTACCTGGCAGCCCTCAAAATTTCTTTTCTACTATACTGTTTCTTTGCTACTTTTTATATTTCTTTTTGTCTTTGAGGTTCTCACTTTCACTGCAGAAAACCTATATATAGATTTCTTTTTACTTATTCTACTTTAATTCATTTGGGTTCCTGAATCTAAGTAATGATGCTTTTTTTTAATTCTGAAAAAATCTCAGCCATTCCTTCTTCCCATATTGCCTTTCCCCCATTTACTCCTTTCTTCTGTTAAGAATACTTTCTTTTTCCTCTTTTATTTCTCTCAATCTCTCTTTGTTTTATTTTCATGTCTCTATACTTGATTTTGTGTAATATCTTCAGATTTATCCTCCAGTTCACTAATTTTCTCCTGGTTTTGTCTAATCTTCAATTTAACATGCTTAGAGAGTTTTTCAATTTTTCAATTATTATGTTATTTACTTATAAAAGTACTTTTTTGATATTTGCTTTGTTAATTTTTATATCCTCATATTTTTATCATACTTGAAATCTTTTTTCTCTCTTTAAATATGTTAAATATATTCTGTATCTGAGAATCTTAATACCTTTTTTTTGTTTGTCTGATTTTACAGTTTGAATTTCTGCTATATCTTGCTCATGCTGCCTTGTTCTAGGGTGTTTAGTGAATATACAAATTGTGAGCTCATGTTTCTTCTATATTTATTTACTGGCATTTTAAAGATCTACTAGCAACCTGGGAGGATTTTCAACCTGAATCCACTCCAGACTAACCTTTTGATTTGCATTTCTTGGCCACATTCATAAAATTTGTGTCACATGAATGTCACCTAATGGGTTATGACTTTTAAGGAAGACTTTGTCTTTTTAACTCCAAGTCTACCCAGAGCCAGATCTGAAATCAGCAAGTTACTTTCTTTGGGGGTGCGTTTTACCTGGATCTTCCATTGAGTATGGAATATCTTTGGGTATACCAGCTTTATGAAGTGGTCTCATTTTAATTTCTATCTAGTCAGGTCTCTAAGTTTTTGTGGTTATTAAGTTCCAGGCTCTAGACTACCAGGGATTATCAGATACCCTTTAGTTAAATAAGTGTAATCTGCTGTTTTCAGATGGAATGTCCTATAAATATCAGTTAAATGTACCTGGTCTATTGTGTCATTTAAAGCTTGTGTTTCCTTATTAATTTTCTGTCTGGGTGATCTGTCCACTGGTGTACGTGAGGTGTTAAAGTTCCCCACTATTATTGTGTTACTGTCGATTTTCTCTTTTAGAGCTGCTAGCATTTGCCTTATATATTGAGGTGCTCCTATGTTGGGTGCATATATATTTATAATTGTTATATCTTCTTCTTAGATTGATCCCTTGATCATTATGTAGTGTCCTTCCTTGTCTCTTGTAACATTCATTTTGAAGTCTATTTTACCTGATATGAGTATTGCTACTCCAGCTTTCTTTTGATTTCCATTTGCATGGAATATCTTTTACCATCCCTTCACTTTCAGTCTGTATGTGTCCCTAGGTCTGAAGTGGGTCTCTTGTAAACAACATATATATGGGTCTTGTTTTTGTATCCATTCAGCGACCCTATGTCTTTTGGTTGGAGCATTTAATCCATTCACATTTAAGGTAATTATTGATATGTATGCTCTTATTACCATTTTCTTAATTGTTATGGATTTGTTTTTGTAGGTCCTTTTCTTCTCTTGTGTTTCCCACTTAGGGAAGTTCCTTTAGCATTTGTTGTAGAGCTGGTTTGGTGGTGCTGAATTCTCTTAGCTTTTGCTTGTCTGTAAATCTTTTGATTTCTCCATCGAATATGAATGAGATCCTTGCCAGGTAGAGTAATCTTTGTTGTGGTTTCTTCCCTCCCATCACTTTAAATATATTATGCCATACCTTCTGGCTTATAGAGTTTCTGCTGAGAAATCAGCTGTTAACCTTATGGGAGTTCCATTTTATATTATTTTTCATTTTTCCCTTGTTGGTTTTAATAATTTTTCTTTGTCTTTAATTTTTGTCAATTTGATTACTATGTGCCTCAGCATGTTTTTCCTTGGGCTTATCCTGCCTGGGACTCTCTGTGCTTCCTGGACTTGGGTGGCTATTTCCTTTCCCATGTTAGGGAAGTTTTCAGCTATAATCTCTTCAAATATTCTCTCGGGTCCTTTCTCTCTCTCTTCTCCTTCCAGGACGCCTATAATGTGCATGTTGGTGCGTTAATGTTGTCCCAGAGGTGTCTTTGGCTGTGTTCATTTCTTTTCATTGTTTTTTCTTTATTCTGTTCTGTGGCAGTGAATTCCACTATTCTGTCTTCCAGGTCACTTACCTGTTCTTCTGCCTGAGTTATTCTGCTATTGATTCCTTCTAGTGTATTTTTCATTTCAGTTATTGTATTGTTGATCTCTGTCTGTTTGTTCTTTAATTCTTCTAGGTCTTTGTTAAACATTTCTTGCATCTTCTTGGTCTTTGCCTCCATTCTTTTTCTGAGGTCCTGAATCATCTTCACTATCATTATTCTGAATTCTTTTTCTGGAAGGTTGCCTATCTCCGCTTCATTTAGTTGTTTTTCTGAGGTTTTATCTTGTTCCTTCATCTGGTACATAGCCTTCTGCCTTTTCATCTTGTCTATCTTTCTGTGAATGTGGTTTTTGTTCCACAGGCTGCAGGACTGTAGCTCTTCATGCTTCTGCTGTCTGCCCTCTGGTGGATGAGGCTATCTAAGAGGCTTGTGCAAGTTTCCTGATGGGAGGGACTGGTGGTGGGTAGAGCTGTGTGTTGCTCTGGTGAGCAGAGCTCAGGAAAACTTTAATCCACTTGTCTGCTGATGGGTGGGGCTGAGTTCCCTCCCTGTTGGTTGTTTGGCCTGAGGCGACCCAGAACTGGAGGCTACAGGTTCTTTGGTGGGGCTAATGGCAGACTCCAGGAAGGCTCACGCCCAGGAGTACTTCCCAGAACGTCTGCTGCCAGTGTTCTTGTCCCTGCAGTGAGCCACAGCCACCGCCTGCCTCTGCAGGAGACCCTCCACCACTAGCAGGTAGGTCTGGTTCAGTCTCCTATGGGGTCACTGCTCCTCCTCCCTGGGAAATGATGCACACACTACTTTGTGCATGCCCTCCAAGAGTGGAGTCTCTGTTTCCCCCAGTCCTGTCAAAGTCCTGCAATCAAATCCCACTAGCCTTCACAGTCTGATTCTCTGGGAATTCCTCCTCCTGTTGCCAGACCCCCAGGTTGGGAAGCCTGATATGGGGCTCAGAACCTTCACTCCAGTGGGTGGACTTCTGTGGTATAATTGTTCTCCGGTTTGTGAGTCACAGACCCAGCGGTTATGGGATTTTATTTTATTGTGATTGTGCCCCCTTACTATCACACTGCAGCTTCTCCTTTGTCTTTGGATGTGGGGTATCTTTTTTGGTGAGCTCCAGTGTCTTCCTATTGATGATTGTTCAGCAGTTAGTTGTGATTCGGTGCTCTTGCAAGAGGGAGTGAGTGCACGACCTTCTTCTCTGTCATCTTGAACCAATCTCAAGTGGTATATTTCTTATCCCTATGAAATATCACTTCTTGTTTACTTTCACCAATTGTTTCCTTTTTACCACAAACCACTACCTACTGGGCAGACACTTCCCCTGTAAAGTATTTGAAACTTCTCCATAAGCTTGTCTTTGTAACCAAATATTCCTAACTTATAGTCCTTATTATATTATTTTCATAGTATGTCTAATAATTTATGACACTTTGTTTCCCTGTATTCTCTCAATTGATGATAAAGGCTTTAAGTACAGAGATTGGTTGTTTTATTCATCTCTGTATCTCCAGGACCTCTGACAGTGTCTGGCTTATAATATTTTGGTGATTGAGTGAATGGAATAATGAATGAATTCCATTCTTTCCTGGTTCTATGCCTTTGCTCATACTGTCCCTATGTTTGAGAGGTTCATTTTCTTTGAATAGCTTCCATGTTCATTATCTGCCTTAGATGCTACCTCTTGCTCACAGCCTTATTTGGAAGCAATGTGTTCTACATTGCTGTGGTAATAAGTTACTTTCATATCGTCCTTGTTCTTTTATGTCTTTTTCTATAGTGACTGTTTCATTCATTTCTATGTTCCCCACAGTGCCTGACACAGTGCTGCACTTCAGATAGGTTCTTAATAAATACTGTTTAATTGAATAGAAAAATAGAGTCTTCCTAGGGGCTCATTTCAGGGTCAGATTTTAAACTACATTATCGTAACCATTTGTTTCGCCTCTTGTCCCAAATGCTTTTCTCCCATCCCCAAATGTTTTTCCATTTTTTTAGGAGCTCAAACTCTGGCAATAATATTACAAATAGTAATAGTTTGTAGTATTTACTGAGTGCTTATCTTTTTCGGGTACTGTTCTAAGTGTTCCACATGTATTAACTAATTTAATCTTCCCCCAAAATGCAATGGGAGATTTATCACCTTTAAGAATATAAATCTTCTAGAACAGGGGTCCCCAACCCTGAGCTGCACAGCAGGAGCTGAGCTGTGCGTGAGCGGGTGAAGCTTCATCTGAATTTACAGCTGCTCCCCATCGCTCACATTACTGCCTGAGCTCCGCCTCCTGTCAGCATTATGGTGAGTTGTATAATTATTTCATTATATATGACAATGTAATAATAATAGAAATAAAGTGCACAATAAATGTAATGTGCTTGAATCATCCCCAAACCATCCCCCGCTCCATCTGTGGAAAAATTGTTTTCCATGAAACCGGTCCCTGGTGCCAAAAACGTTGGGGACTGCTGCTCTAGAAAGCTTAGGGAACTGTGAGTTTTCAAAAAACTGGAGTAGAAAATCAGCTTTATATTTGGATTTGATAAATGACTTTAAGTAATGAACTCTCTGTATTTTGGTACCCAAATCTGTAAAATTAGAATACACTATTCTAACTTTATGATACTTTTGTTCCCCCCAAAGAACATTTTTATCACCTGCTTCTCTGTGAAATGAGAATAACACTCACAATATTTTTGTGAGAATTAAGGTAATGCATTTGAGAGACTCCAAGACGGTGCTTGACACACAATAGGTACCAAAATAATTCTTGTCAGGTTTGACACAATAATTTCTTCATTTCTGGAATCCAAATTCATCTTCCAACTTTTGTTGTCACTGAAGAAAAATATTTCAGAAAATGTGAATGTTGTTGAGAAGGCTGTTCATTATCACCTTTCTCCGTGACATGGCACTTCTCAACTTCTGCTTTAAGGAAGAATTTTGAGCCATTAATCTTATGTGAGTGGATTGCTTTATTTACTCTTGGTAGAGGTCTCGTACTAAGGATACCAAATAAGCCGACAATTTAAAGATAAATAGAAGTTTTCTGAGAAAATATAACAGCATGGCATAAATCTATACAACTACAGATCCCTTTCCCACAGTATAGTATTTGAAAAACTATAAACAAGTTTTCTTGATTCCCCACTTAAATTCAACCACTGATAGATGGAGAGCTTAGAGCAAAATCAGTTTACCAAACACCCACCAGAATAATTTTCATCTTTTGATACTGGACACCATACTAAGTTTACTGGAGGCATACAAAGAATTTAGTACCCATGTTCCTGTTCCCTTGACTATGTACCTTGGGACCTCACCCTCATGCCAAGCTGCTTATCAACATAGTTTTTAAAAATATATTTAGTATTTTTCTTAAAAGAATTTCCAGGGCTTCCGTGGTGGCACAGTTGTTGAGAGTCCGCCTGCCGATGCAGGGGACACAGGTTCGTGCCCTGGTCCAGGAAGATCCCACATGCCGTGGAGCGGCTGGGCCCGTGAGCCATGGCCGCTGAGCCTGCGCGTCTGGAGCCTGTGCTCTGCAACGGGAGAGGCCACAACAGTGAGAGGCCAAAAAAAAAAAAAAGAATTTCCAGAATTAATTGCTAAGAAAAGAAGACTGTTTCCACTTCTTACATATGTTTCTATCTTTGGAGTACGTGCTATCTTTTCCCATGGCTCATTTTGATTCTAGTTTATGCCAGGTGGTGTTTGGAGTTTACTGCTTTTTCAGCCCATTGATTAAGGAAATACAAGCAGAATCAGCACTGGCTCTAGGCTTGTATTTATCTCATTACTGATAAATTTTATGCCTTAGTTATTTTCTCTCCCAAACAGATTCTAGATAAAATTACATCTGGTATAGAAGAACCTAATAAGTATTTTTAAAATGAGTCAATAGAGGGTAATTTGTCAGTTGGAGGTGACATTCTCCCCCAATCCCCTTCCTCATTCCCATTCAGGTTCCTGACATTAGGTCTATTGTTCTGTCCTGTTCTTGACCTCAACTCACACATCTCTTTCTTCTCATCGAGATGATAAAATTCTCTCTCTTGCTTCTCATCATTGACTCTACTAAAAATTCCAAACCCTGTATGATGTTACTCCAGTACCTGTAGTATCAATTGATTAATCAAGTATACTCCTATTTATAATCTGCTAATTGTGTTTTAGCTACCTGGTCATTCCATATGCACCTTTTCTGTATAGTCCATTGATAAAAAACTCTATAAGACCACAGCTAGCTGGAGGGAGGTGATGTTTTTGGTGTATAGGTGTTTTTATAGATGTTTGTATACTTCCTCCCAAATCTCACCTATTTCACTTTCAAATAAGGCCCACCAAGCTTACTGGTTTGATATTATGATGCTAGAGTTCTGATACTAAGAATATTTTCCTTGTTCTAGCATGTATGAGTCATGGAGTTGTTTATTACACATCAAAGGCTCCTCTGAAGCCCTTTTTTAGCACCTGGAGGAGAGAATCAATATGGTAATTACAATTGAGTGTTTTTGCCTCTGAATACAACTTGGAATTGTGAATGATGATTGTTTTTGGTTTTTCTTAAACATGTATATAGTGCTCTATATATGCCAGTACCTGTTCTAAATATTAACCCATTTGAAATTCAGAACAAGTCTATGAGCTAGACACTATTATTGTGCTCATTTTACAGATGTGGAAACAAACTTTCTGATCCACAGAAAAAAGTAACTTGCGCAAGGTCACTAAGGTAGTAAGTGACAGAGTTGGACTACGGACCCAGAGTCCATTACTCCAGGGTCCATGCTCTAACACTGCTCTGCTGCTTTTGGAAGTGAAGATTCAACAGTCCTCAAGAGAATGCTTCAAAATTTATTGTTTGAATGTTTAGATTCTTTTTTCTCTCTCCCAAATCATTCTCTTCTGATACGAAAAAGGGGTTTTATATATGAAAAAAAGTGATTCTGGGCTGTTCCAACAGAAAAAAATTTGTTGAAAAGATGTTACATAGATCAAAAATCATCAAGAATTCTAAAGGATTGAACTTGGTAACGGTGCAGGAAGAAGAGAGGCCAAGGAGCAAAATCACACCCCAGAATCAGGCCAGTGGAGACACTGTTGTTGTTTCTGCTGCTACTGGACACAGGATGTCAAAGCTTTCATTGCTGGGCACCACTGCAACATAATTGTTGTTGTTGCCATGGAAACTTGATATTGCTGCTGTGGCTATTACCACTGACTAAATGGAGTCTCCACTGTTCCTGCTTCTTCTGATTTAAGGTCTGGTCAATCTAGTGCATCTAATTGATTAATCTTTAGGTCACAAGGCCATCCTGGGTCACATCCTACTTACACAGGAAGCTGGAAAGCAAGATCTTGCCTTCTAGGGTTGCAGAATTTGGGGGACATCCTTACTGGGGATTTACTTACACTAAAAATTTATTTTCTGTTTATGTGAACTTTAAATTTAGCTGGGCATCCTATATTTTTATTTGATAAATCTGGCAACCCTATTGCCTTCTTAATTTCTATATCCAGGAGAAAACAAAGATTCACATGATGGATATTTTTCAAAACATAATATAAGTTCTCTATTGAGAAGAAATAAAAAGACTAATATACACTATACTCCTTTCTAATATTTTTCCATACACTCACAGCACAATAATGTCGCAGTGGGGGGAAAAGTACCCTCTGGCATCAAAACAACACTCAAACTATAACAAGATTTTTTGTTTACCAGTCCCTCCTGCCAATGTTGTATCACATCCAATTTAATTCTCTGTAATTTGTGGTGATATTTTGGACAACTTGCTTTTATTTCTAATGTAAATCTCCTTTTTCAATAATAGATGGAGCCCTCATTCCCAATCCTGAGGAAGTTTCACTGTTGCAGCCTATTCAATCTATACAAATATATAAACACCTTATATTGCAAAATGCATTATAAGTCAAGAAATCTGTCATAAAAATTTCACTATGTATCATTTACTGCTCTGTACTTTAGGGTCTCACCTTCACTTTCTGAAGTGAAATATTTATGAAGATAATATTCACTGAGCTTTAGGAAGCTCTTCTGATACTTCTACAGATAAACGTAATTTAAACTTTTTTTAAATTTTATATTGGCGCTAAAGGTGATTTTGCATGTACAAAATATTAGCAGCTTAGAATAAAATAATTTACCCCATAATTATTTTTAAATAAAATGATTTTGACAAGTTCACCCTACAGTCAAAGAGAATAAAGTAATTGGCAAAATATTTTATTTTGTTTAAAAATTTTTAGACATTTTCAGTCTATATGTCATATATATGCAATTTTAAGCCCTTAAGAAGGAGAGTTGGAAAAAAGGCAATAGTCTAATAATTAAACAGATCTCCACATAAAGCTGCAATCAGAAAGAGAAATTTTTATTAAAATACCACCATAATCATGTAGACTTTCTGTACTGATTTGATATGAAAATATAGATTTACCAATATTGATGCATTCCATAATCATTGCTGGAAGAATTACCAAATTTGATAAGTAATGAAAAGGTAAATCATTTGGACTTTAGCAGACAAAAACAGCCTCTTAAAAGTTACTTGATTTTTTTATGCTAGAGAGGGTGTGGAGAAAAGGGAACCCTCTTGCACTGTTGGAGGGAATGTAAGCTGATACAGCCACTGTGGAGAACAGTATGGAGCTTCCTTAAAAAACTAAAAATAGAGCTACTATATGACCCAGCAATCCCACTACTGGGCATATACCCTGAGAAAACCATAATTCAAAAAGAGTCATGTACCACAGTATTCACTGCAGCACTATTTACAATAGCCAGGACATGGAAGCAACCTAAGTGTCCATTGACAGATGAATGGATAAAGAAGATGTGGCATATATATACAATG
The DNA here is from genome assembly GCF_964341445.2 of Mesoplodon mirus. NCBI lineage: Eukaryota > Metazoa > Chordata > Mammalia > Artiodactyla > Ziphiidae > Mesoplodon > Mesoplodon mirus. Next base: position 156,075,334 of record NC_138978.1, on the reverse strand, counting down.
GAATATTACTCAGCCATAAAAAGAAATGAAATTGAGTTCTTTGTAGTGAGGCAGATGGACCTAGAGTCTGTCATACAGAGTGAAGAAAGTCAGAAGGAGAAAAACAAATACCATATGCTAACACATATGTATGGAATCTAAAAAAAAAAAAAAGTTTCTGAAGAACCTAGGGGCAGGACAGGAATAAAGATGCAGACGTAGAGAATGGACTGGAGGACATGGGGAGGGGGAAGTGTAAGCTGGGACGAATTGAGAGAGTGGCACTGACATATATACACTACCAAATGTAAAATAGATAGCCTAGTGGGAAGCACCTGTATCGCACAGGGCTTCATTCCTCCTCCAAAACTCTCCTTGACACCTGCCTGCTTGGGCTCTTGGTTTTTTTCTCCTGCTTTGCTTTCTATATGTCACTGTTTGATTTTTTTAAGAATAAATTTCACTCTTTCTGCTGCAAATTCTCATCTCCACCTCTCCTATCCACCCCCATTCTTACCTTTTTCAGATTATCCTGACCAGACAAATAAGACTGAGATCATTCTAAGAGATCTAAGATCATTCAGTTCATTTTCCTCCAGACCATATGTTTTTTGAGGTTGGGGTTGTATATCTTCATCCTAACCTCTCAGCTACTATATCTGTTAAATATGCATGAAATTAGTTAATACCCCTTTCAGCAACACCCTGGGACTGGAGTGGAAAAAAAGGACAGTTGAGTGGAGACTGGCAAACTGGTTGTGGTAAACCAAGGGAGGGAAACCACTGAAAATATAGTTGGATCATTTTCTTCAGTGAAATTCAGAATGGGAAAGAGGGGAATTAAAGGAAAATTGAGAAAACAGGGAGTTGTCAAGAAATTAAAAGTTGTGGTGAGCTTGAAAAGGGAGGTTTACTCAGAAAGAGTGAGAGATGGAAGGAAAGGAGTTGGTAGTTATAACTGGAGATTTCACCATTCAGTATTTCAAAAGTGAATCAAATTGGACTATGATGAAGTTTATTCTAAAAGGACTTCGACATGAGGAAACAAACTCAAATTGAGGTGAGGATCCTTAGGAGGCAGCAGAGCTCAGTTACCCAAACCTCAGCTTTTGAGATCAGACTTGGACATGTAGTTAGTTCTCTTGCTTAGTCCCTGTGTAAACTGAAAAAAAACAAACAAACACCTTTTTCTGTTTTCTTATCTATAGATGGGAATAATAATATCTACTTCTAAGATTCTTGTAGAAATTTGTATTGGGCTATAATGAGGTAAAAATTGATTAATTGTTACTGTCATTATAGTAGAGGATACATGAGACTAAAGATCTTGAGCCATATTCAGATTTCCTTGGATGACAGAAGAAGACAACCTGGAGAGGGAAACAGTGAATCTGGCACTAAAATCCTCATCAAACAGAGAGAAATGGCCTAGAAAAATGGACAATGAAGCTAAGCTTATATCAGTTGGAGGCATGAGGTTCAAAGAAGGAGCTCTTGTGGATTGAAGACTGCCACCAGTGGCCTGGAAACTACAAGGTGGAACCAGGAGAATGTGGGCCTTTCCTCATGGCCCCCAGGTCAGGTAGAGCATAACCAGCAGAGATACAGCTAGTCTTTGGTGTAATCAAATGTCATGAACGTTAAAGGAGGGAGGAGGGTGTCAAATGAAGGTGAAAATAAAACGAAATGAAAGCAGTAATGAGGGCAGCTCCCAGAGTGTTTATTATGCATTTGGACACTGCAGTACATGGGACATAAGTGAGTACAGAGTTTCACATTAAGAGAATTGCAGAAAAAGCAATACCCTCAAAGGATCCAACGTCAGTTAAGGAAAGCAAATGGAGGCATCAAGATGTAAAAATCAGAGATTCACTCCATTGCAAATTCATAATTTCCAACCTTTAAAAATGTTGTCTGGTGATCATTTTCTCTGTCTTCGTTTCCCTTTTCTTCCATTCATCGTGGGTCCTCCTTTACCTTTATACTGCTCCAAATGGATTTTTTTTTTTGGAAGAAGAATTAGGAACATTTTGGTATCGTATGTGTCTTACTTCAGACCTTGAACCTGCCCTAGTCCAAACAAATTACAATATGACCATTCTTTGCCACAGGCTAAATATGTTCCAGAAATGTAGCCCTAATGTACTTGGGAAAATTGATACACTAAATTATTGATGGACAGTTTCTCAGATTATTCTGAGCCAATTTAGGACTCCCAGCTATTATGTTCAATGAAAAGGTCTTAGCAGTCATTGTACCACAGCAGAAAGAGACTTGCTTCAATAGCCTCAGAATAACCAGAAGCTACTCACAGGCAAGTGGAATCCCTTAGGCACCTTGTTCATGCTCCTCTGCCCCTCTTGAATATTATCTGAGCAACTAGCTATTGAAACATGTCATTTTTTTCCTTTATGGAAGGCCTGGGAATCATAGTGTCACATATTAAAGACTTCTGCAAAAGAAGCCCCTTCTTTTCACATTTAGATCTGCTTCCTTCCTCCCCTAAAAAGGAAGATTTTCTTTAGAACAAAGGACTAGTCATTTTCTGACAGCAGTTTGAGTTATTGGAGTTCAGGAGTTAAATGGTATCCAAAAATATCTGAACTTGGGTATAGTCACTGATAGGGCAATGGTTAACAAGAGCTTTGGGTTTAAGGATTTATAGACTAACAACAACAATTTCAGTGACTTCTGTTTGTCACTGCAAGAACAAACCTCTCCAGATTTTATGGGTAGAATATGGTTACTTTTGATTCTTTGATCCGTGGTAGGATCCCACATGAATGTCTAATATTAATATTTACAATTTTGAGTACTACACACTATACTATCCTGATCTTATAGGTGAGAAAATTGAAACTTGGAAAAGTTAAGTAATTTATCCAAGGTAACACATCTAGTAAGCTGTAGATTCAGAATTCTAACCCTCACTTTTTTCTCAGTACTATACCATTTATAACTAAAATATTAATGGTTTATTCCAGAAATAAAATTGCAAACATTATTATATTGAAAAAAGTAACAGAAGAGTAAACAAATTTTACAGATATTTATGTAAATTAATGCTGACAGAGCGGAAAGAAATTTGACCAGGTGTTTACATTTAGATGATGATCTTTCCATTATTTTGAAATAATTAGGGAAAAATGCACTATGACTTAATTTCCAAATAGTTTCTTTCCAAGCTGATGGTGAAAGGGAATGACGCATTGGAAAATTTATAACATCAGTGAGCAATTTGAATCAAATTAGACAGAATTTAAGAAGCAGAACAATTGGCTTTGAGACAAAACGTTTCAAACTATTTTCATATATCCTCTAGGACTGGGGCAGAATTACTGTAGGTTTACAGACCAGACATTTTCGGGTATGTTTTCTCACTCAGCCTTGTGGGTCTTACGGGTCCATGATTTCCAGCCTACTCTCTCTGCTCTGGAGCCTCCTCTGACCTAAGGCATCAAAGTAGCTGCTTTAATGTGATATCCCAAGCCATTTCCCCAGTTTTGTCACCATTATCACCACCTCCATCAAGTGTGCCTTCCTCCCAGCCACCTGTCACTCTTAGTTTGAACTTAACTTTTAATGTAGTATGTAGAATGTGCGTTTTGCATAAACGCTTTTGGAGGATCACAATTTTAAGTTATTCTTTAAAAATTAAACTCTGATGATTTCAAGTACAGTTCCAATAACACTGATTACTGAGAAATGGATCAATTTTAATACACTTAAGGATGCTCTTTTGCACCCCAAAGTTAATAGTTAAACAAGTTCTTGTAAGACCTATAATTAGTTGTCAGAATCAAAGTTTACCCTAGAGCTGATCAAAATGAGTTCCAATTCTAATATATTACTGTGTTATTTCTGTGATCATTCCTGAGCAAGGTGAACTATACCACCTTCAGGAATCTCTCTCTCTCAAGAATAACTTCTTTATTATTTTTTTAATATCTTTATTGGAGTACAATTGCTTTATAATGTTGTGTTAGTTTCTGCTGTACAACAAACAAAGTGAATCAGCTATATGTATACATATATCCCCATATCCCCTCCCTCTTGAGCCTCCCTCCCAACCTCTCTAACCCACCCCACTATGTCTTCACAAAGCATCGAGCTGATCTCCCTATGCTATTCAGCAGCTTCCTACTAGCCATCCATTTTACATTTGGTAGTGTATATATGTCATTGCTACTCTCTCACTTAGTCCCAGCTTCCACTTCCCCGCTGTGGCCTCAAGTCCGTTCTCTACATCAGCATCTATATTTCTGCCCTGCCACTAGGTTCATCAGTACCGTTTTTTTAGATGCCATATATGTGTGTAAGAACATCTTCCTTAAATACAGTGATACTACAATGCATGTAATATTTCTAGGTATAATTCTCAGATCCTGTTTTTGAATGCATATTTAAATTTGATGGTTTGGATGCATGGGAAATTTTGGGTGGATCTTATGTTGGTAATTCCTCGGGTGTGAAGATAAAAGTTGATACAGGTTATGGAAATAGCATGTTGAAGATTGCCAACAAACAAATGAAAGGACGCTCAACATCACTAATCATTAGAGAAACGCAAATCAAAACTACAATGAGGTATCACCTCACACCAGTCAGAATGGCCATCATCAAAATATCTACAAACAATAAATGTTGGAGAGGGTGTGGAGAAAAGGAAACCCTCTTACACTGTTGCTGGGAATGTAAATTGATACAGCCACTATGGAGAACAGTATGGAGTTTCCTTAAAAAAACTAAAAATAGAACTACCATACAACTCAGCAACCCCACTACTGGGCATATACCCTGAGAAAACCATAATTCAAAAAGAGTCATGTACCACAGTGTTCACTGAAGCTCTATTTACAATTGCCAGGACATGGAAGAAACCTAAGTGTCCATCGACAGATGAATGGATAAAGAAGATGTGGCACATATATACAATGGAATATTACTCAGCCATAAAAAGAAATGAAATTGACTTATTAGTAGTGAGGTGGATGGACCAGAGCAGTCATACAGAGTCAAGCAAGTGAGAAAGAGAAAAACAAATACCGTATGCTAACACATATATATGGAATCTAAAAAAAAAAAAAAAAAAAAAAAAAGGTTCTGAAGAACCTAGGGGCAGGACAGGAATAAAGACGCAGACGTAGAGAATGGACTTGAGGATACAGGGAGGGGGAAGGGTAAGCTGGGACAAAGTGAGAGAGTGGCATGGACATATATTCACTACCAAATGTAAGATAGATAGCTAGTGGGAAGCAGCCCCATAGCACAGGGAGATCAGCTCGGTGCTTTGTGACCACCTAGAGGGGTGGGATAGGGAGGGTGGGAGGGAGATTCAATGGGGAGGGGATATGGGGATATATGTATACGTATAGCTGATTCACTTTGTTATACAGCAGAAACTAACACTACCATTTTAAAGCAATTATACTCCAGTAAAGACATTAAAAAAAAAAAAAGCATGTTGAGTCAGGTTTAACTTCTATTTGGGTTTACTGTCTCTTAAAAGGAATTAAAGCATTCTCCTCTATTCATTATTTCGGGTTTTGGTTATACAATAAACTAAACACTTTAACTTTCATTATCAGGGCATTTATTCAAAATAATTTCTGACTTGAATTTTTTTGCGTTTTGAGATATATAGGCAAACTCAGTCAGTGCCAAAAATGGACTACAGAGAGAGAAGGCTGAAGTAAGTCTAATGCTTCGGAAATGATGCCAGGAGTTCATAGGACAGAAAATGAGAGCTGGAATTCAGTCAGGGATGCTGAGTGTGGAGCTAACCAGCATCATATTTTTTGGATAACAGTTTGGGCTAATGTAATGTTGTGTACCTTTTTTGAGAACTACATTGCTTAAAAATTTTTTTTGGTATATAAAAAATATATATATATATTAAACATCTTTATTGGCGTATAATTGCTTTAAAATAGTAGTGTTAGTTTCTGCTTTTAACAAAGTGAATCAGTTATACATACACATATGTCCCCATATCTCTTCCCTCTTGTGTCTCCCTCCCTCCCGCCCTCCCTATCCTATCCCTCTAGGTGGTCACAAAGCACAGATCTGATCTCCCTGTGCTATGTGGCTGCTTCCCACTAGCTATCTATTTTACATTTGGTAGTGTATGTATGTCCATGCCACTTTCTCACTTTGTCCCAGCTTACACTTCGCCTTCCCTATGTCCTCAGGTCCATCCATTCTCTACTAGGTGTGCGTCTTTATTTCCATCTTGCCCTTAGGTTCTTCATGACCTTTTTTTTTCTTTTTTTTCTATTCCATATATATGTGTGAGCATACGGTATTTGTTTTTCTCTTTCTGACTTACTTCACTCTGTATGACTGATTTTAGGTCCATCCACCTCACTACAAATAACTCAATTTCGTTTCTTTTTATGGCTGAGTAATATTCCATTGTATATATGTGCCACATCTTCTTTATCCGTTCACCTGTAGATGGACACTTAGGTTGCTTCCATGTCCTGGCTATTGTAAATAGAGCTGCAGTGAACATTGTGGTACATAAATCTTTTTGAATTATGGTTTTCTCAGGGTATATGCCCAGTAGTGGGATTGCTGGGTCGTATGGTAGTTCTATTTTTAGTTTTTTAAGGAAACTCCATACTGTTCTCCGTAGTGGCTGTATCAATTTACATTCCCACTGACAGTGCAAGAGGGTTCCCTTAAATCCACACCCTTTCCAGAATTTATTGTTTGTAGATTTTTTGATAATGGCCATTATGACCGGTGTGAGATGATATCACATTGTAGTTTTCATTTGCATTTCTCTAATAATTAGTGATGTTGGGCATCTTTTCATGTGTCTTTTGGCCACTGTATGTCTTCTTTGGAGAAGTGTCTATTTAGATCTTCTGCCGATTTTTTTATTGTTTTTGTTTTTTTGTTATTGAGCTGTATGAGCTGTTTGTATATTTTGGAGATTAATCCCTTGTTTGCTGTATCATTTGCAAATATTTTCTCCCATTCTGTAGGTCTTTTCATTTTATTTATGGATTCCTTTGCTGTGCAATAGCTTTTAAGTTTCTTTAGGTCCCATATGTTTATTTTTGTTTTTATTTCCATTTCTCTAGGATGTGGGTCAAAAAGGATCTTGCTGTGATTTATGTCATAGAGTGTTCTGCCTATGTTTTCCTCTAAGAGTTTAATAGTGTCTAGCCTTACATTTAGATCTTTAATCCATTTTGAGTTTCTTTTTCTGTATAGTGTTTGGGAGTGTTCTAATTTCATTCTTTTACATGTAGCTATCCAGTTTTCCCAGCACCACTTATTGAAGAGGCTATTTTTTCTCCATTTTATATTCTAGCCTCCTTTATCAAAGATAAGGTGACCATATGTGCATGGGTTTATCTCTGGGCTTTCTATCCTGTTCCATTGATCTATATTTCTGTTTCTGTGCCAGTACCATACTGTCTTGATTACTGTAGCTTTGTAGTATAGTCTGAAGTCAGGGAGCCTGATTCCTCCAACACCGTTTTGCTTTCTCAAGATTGCTTTGGCTATTTGGGGTCTTCTATGTTTCCATACAAATTGTGAAATTTTTTGTTCTAGTTCTGTGAAAAATGCCATTGGTAATTTGATAGGGATTGCATTGAATCTGTAGATTGCTTTGGGTAGTAGAGTCATTTTCACAGTGTTGATTCTTCCAATCCAAGAACATGGCATATCTCTCCATCTATTTGTATCATCTTTAATTTCTTTCATCAGTGTCTTATAATTTTCTGCATATAGGTCTTTTGTCTCCTCCAGTGAGTTTATTCCTAGGTATTTCATTCTTTTTGATGCAGTGGTAAATCAGATTGTTTTCTTCACTTCACTTCCAGATTTTTCATCATTAGGGTATAGGAATGCAAGAGATTTCTGTGTATTAATTTTGTATCCTGCTACTTTACCAAATTCATTGATTAGCTCTAGTACTTTTCTGGTAACATCTTTAGGATTCTTTATGTATAATATCATGTAAACAATGACAGCTTTACTTCTTTTCCGATTTGGATTCCTTTTATTTCTTGTTCTTCTCTGATTAGTCTTAGCTGTGGTTAAGACTTCCAAAGAAATCATAAGGATCAGATCAGAAATAAAGACTTCCAAATAAAGACTTCCAAAGTCTTCCAAATAAAGACTTGCAAAATTATGTTGCATAATAGTGGTGAGAGTGGGTCACCTTGTCTTGTTCCTGATCTTAGTGGAAATGCTTTCAGTTTTTCACCATTGAGGATGATGTTGGCTGTGGGTTTGTCATATATGGCCTTTATTATGCTGAGGTAAGTTCCATCTATGCCTGCTTCTGGAGGGTTTTTATCATAAATGGGTGTTGAATTTTGTCAAAAGCTTTCTCTGCATCTATCGAGATGATCATATGGATTTTCTCCTTCAGTTGGTTAATATGGTGTATCACATTGATTGTTTTGCCTATATTGAAGAATCCTTGCATTCCTGGGAAAAACCCCACTTGATCATGGTATATGATCCTTTTCATGTGCTGTTGGATTCTGTTTGCTAATATTTTGTTGAGGATTTTTGCATCTATGTTCATCAATGATATTGGCCTGTAGTTTTCTTTCTTTGTGACATCTTTGTCTGGTTTTGGTATCAGGATGATGGTGGCCTCATTAAACAAGCTTGGGAGTTCCTCTCTCTGCTATATTTTGGAAGATTTTGAGAAGGATAGATGTTAGCTCTTCTGTAAATGTTTAATAGAATTCGCCTGTGAAGCCATCTGGTCCTGGGCTTTTGTTTGTTGGAAGATTTTAAATCACAGTTTCAATTTCAGTGCTTGTGATTGGTCTGTTCATATGTTCTATTTCTTCCTGGTTCAGTCTCGGAAGGTTGTGCATTTCTAAGAATTTGTCCATTTCTTCCAGGTTGGCCATTTTATTGGCATAGAGTTGCTTGTAGTAATCTCTCATGAGCCTTTGTATTTCTGCAGTGTCAGTTGTTACTTCTCCTTTTTCAAATCTAATTCTATTGATTTGAGTCTTCTCCCCTTTTTTCTTGATAAGTCTGGCTAATGGTTTATCAAATTTTTTGATCTCCTCAAAGAACAAGCTTTTAGTTTTATCGATCTTTGCTATTGTTTTCTTTGTTTCTATTTCATTTATTTCTGATCTGATCCTTATGATTTCTTTCCTTCTGCTAACTTTGGGGTTTTTTTGTTCTTATTTCTCTAATTGTTTTAGGTGTAAGGTTAGGTTCTTTATTTGAGATGCTTCTTGTTTCTTAGGGTAGGATTGTATTGGTATAAACTTCCCTGTTAGAATGGCTTTTGCTGTATCCCATAGGTTTTGGGTTGTCGTGTTTTCATTTTCATTTGTTTCTAGGTATTTTTTTATTTCCTCTTTGATTTCTTCAGTGATCTCTTGGTTATTAAGTAGTGTATGGCTTAGCCTCCATGTGTTTGTATTTTTTACAATTTTTTTCTCGTAATATTTAGTTTCAGAGCGTTGTGGTCAGGAAAGATACTTGATACAATTTCAGTTTTCTTAAATTTTCCAAGGCTTGATTTGTGACCCAAGATATGATCTATCCTGGAGAATGTTCCATGAGCACCTGAGAAGAAAGTGTATTCTGTTGTTTTTGGATGGAATGTCCTATAAATATCAATTAAGTCCATCTTTTTTAATGTATCATGTAAAGCTTGTGTTTCCTTATTTATTTTCATTTTGGATGATCTGTCCGTTGGTGAAAGTGGGGTGTTAAAGTCCCCTACTATGATTGTGTTACTGTTGATTTCCCCTTTTATGGCTGTTAGTATTTGCCTTATGTATTGAGGTGGTCCTATGTTGGGTGCATAAATATTTACAATTGTTATATCTTCTTGGATGTAGCCCTTGATTGTTATGTAGTGTCCTTCTTTGTGTCTTGTAATAGTCTTTGTTGTAAAGTCTACTTTGTCTGTTATGAGAATTGCTACTCCAGCTTTCTTTTGATTTCCATTTGCATGGAATATCTTTTTCCATCCTCTAACTTTCTGTCTGTATGTGTCCCTAGGTCTGAAGTGAGTATCTTGTAGACAGCACATATATGGGTCCTGTTTTTGTATGCATTCAGCCAGTCTATGTCTTTTGGTTGGAGGATTTAATCCATTTAGATTTAAGGTAATTATTGATACATATCTTCCTATTCCCATTTTCTTAATTGTTTTGGGTTTGTTATTGTAGGTCTTTTCCCTCTCTTGTGTTTCCTGCCTAGAGAAGCTCCTTTAGCATTTGTTGTAAAGCTGGTTTGGTGGTTCTGAATTCCCTTAGCTTTTGCTTGTCTGTAAAGGTTTTAATTTCTCCTTCAAATCTGAATGAGATCCTTGCTGGGTAGAGTAATCTTTGTTGTAGGTTTTTCCATTTCAGCACTTTAAATATGTCCTGCCACTCCCTCTGGCTTGCAGAGTTTCTGCTGAAAGATCCACTGTAAACCTTATGGAGATTCCCTTGTCTGTTATTTTTCCCTGGCTGCTTTTAATATTTTTTCTGTCTATTTAATTTTTGATAGTTTGACTAATATGTGTCTTCGTGTGTTTTTCCTTGGATTTATCCTGTATGGGACTCTCTGTGCTTCCTGGACTTGATTGCCTATTTCCTTTCCCATATTAGGGAAGTTTTCATGTATAATCTCTTCAAATATTTTCTCAGTCCCTTTCTTTTTCTCTTCTTCTGGGATCCCTATATTTCAAATGTTGGTGCATTTAATGTTGTCCCAGAGTCTCTAAGACTGTCCTCAATTCTTTTCATTCTTTTTTCTATATTCTGCTCTGCTGTAATTATTTCCACTATTTTATCTTCCAGGTCACTTATCCGTTCTTCTGCCTCAGTTATTCTGCTATTGATCCCTTCTAGAGAATTTTTAATTTCATGTGTTGTGTTGTTCATGATTGTTTGTTTGCTCTTTAGTTTTTCTAGTTCCTTGTTAAATGTTTCTTGTGTTTTCTCCATTCTATTTCCAAGATTTTGGATCATCTTTACTATCATTATTCTGAATTCTTTTTCAGGTAGACTTCCTATTTCCTCTTCATTTGTTAGGTCTGGTGGTTTTTTACCTTGCTCCTTCATCTGCTGTGTGTTCGTCTGTCTTCTCATGTTGCTTAACTTATTGTGTTTGTGGTCTCCTTTTTGCAGGCTGCAGGCCCATAGTTCTGGTTCTTTTTGGTGTCTGTCCCCAGTGGCTAAGCTTGGTTCAGTGGGTTGTGTAGGCTTCCTGGTGGAGGGGACTAGTGCCTGTGTTCTGGTGGATGAGGCTGGATCTTGTCTTTTTTGTGGGCAGGTCCATGTCTGGTGGTGTGTTTTGGGGTGTCTGTGACCTTATTATAATTTAGGAAGCCTCTCTCCTAATGTATGAGGCTGTGTTCCTGTCTTCCTAGTTGTTTGGCATAGGATGTCCACAACTGTCACTTGCTGGTCATTGAGTGGAGCTGGGTCTTGGCATTGAGGGAGATCTCTGGGAGATTTTCGCCATCTGATATTACGTGGAGCTGGGTGGTCTCTGGTGGACCAATGTCCTGAACTTGGCTCTCCCACCTCAGAGGCACAGCCCTGCCGCCTGGCTGGAGCACCAAGAGCCTGTCATCCACACGGTTCAGAATAAAAGGGAGAATAAAGGAGAGAAAGAAAGAAGTTAAAATAAAATAAAATAATATAAAATAAAGTTATTAAAATAAAAAGTAAAAAATAATTATTAAAAAATATTTTTAAAGTAATAAAAAGAAAGAAAGAAAGAAAGAAGAGAGCAACCAAACCAAAGAACAAATCCACCAATGATAACAAGAGCTAAAAACTATACTAAAATAACCCCCCCAAAACAAAAAAACGGACAGACAGAACCCTAGGACAAATGGTAAAAGCAAAGCTATACAGACAAAATCACACACAGAAGCATACACATACACACTCACAAAAAGAGGAAAAGGAAAAAATATATATATCGTTTCTCCCAAAGTCCACCGCCTCAATTTTGGGATGATTCGTTGTCTATTCAGGTATTCCACAGATTCAGGGTACATCACGTTGATTGTGGAGATTTAATCTGCTGTTCCTGACGCTGCTGGGAGAGATTTCCCTTTCTCTTCTTTGTTCCCACAGCTCCTGGGGTTCAGCTTTGGATTTGGCCCCGCCTCTGCGTGTAGGTCGCCGGAGGGCGTCTGTTCTCCACTCAGACAGGATGGGGTTAAAGGAGCAGCTGCTTCTGGCGCTCTGGCTCACTCAGGCCGGGTGGGGAGGGAGGGGCACGGATGCGGGGCGGGGCTGCGGCGGCAGAGGCCGGCGTGACGTTGCACCAGCCCGAGGCGCGCCGTTCACTCTCCCGGGGAAGTTGTCCCTGGATCACGGGACCCTGGCAGTGGCGGGCTGCACAGGCTCCGGGGAGGGGAGGTGGGGATAGTGACCTGTGCTCGCGCACAGGCTTCTTGGTGGCAGCAGCAGCAGCCTTAGTATCTCATGCCCGTCTCTGGGGTCCGTGCTGTTAGCCGTGGCTCGCGCCCGTCTCTGGAGCTCCTTTAAGCGGCCCTCTGAATTCTCTCTCCTCGCGCACCAGGAAACAAAGAGGTAAGAAAAAGTCTCTTGCCTCTTCGGCAGCTCCAGACTTTTTCCCGGACTCCCTCCCGGCTAGCTGTGGTGCACTAGTCCCCTTCAGGCTGTGTTCACGCCGCCGCCAGCCCCAGTCCTCTCCCTGCGATCCGACCGAAACCCGAGCCTCAGCTCCCAGCCCCGCCCGCCCCGGCGGGTGAGCAGACAAGCCTCTCGGGCAGGTGAGTGCCGGTCTGCACGAATCATCTGTGAGGGAATCTCTCCGCTTTGCCCTCCGCACCCCTGTTGCTGTCCTCTCCTCCGCGGCCCCAAAGCTCCCCCCCTCTGCCACCCGCAGTCTCCGCCCGTGAAGGGGCTTCTAGTGTGTGGAAACCTTTCCTCCTTCACGGCTCCCTCCCACTGGTGCAGGTTCCGTCCCTATTCTTTTTGTCTCTGTTTTTTTTTTTTTCTTTTGCCCTACCCAGGTACGTGGGGAGTTTCTTGACTTTTGGGAGGTCTGAGGTCTTCTGCCAGCGTTCAGTGGGTGTTCTGTAGGAGTTGTTCCACATGTAGATATATTTCTGATGTATTTGTGGGGAGGAAGATGATATCCATGTCTTACTCTTCCGCCATCTTGAAGCTCCTGTCTACTCATATGCTCTTATTACACATATGACCTTGTTGTTCCCCATCAGGAGGTGGTGTCTATTTATCTTCCCCTTGAGACTGGGTGAATCCTTGTGCTTATCATCTGGTGTCAGTATGATGCTATGTGACTTCCAAGACTGGGCCATAAAAGGAGAGACAGCTTTCTCCTAGCTCTTTATCTTGGGTCACTTAATTTTGGAACCCGGAGTTCACACTAAGAGGATGCCCAGGCCACATGCAGAGGCCTTGTGTGAGGGGTTCTGGCTGACAAGCCCAGCTGAAGTTCTGGCTTACAGTCAGCAATGACTACCTGTCATGTAAGGGGGGGAAGCCTTTGAGATGACACTAGGACCAGACACCATCTGACCGCAACTTCAAGAAAGTCCATGGAGTAAGAACTACTTAGCTTGGCCCAGTCAACTACCGGAACTGGAAGAGACAAGAAGTGATTGTTTCTGTTTTATGCTGCTATGTTTGAGGTGGTTTATTATGCAAGATGTTTTGATTCCTAAGTCAAAGCCCTTAAAATAAAAGCAAACACCTTAACTGTAGAAAAGATAGACATCATTGAAATTAAATTTTAGGAATATGTGTTATATCTTGTAAAAATAGTGCAGGGGGTATAGAGCATAACAGAAGTGATGGATGCTTGTTCTGTGTCTTCCCACTTTGAAACTTTCCTTGTCAGTAAATAACTTCGAGTGATAAACTTCTCTAATATTGTGCCTGCATGAGCACGGTAGTCTTTCTTGTCTATTATTGCAGCATGGCTCGGGTCAAAGCAGGGCAGCCACATTTTCCCATCTTCCTGGGATAGTCCCCATCTACATATGTGTGGTCCCAGGGTTATACTAATGATTCCCCCATCCTTTGCTTTACTTTCAAAAGGGTCCTAAACTGGACAATAACTTATACTGTCATTGTGGTCTAAGGGAACTGAGCAAACACATAGCCACCCAGGTCATTATTCTCCAAATTTTTCTCACCCAAATTGAAATGACGGTCAGTGTGTGAAATTGCTTTATGTTAATTAAGCTAGTGAGACCACATCCACAGATCATGTCTCTGTAGAGGGCATAATGGCTGGGCTTCACCTCATCATGGTTAGGGAACCCATGAACATTTGGGTTACATGGTTGTCCATCAGTCATACTGAATTTATGAGGGTTATCGATGTGATGCTCCAGTGAATCAGGATTCAAAATGTGGGCAACAATCAAGAAGTACCAAGGACAGCATGCAAGATCCATTTGTTCCAGGAATACCATAGAAAGCTCACAGCTTTCTTCTATGAGGCATTGCTGTATATTTTACAATAAACAGTAAAGAGATAGGAGAAAATCTTGAAGTGCTAAAGCCCGAAGCCATCATTTACTTCTTAGATTGGATTCCTCCTTGTTAAAGAAAATGGAAATAAAAGTCCAAGAGAGCTTGCAGGATGTCAATATTAATCCTGTCGCCTTAGAAAAATTTATAAAATGGCAAGATGAAAAGGAACCTCAAAAGTTGTGTAGAATAATAGCCTCTGTTTAGGAAGGGGTCCAGACAACTCTTTATTCTGCATTAACAGTATCCAGGGAAGAAAATTCCACTCTTTTTATCTTAGTAACCTGTTCCAAGGTCTAAAAATGTTTACAATTAGAAAAGTTCTGTTTAGTCACAGGCATACACTTTTTTAAAGTGCTTTCGTATAAATCATCTCTGGCATTGGGTAGACAAAACACACACACAACTGACTGAATTTTTTTTTTTTTCTGAAACTGTATAGCTAAAACCTATGGTATCCCTAGCTAGTTTTAAATTCCTTTCATGACATTCAAGTCTCTCACATTCCTCCTTCTTTTCAACATTTAGACCATTTTAGATGAATTTTCAAATCAGATTCTTTCGTCAATTCTCTGCTTCCTTCTGGCAAAATACACAGAGGCCACGGTCTGTGCTTTTATCAAATATTTTAATTTAATATAATTGCCCATTATTATAAGTATATAAGTGCAGTCTAGAGTACATTATTCTCCATATGAATATGTTTATTAGCAGGATATTCTGATCATAGGAAAGGACATAAATTCATGAGTATTTATACAAAATAATGTGAAATTTAAGTGCTCTCAGCTTTTTGCTCTTTTCAAAGACCACTTCCTTCAGTTCAAATATTAAGTAACATTTTGATAGTTTTCAATATAGTTTTAAATGGTCTTAAGCATTCACGTTTCTGTAAGTGTTCTAAAATAACAAATACCCTAAAACGTGTGTGTAAAGTTCATATATGTAACTAGATATAAATATGCAGTTAAGAATGATACACACATGTATATTCAGTATAATACATATAAACATATGAAATAGGAAGAACTTGGATATTATAACAAGAGAAGTGAAATTTAACCTGTTCTGTATATTTGTGCTTTCTGAAAAATGACAAAATCTATTGCCATAGAAAAGTCTCTATTGATAAACATTGGTCCATATCTGCCAGGATTTGTAAATACAAAATACAGACTCAAAAGCATCTGCTTTAAACCTTATTATTTTAGAAAAGCATTTTCTTTAGTGTTTTGCTCTATTTTTCAACAATATTGAGTAAGCTACACTTTTCCTAATAGCGTTCACAGGCCAACGTTACATGAATCCACTTTTAGTTCTTTATTTATATTAGGAGATGATAATAAATAATAGAGCTAAGAAAGTGAAGAGCGGGAACCATCAATAGCACAGTGTTGGTATGGAAAGTGATTTATTTCTCATTGTTAAACATCACTGTTGAAATCTGTCAACTAGCTTGAAGGTCAACTATAAAAGTGTCAGTAAATATGAGACACAGACTTCATGCTGGAGAACAGCAGAGAAGAGTCAGAAAACATTCATTTCCTTGGCTGAGATAATGAGGCACTCACAGAGACATAATAGTTTCACGTGATTTCCTTTTATGCAGCTCTGAGTTCAAGGATAACACTCCTCTCACACTGGGAATAATACAAGCTTTGTAATAACTTTAGCTTAGGACTGCATAATAGGATTAAAAGGGTATAAAATTTGCTTAGTTGAACAGCATGTGCCAAGCTTGCACAGTGAATAGAGATCCTTGCACTATGTTGGAAGAATTTCCTTAAGAACAAAGAGGGAAAGATGCAGAAGGAGGGAAAGGAATCAACCAGGAGACAGTGGCGATCAGGGCAAGTCATGAGGGAGGAACTGAACTTAGAGCCAGAGGATTCAAAGAAATCCTTGCTCATCTAGGGAAGCCATCTCCCATGTCCCAGACCTCCTTCCTGTCCTGCTCATTGTTCTGGCTTTCTTCAATCCAAACTTCAGAGAAATTTCAATTTCTTGACTTCCTGCTGTTTCCTCTTTTCTTAGCCTTTACAGAAGATTGGGATCAGAGTCAGGCACACAATGATAATTTTAGGCTATATGTATATAAAATCTATAATTTCTCCTCTTTACCTGTGAACCATAAGACACACACGCAAATACTAAAGGTATAATTTAAGATGGTTTCACCTTTAGAGTTTATAGGGCTTTAGAATAATACATTTGCAAATCAAAATTATTGACTTTGTGTCCCAAATTTCCAGTTTAGAATTTATGATCACCACAAATCCATTCTTCTTTTAACTAAAGAGGATTTGTTATTTTTATGACAATATGAGGCTTTTTATATAAACACAAGTCAGAAAAATATTTATGAACTCTAGGCATTTAATTAGTTGCTTAGAAAGTATATATAGTAGTGTAATTAGTTATATGAAACAATAGTCTAGAAAATGCAATTGCCATAAATTAAATCTACTCACACTCCTGGAAATTCACAACATGTGGATTGTGGCTGAGGCTGTTCTGGTGGCCTGATCTTGATAGGAAAAAAGACAGAAGGGCAGGACTTCCTATAATAGCACAGCTGGAGGTCCCCTATGTCATAGGTTTCTAGAATTCCATCAGGCCCCCCTCTGGTTCAGTACAATTTATAACTCCTTTATAAGAAGAGAAACTTCAATCTCATGGGTAGAAGTTGGGCTTTAAAGACTGATGCAGTTGAGGTGTAGGCATATTAACATTTTAAAAGATATGCGTATTTTGAGGTCAAGTGTTGGAGTCGAAAAGTCCTTAGAGGTCATCTAGTCCCACTTGCTGCTCAACACATAAATCCCTTTCTTCCAGCAGTGGGTCATAATTCATTTCACAGACTCTTTTGAGAATCTCATGAAAGGTATGGACCCTTGCCCCAAACACGTGCACATACAACATAAAACTTTACATTCAAACAATATATTTGAATCCATAAGCCCTTTTATTGAACAGATATTTATTGTGTACCTACTGTGTATGCATTGGGTACTGTCCTAGGCATTTGGAAAATATCAGTGAATCCTTGCCTTCATTGAACTTAGGTTCTGTTGTTCCCATTGCTGGATTTTTCCCTGGTCTAAATTTAATGTTTTGAACATTGGTGCTTAAATTATGCATTTCCAGAGGAAGCCAAGAAAATAATTAACTGCTGAAACATGCCATCCTCACCAGTTGTGAACTGTAAAAGTAAGAGCTATGCCATGATCTAGCAGGGGCTCCTTGCTGGATACAACAGGCCATCTGCTCGGTCTAAAGTGCCTTGTCACACTCGTTAGTAATCATGCTGCTGAAGTCAAGTATAGTTTCACTGAATAACCCTTCTGACAGAAGTGGTATGGTGACATCTTACAGGGTTATTGCAAGGATTAATTGAGATGCTCTAGATTCAGCACTACTAATTTGGTATGACCCTAATCTTCTAGGGTTGTGAAGCCACTTTTAGTATGGGCTAGCATTAATTAAATTAAAAAGATGATTTAAGACAATGGATGGAATAAAGAACATAAAGAATGGTGTGATGTGTGTATGTGTTTGTATTTTTAAAATTCACTTTTTCTTCTTCGCCAGAAAACAAAATGCTGGTTTAGAAGTGTTTTCTCAAGTTCTACATTTGATTATGATTCCATCCTGTAGGACTTAACCACACTAGACTTTATTTAAAGATTTTCACAATACCAAGATCCTCAACGAATAAAAAAAAGAAAATCCATGTTTAAATAGATTGACCAGACAAGTCTTAATTGTCAATTAATTCCCCAGGCGTAGTGATATCTTGACTTTAGCCATCTGAGGTGTCCTGTAATTGATCACTCAAACATGCCCCACCTTGTTTGTTTCAGAAGCTCAGGTTCTCTAAGTTTTAAGGGAAATCTTAGTGTTTTAAAAGCACCAATTTATTTGGTTCTCTCAAGTCCTGCAAGTTGTCAATAATTGATGAAATGTCCTGTGCCCCCATCTTTCTCCATTTTCCCATCCATTTCAGGGCTTTGCAATGCTAGAACAATTTATAGAAATTCTGTAATTTCAAACACAATGTTTATGTCTGTAGTAAATTGCATTTGATTGCAGATTGCCTTAGTGATAACTTTTCTCCATCATTTAATGTAATATGGCTGTGAAATCTGATAGAGAGATACAATCTGAAATTGGTAATTGTCTTACATTTTCACACTATGTTAGCTTGGTCCTTATTCTGTTGATCTTTTCCTTCATCTTCAATTCGGTATCCTTATTATATTCTAAGATATAATACAATCTAGTTTTTTAAAAATACAGTTATCTAAACTTCCATTTAGAATATTACTGACAAGCTAGAATCTATTAAACTGTTTAAATCAACACAATCAACCTATGATTAGGTTTTTTTTTTTTTCTCACTTTGTTCTTTACCTAGCACAGGGCCTGGCTCATCCTGGGTGCTGCTCTTTAAATTTAACATGTGATTTTCATGTATAAATGGCCTCATAGCTTCTGCCTTATGCAGTATCACACCACCTTCAACCACTGATAATCCACAGCAAACATGAAACATCTGACATGTGTTTCATGACTCCTCTAGTCAATGGATTCAGACAACATTCCCAAGAAGCCCAGGAGTCTGTGGTACTGAATAGGAAGAAACTAAGGAGATGTGGCAAGACATTTGATTAGTCCTGGAAAGTAGACACAGAATCAGACAAGCAAAACTTCTCTGGTATGAACATATGCAAGTTTTGCAGTCATATTATTAAATTTTGCATTAGCAGATTGCTTGAGGTGTAATTACTTGATTAGTATGTGTCAGATAGATTGGCAGCCGCCTGCATTACTTTGAAAATACAACTCATAAAGATACGAGATCAAAGCCCGAGGCAAAACTGACACAGAGGTCTTCTCAAGCCAAATGATGGCAGAGAATATTAAGACAGGGATTTTATGACTCAAAATGGACTAGAAGACATGTGGAGGAGGAAGCTGGGATGAAGTGAAAGAGTGGCATGGACTTATATATACTACCAAATGTAAAATAGATAGCTAGTGGGAAGCAGCCGCAATGCACAGGGAGATCAGCTCAATGCTTTGTGACCACCTAGAGGGGTGGGATAGGGAGGGTGGGAGGGAGATGCAAGAGGGAGGAGATATGGGGATATATGTATATGTATAGCTGATTCACTTTGTTATAAAGCAGAAACTAACACACCATTGTAAAGCAATAATACTCCAATAAAGATGTCAAAAAAAAACCCCAAAACAACACAAGACTCCCCATCGTAAAACTGCCTGGTGATTAAGGCTAAATTGTTTCTTCTACCTTAAATACAATGTTTCATATCACGCAGCATCTTATAGCATTGAGAATTAAATGCTTATCAAGTGTGTGACCAAGACATATGAAATAGCATAAACTTGTGTGTTTGCTTGGGGATTGAGAAAGGGCATTTTTGTATTATTGTCTTTTTAGAACAAGCTGCTGTTTGTGCAGCTGTGCCTTTTCTCGTTGAATGCGTGTTAGGTTCACTTGTTGAAGAACAATTGCAGCTCCTGACTAAAGCTGCTGAGACTGCTTAAGATTTTTGTCTTTTTGTTGGCCTGAAAATTTTTCTCCAATGGAACAATGTCACCCCTTAAGGTTGACACAAAGTACCCTGTCACCATTGTACTTTACCATCTATCCACATACTATGGTGAAGCATTTTCCTGTTTTCCAGTTTGGAATCGCCTCCAGTCCACAATAAAACAGCTCATTGGGCATTACTCGGCAGTTGATTATTTGCACTCTCCCATGCAGACTGTTTTTACCATGAAGTACTGGAAAATTACACACATTCTAAGATTCCATTCTTGCTGGCTTTGTTCTGTCACTGAATTGTAAAATTGGAAATATTTTTTTAAGCCATGAATTATACAAATTCAGAATGTTGTTTTATTTATTCTAGAAGATTTTTAGTTGAGGTCAAGTCACTGCCATTTAGCCACTAAATACAATGTTTGTGGTTAGTACAAGAATCCTAGCCAGGAACATTCTACCCCTAGATACGTGCATGGCACACTCTTTTGCACCTCTGCTCAATTATCATCTTTTCAGAAAGGCTGTCTCTGACCCCCCAACTCCCACTACCAAGTTAGCACCCCTTATCAACCCTATCTTGCATTACTTTTGAGAGTAGTACATATTAGAATATGACCTATACATTTATCTGTTTATAGCTTGTCTCCAATGTGTTTAAGGGAAGGGGCTTTGTTTCATTCTCTGCTCTATTTCCAGCAGCTAGAATTATGCCTGACTAGTAGGTGTTCAAAATATACTTATTGATTAAATGAATAAATGAGACTAATTATTCACAGACCCACACTTTAACCTGGAGCCTTTTACCATACTGCCTCTTTTGGTTTATTCTCTTTTTTGAGGATAAATGTCTCAGTGAGCACAGGGTAGCTCAAGTAACAGAATTTAATGTTAGCTTCTCAATCTGTAGTCTTGATAGAGATCCAGTTGGAGTATTCCATTACTGGAGAAATGTGATATATAAAAGATATCTTCTTCAGGTTTATTATCTAATCCAACATAGCTGTTTGTTTCAGTCAATTCCATCAATAAGTGGATTTGACTGGTCTTATGGATTAAATTACTTCTTGCCCAATTAGCATAATTAAGTAGGTGTAATGTTGTGTGTTCAGTATAGGACTGCAGAGATGTAAGCAAGAAGAAATTGGCTTAAAAGGAGTGGATGGATTTTATTAGTCACAGCAATAAATTTTCCTGATCATCATAGTGACTTAAAAAATACAAATCGAATAATAACATTTGTTGTGTATTGAGTCCTTAGTATGTGCCAACATAGTGCAGAGAGGCTTCTAGCTCACATGATACACATGATACAGCCAAGTGAAGGAGTTCTTCCCATTGCCATTAACAGATGAGGAAACAAAATCTTAAAGCATGGTTTGAAACCTATCCTAGGGCAGCAGCTAGGACCTGGCAGAGATGTAATTCAAAATCTGATTCTCTTGATTTCAAATTCCATCTTCCTGATCTGCTTACGCTGAGGCTATTGAAAGAGAACAAAACCACATCTACTTGAGGGAGCTCAATAAATGATTAAATTGAATTGTCTTGAAAATATAAAATAATATATGACCTGTTCAAATTTAAAAAAAAGTCTTCCTCAGTGTTTGGTTTATAGAGACTGCCACCCTGTGTTCTATCATTCTCATAACCTGCCCCCTTTCTCTCTGTGCTTGGTGCAATTTCTGCCTGAGAGACTGGCAGCAGAATAGTTTTCTCAAGAACCATGATAATATAAATTGAAAAATGACATTAATAGCAGAAGTGGAAAGGAGGGCAATTTGTCTTATGTTTCAATTTCAAGATAATAGACTAATCCCATCAATGGAAAAGTTTATCTTAAACCTCTTCTCTTCTCTCCCCCAGATAGCATCTCCCACTCCAGACTTTCCAAAGTATTCTATAAAAAGTAGTCTTTTTGAAACCCTTGGACTTGGAGATAGTACTTTAAAGAAGAAAAAAAAAAAAGTCAGACTATAAACCGGATACATTAGTAGCCAATCAGGGCTTTCATCCATGAACTTGTTCTGGAGTGGGTCATTGATATTTTAAGTGCTTTTTGACAATGAAAAATAAATCAGGAGGCCACAATATGGAAAAATACTGTCAGTGGAAAAATGCAACTGGTGAATCTGTTTGATCAATCTGATTTTAACAGAAGGAAAATCAAGCAGGATTTTAAAAATACTCTTTGTTCATCTTTTTTAAATAAATTATACTTGGCAAAACTATGGAGACAGCAAAAAGATCAGTGGTTGCCAGGGACTCGAGGGGAAGGAGGAATGAGTAAGCAAAGCCTAGAGGATTTTTAAGGGAGTGAAAATACTATATGTACAATACTATAATGATGGGTACCTGACATTCTACATTTGTCAAAACCCTTAGAGTATACAACCCCATGAGTGAACCCTAATGTAACCTGTGGACTTTGGGAGATAATGGCGTGTCCATGTAGGTTTATCAACTGTAACAAATGTACTCCTCTGGTGAGGGATTTTTTTTTTCATGTTTTAAAATTGAAGGGTAGTTGATGTACAATATTATTGATACATAAGTTACAGGTGTACAGCATAGTGATTCACAATTTTAAAAGGTTACATTCCATTTATAGTTACTACAAAATCCTGGCTATATACCCTGTGTTGTACTATACATCCTTGTAGCTTATTTATTTTATACATAATAGCTTGTACCTCTTAATCCCCTATTGCTATCTTGTGACTCCCCCTTCCCTCTTCCCACTGGTAACCACTAATTTGTTTTCTATATCTGTGAGTCTGTTTCTTCTTTGTTATATTCACTAGTTTGTGATGGGGATGCTGATAATGAGGGAGGCTGTGCCTGTGTGGAGGCAGGGAATATACAGGAAATCTCTGTACCTTCCTCTCAATTTTGATGTGAACCTTAAACTACTCTAAAAAATAGTTTTTCAAAAATATATATACTTATATTTTCTGCTGTTATTTAAGAAGATAAAGCAGCTGACAGTGACCTGCAAAGTTTGCTGAGAAAATTTCCCCCTGCCATATAGATGCATTCTGTACCCCTGTGTGTTCCTAGCCTGTCTAGAAGTCTGGTTTCTGCCTGTGGAAGAGCTACAAAGTCTTTGCTTTGTATCTCAGGTAAGACCAGTATCTGATAAAAAGTTGAACAAGCTGGTAAGTAAGATATGTATTTGTTGGAACTGAGGAGAACTTATTCATAGACAGTACTAAAACATATCTTCGCAACTTGACCAGAAGCAAGATAACATCACTAAAAATTTCCTTGACAGGAATAAAAAAGTGATATACAGCATTTTTAATGAAAATAGTTGCTGGTGTTAATAATTTATATTCACTCTTTTATCTGTATTTTGATATACTATCTCTGTATTTGGGAACTTTTATTAAACATATCCTGAAATTAACACCTTTTTTGTATGAGGTAGAGTAGAAGCTACTTAATAATTAAGGCAGCCTCCCTTATTTTTTTGATGTCTGGTTATTTATTTACTGACTCATAAATTATTATCATAACTAGTTGTGTTGGTTTCCTATTGCTGTTGTAACAAATTGCCACAAACTCAGAGGTTTATACAAAGACAAATTTATTATATTACAATTCTGGAAGTTAGAAGTTCAAAATGGATCATCAGGGCTGCATTCCTCCTGGAGGTCCTAGGGGAGAATCTGGTTCCTTTCCTTTTCCAGCTTCCAGAGGCCACCTGAATTCCTTGGCTCGTGGCCCCTTCCTCCATCTTCAAAGCCAGCAGCCAGTGTAGCATCCCATCTCTCTCTCTACTTCCATTGTCACATAGGTTTTTTTTTTTCCAAGTATATAAATTTGAGAGTTTATTTGTTGATTTGTTTTTTAAACATCTTTATTGGAGTATAACTGCTTTACAATGGTGTGTTAGTTTCTGCTGTATAACAAAGTGAATCAGCTATACATATACATATGTTCCCATATCTCTTCCCTCTTGCGTCTCCCTCCCACCCTCCCTATCCCACCCCTCTAGGTGGTCACAGAGCACCGAGCTGATCTTCCTGTGCTATGTCACATAGGCTTTTGATTGGCCCTCCTGCCTCCCTCCTATAAGGACCCTTGTGACTACATTGTACCCACCCAGATATTCCAGGGTAATCTCACAACTCAAGATCCTTAAATTAACACATCTGTAAAGTCCCCATTTCAATGTAAGGTAACATATTCACATGTTCCGAGGATTAGGACATGCACATTTTGGGGGACCATTATTCTGTCTGCCACACTATCTAAGCTGCTGGATAAAGATACCTCCTGAAACCCATTCCAGCTGAGTCTAAACAGGCCAAAATATTTTTAAGTTTTATTTTATTACACAACAAATAATGAATATATAAATGCCTTCTCATTGTAAAATATGCAAATATTATGACAAAACTGAGTCTTACTTCACGATCACATTTAATGTCCAGGCCCTTTCCTCCAGGTAACCATTATTATCAATGAGTACCCTGTATGCTATGAGGCCTTTCTACGTATCTGCATAAAATAAGTGTCTCTATACAAAAAAGGTACATAGTATTATTTTTTAAAAGATATAAATGATAGGGCTTCCGTGGTGGCGCAGTGGTTGAGAGTCCGCCTGCCGATGCAGGGGACATGGGTTTGTGCCCCGGTCCGGGAAGATCCCACATGCTGCGGAGTGGCTGGGCCCGTGAGCCATGGCTGCCGGGCCTGCGCGTCCGGAGCCTGTGCTCCGCAACGGGAGAGGCCACAACAATGAGAGGCCTGTGTACCACACACACACAAAAAAGCTATAAATGATAATATACTGTACATTTCTATGTTCAAGTAACGTTTTCCATAATATACTAAAAGTTGATAGAATGGCTATAATATGTTGGTATAATTATCATTCTTCTGTTGATTAATATGCTTATTTCCCTTTTTTTTAATTAAGCAGTTTTAACTGATGCTGCAGTACCTCACAATTGCCTCTTTGCACGCTTATTGGAGTGGTTCTCTAGGGCTGGAAGTGACAAGACACAGGAGATGTGCTTCAAAAATCTAACAAATGCCACAAAATTGCTTTCCAAAGTGGCTGCACCAATTTACTACTAGCCACTTCGGAGAGTTCCTTTTCCCCTTTAGGCTCAGCAGCTTTTGATATTATAACATTTTCCCCGCATTAGATTGTTTTTTAAAAAATGGTATACAATGCTTGCTTTAATTCCCATTTCCTCCCTGACCAGTGAGGCTGCATGTCTTCTCTTGCTTACTGGCTACTTAGATTTCCCCTTTGGAATTGCCAGTTTATATCCTTTCCTCATTTTCATGGACCATTAAAATATTAATTTGTAAGAGCTATTTTTATATGCTAGATACTAACTTTTTGCTTGTTATAGAAATTACAAATATATTTCCCTTTTCTGTTGTTTGGTTTAAAAAATTTTTTACGGAAACTGTTAGCATAGATAAGGCTTTAATTTTGACGTAGTCAAATTTATTACTCCCTTAATATTTTGTTTTTAAGTGACAGCATCACTTATTCCAGGCTTATAGATATATTTTTCATAGTTGCCTTAAAATTTGCCTTAGATTTATATCTTGAATTAATTTAGAACTCTGTGAGGTAGGCTCTTAACTTTATCATTTTTTAAAATTAATACTCAACTGTTCCAACCCCGTTTATTGAATAATGTGTCATTTCCTTAGCAGTTTAAAACACCAACTTTATTTTTTACAAAATCTACATATATAAATGGGTCTGTTTCTTGATTCTTTGTTTTGATTGATTGATATGCTATTCTTATTTTGATCCTAGTCAGCTTAATTTTTGTATGCTGTTTAGATATGCTTTGATAATACACTTTATTCTTCTTTTTCAAGAATGTCTCTGATATTCTTATAGTTAAGGCCTCCTACATGAAATTTTGAATCAGCCTGTCAAATTCCTTTACAAATCCTGTTGGAATTTGGATTCGGAATATGCTAAGTTTAAGACTGTTTTTTTTTGAGAATTATAATAAATTTCTTCATTTATTCAGATTATTATTTCTGCCATTTTGGATATTTTTATA
Source organism: Mesoplodon mirus (assembly GCF_964341445.2). Lineage (NCBI taxonomy): Eukaryota > Metazoa > Chordata > Mammalia > Artiodactyla > Ziphiidae > Mesoplodon > Mesoplodon mirus. Next base: position 156,049,256 of record NC_138978.1, on the reverse strand, counting down.
GTTTCCTTAAACAAAGTCTTGCATATTTTAGTTAATTTCTATTTTACAGAGTTTGAAAGATACTTTTCATTTATTGTCTTATTGCTCTGGCAAAATGCTCTATTATAGTGTTTTAATTAAGAAGTGATAGCAAAGAAAAAAATTTCTGATTTTCATCAAATGTTAAGTGTGATTACTTTTGGTAGTTTGTAAATACTTTTATTGGTTAATGAAGTTCATTTTTAGTTTTCCTAAGATACACATCATTGACTTGGTTTGTAATCATTTGCTTAGGCTGGTTTTTCGTAGTTTTGGCATTGGCTTTTGCCTGCTGTGACCCCAGAGATAAACTTTAAGCACTGGGCTGTGTGATCTTTTGAATATGGTGGATGTTGCCAGACACTGAGGAGACTCTCTTGCTTCTCTGAGTTATCTTCTCCTATCCCTGCTTCCTGCTTGCGGAAGAAACCTCTGTGGCTCACTCCTCTGCCCATGAGCGGGCATGGTGACAAAGAGTTGAACTGCTTGGTTCAACTGGGTACTTTCTGTTGAAGTACCCAAATTAATCACCAGAGAGCTCTGGAACCTCGCTCTACCTCAGCAGTCATAAACTCCTTTGACAGTTTGAAATTCTGGTCTTCTTTAACTCTGTCCCATGTGTCCAACAAGGAGTGCTTTCAGTGAGTTAAAAATGGGTAAAAATCTCTCCTGTAGGTTATGAATTAGTACATTAAAAACCTTCTCTCTTTTCTTTCCATGGTGAAAAGAGGAACTAGCAGCATGTACTCAGTTTGTTCTTGAATGAGAAGATAGAGTTTGGGAGAACCATGAGGGTTCTTCCATTTTTATTTTTTGAGTATGTGCACAGCACATGTCCTACAATAGACCACCTGGCAAATGCCTAACTGCCCTCTAAGACAACTCTTAAGCATCTTTGTTTTTGTCAAAATCACATCAACATCATTTTTGTTGTCATTATATTAGCTAGAACCCAGTCATATGTGATATGACTAACTGAGAGAAGCTGGGAAATGCAACCTCATTGGGTGTCCAGGAAAAAGAAATAGTAGTTTGGTGAATAGCCAGCAGTTTTGGTCATAGTCTGTAAGTAGAAGACCCAGAATTTGAACTCAAGTTTTCTGCCTACAAAGTCTCTGCTCTTTTCATTATATCATTATGTCCTTGACTATCTACCAGATAGAATCAGAGATGAGTTTTGGTACAGAATAAATGCTGTCTATTGAATCTTACCAGTTAGCTAACTGCCACAGAGAGGCTGGCCTGGAGCTCACCACTGGCACCGTTTGTTACTCTCCACTTTGCAGATAACTGTCAATCTCCCTTCTAACTGCCCAAATCCCTAGAAATGCAACATTTCTATTTTATTTTCAGTGCTCCTGCATCCAAGACGTAAGTTGGAGCCTTGTCCTAAGCCAAGTTCACAGGATAAGTTTCTCTTTTGGCCTCCATTTTAGGTTCCCCATTGCTTGTCCTCTTCTGGAAGGGAAATGCTACGGCTTCTAGGTGGACACCAAAGGGGTCATTATTTGCCCAAATTGTAACTGGAGGTTGCCAAAACCATAGGGAGATATGCCTCACCCATCATGATGTGGGCTTGGCTCCTATTTAAATCTTTGCGTAGTGGAAAGGTTTGCAATCCTTCCTCATGCTTTCTGTGTTGTGTTTTGAATAAACTGCTAGACCTTGCTGGGAAATCATAGCATACCACATAATTCTAACCCTGAAAACCTGACCTTAGATAAAGTTTGGAAAAGCTGTTTTATTTTAAGTTTGTCAGAGTGTAAATCATGCTGCCTTTTACACAAATCAACAAGTAAATTCTTTATTGCCCTCCAAGATAACCCCCCATGATCCTTTTTAGCTTCTTTTATTGTTTAGTAAAAGATATACCACCATCAGCTACATTTATGATGTAGCTTAAAGAAAAAAAGATCTCAATCGGTAGATTCTAAAATGTTGATATTTATTAACCAAAATGTTACTAAAATTTTTTTTTAATTTTCACTTCCTTTTCAGTCAGTCCAATGGTTATTTCTAGTTATTTTTGTCACTTTAACTTTTTGTCATTATAACATGCATCCTGAATCTCCTGTAGAATTTTTTTTACTGAGTGACCATAAAAAATGAGATACATGAAACACCCCTAAAATGGGTTTTCATTTCTTCATTGTCATCATAAATAAACTCTTAGTGGGTAAATTGAAACAGCTAACAAAAATTGACCTAAATTATTATCTCACACAGTATGAGACTGGAAACATAAAATAGGACTAAGATTATAAACATATGACTGTCTTTGCAACTTTCTTTCAACTCTTAGCAGTTCACAAGAGCAGTTTATGATAGCAAAAATCTGGATTTCTAGGAGCCACTGAAAATCAACATGCAAAGCTGTGAACAATATGCTGCAAAACTGAGAGCTAAAACGATCTTCAGTAACCTACTATTTATAATGAAACCCCTTGTTGAACATGATTTAGGGTCAATATTTTACATTTTTAGACACCTGCTTAGGGACTCATGTGATACAGCACTGTGCATATTTTCTATCTAAGGCAGGCCTGTGCTACTATTAATATCAGTGGCTACTGACCCAGTTCTTGTCTGATGAATTGGTAAACTCATTTGTCCTCTGGTTGCTTACTGTGAGCCACGTGGCATTTTTTCTGCTGTCATATGCCCCATCAATCTGTAAGCATTGGTTCTATATTTAAGAGATACTTAGTTCAGCTCATTTAAGAAGTTGGCTTTGGTGTCATGTATTTAAGACATAGTTGGCTTTGGTGTTCCTTAAAAAAACCCTGACAACTGGTCAGACATTACAATTTAAATGTACTAATGACAAATATATTTACTGAATTAAAACATTATCTCAAAATCACAGCTTTTTGTATTTTTCTGAAGACACAATGATTTTATTCAAAAACTCTTCCCTGGTGTTATCGGAAGAAATTTAAAATACAGCCGATATATGCTTAATTAAAGCATTCCACATGTGATATCAAAGCACTTCATCTTTTCTCAGTGCAACAGAAATAGGACTACCCAGTAGTAATAAAAAGAAGACTATGGAAGTATATGGCTCCACAACATTTAGACGCCAAAGTCATTTGATAGTGTAAAATTATAAGTCAGTGTTAAATTGGTCTTATATTGAATCTCTATGACTTAAGAGATGAATCCCATAAAAGCAGCAATTTTAACTACAGGAAGATAAATCTGTAAATCAAAGTGATTATATCAAGTGGCTGTGATAATAATAATAATATTTATATATATATGCCAAAGTATACAATTGTGGTTAGAATTATTAATTCCCAAAATGCTTGATATTGGAAAAGCATCATCAACCTGCACTGCTAAAAATAGTTTCCTCGGCTTTTCTTTCCACTAAACTCTGTCTCTGGGGAAGTTTTTACTGGGGAGAATTGCTGTCAGTTGTATGCAGGACCAGAAGTACTGAGGAAACTCATGCACACCTGAGGGCAGTGTTATGCAGATACACAAAGGCAAACATGAACATTCATTGACATTTGAAATACTTTTTCATTTTACTCCTCGGAACTCAGCTAAATAGACCACATTCTGAGTTCTATGCCATTATATTGGTAGAGAAAATATATTTTATACTGGTTACTAAACAGTCTAGAAATTGCAGACATTTATTAGTTAAAACCAAAGATTAAACAAATGTAAACTCCTGATATTCTCTTGATTCTTGTTTTATCATCAAAATAAAATTCTCAAAGTTATAAATAATATATGAAAAATCTGTCGTACTTTTATTACCTTAATTATTTCTATTTTCAGTCAGTTTCATTGAATAAAATTTACATGCAGAATTCCCTTTTTTTCATTTCATTTAATTTTTTTATGCAGCAGGTTCTTATTAGTTATCTGTTTTATACATGCTAGTGTATATATGTCAATCCTTTTTAGTGATGGTTCCCTGAGTCTGACAGAAGCATATAGTCGTTTAATCACCACCACAATCAAGATATCGAAAAATTCCATCACACCCTCAAATTTCCTTCTGCTTCTTGTAATTATCATCTCCCCAATCCTAACTCCTGAGAACTAGTCATCTGTTTCTGTTTACACACACACACACACACACACACACACACATTTGTGTTTCTGTGTGGACATAAGTTTTCAACTTATTTGGATAATTACCAAGGAGAGGAATTGCTAAATCAAATGGTTAAGAATATGCTTAGTTTTGTGGGAAATTGCCTGACTGTCTTCCAAAGCAACTGTTCCATTTTGCATTCCCACTAGCAATGAATGAGAGTTCCTGTTACTCCACATCTTTGCCAGCATATGGTGTTGTCAGTGTTCTGGATTTTGGCCATTCTAATAGGTATATAGTGGTATTTTATTGTTGTTTCAATCTGCATTTGTTTGGTGACATATGATGTACAGCATCTTTCATATGCTTATTTGCCATTTATATATCTTCTTTGGTGAGGTGTCTGTTAAGGTCTTTAGCTAATTTTTCAATTAAGTATTTGTTCTCTTACTGTTGAGTTTTAAGAGTTCTTTGTATATTTTGAATCACAGTCTTTTATGTGTCTTTTGCATATATTTTCTCCCACTGTGGCTTGTCTTATCTATCATTCTCTTGGCATTGTCTTTTGTGGAACAGAAGTTTTTAATTTCAATGAAGTCTAGCTTATCAATTATTTGTTTCATGGATTGTGTCTTTGGTGTTCACCTAAAGGTCATATCGAAAGTCATTTAAGTTTTCTTCTATGTTATCATCTAGGAGTTTTACAGCTCAGCATTTTACATTTAGGTCTGTGATTCATTTTGAGTGAATTTTTGTAAAGGGTGTAAGTTCTGTGTCTATAATCATATTTTTGCACGTGGCTGTCTACTTGTTTCAGAACCATTTGTTAAAGAGACTATCTTTGCTCCATTGTATTGCCTTTGCTCCTTCATCAAAGATCAGTTTTCTGTATTTATGTGAGTCTGTTTCTGGGCTCTATATTCTGTTCCATTGACTTATTTTTCTGTTCTATCACCAACACCATACTGTCTTGATTACTGTAGAATTATAATAAGCCTTGAAGTCTGATAGTATCAGTTCTCTAACTTTGTTCTTCTTTCCATTGGCATGTGTTGTCTGTTCTGGGTTTTTTGCCTCTCCATACAAGCTTTAGAATCAGTTTGTTGATATCCACAAAATAACGTGCTAGAATTTTGATTGGGATTACATTAAATCTATGTCCCTATATTTTTGTCACGTAAATGGTATCATACAATATCTAGCCTTTTGAATCTGGCTTTTTTCACTTAGAAGAATGCATCTGCAGTTTATTTATATTGTCGAGTGTATTAGCAATTTCCTCATTTTAATTGCTAAGCAGTATCCTCTTTTGTGGATCTAACTCAGTGGTTTATCCATTCATCATTCACCAGTTGAAAAACATTTCAGTTGTTTCTAGTTTTTTGTGATTCTGAATAAAACCACTAAAAACATTTATATACACATTTTTTTAAAGTTTTTGTTGAGTAAGTCCTTCTCAGTTCTTTTTATTTTAAATAAATAAAATAAATTTATTTATTTTAAATTTTTATTTCATTAATTAATTATTTAAATATTTATTTGTTTATTTTTTTGGCCATGCCATGTGGCTTGCTGGACCTTAGTTCCCTGACCAGGGATTGAACCAGTGCCCCCAGTAGTGGAAGGACAGAGTCCTAACCACTGGACCACCAGGGTATTTCCATACACATTTTTGTATGAAAGCAGAAGTTTTAATTTTTCCTGAGTAAGTAACTAGGAATAGGATTGCTGGTCATATATAAATGTATAAGAATTATTTTAGAGATAAAAATTTGTGAAACTTATATGAATACTGTATAATAAACTGCAATATGTCCTTAAGTTAATCACTTTAAACATACACTTTTTGGGCTTCCCTAGTGGCACGGTGGTTAAGAATCCACCTGTCAGTGCAGGGGACACAGGTTTGAACACTGGTCTGGGAAGATCTCACATGCTGCGGAGCAACTAAGCCTATGAGCCACAACTACTAAGCCTGCGCTCTAGAGCCCGGGAGCCACAACTACTGAGTCTGTGTGCTACAAATACTGAGATTGCGTGCCTAGAGCCTGTGCCCTGCAAAAAAAGAAGTCACCGCAATGAGAAGCCCACGCACTGCAACGAAGAGTAGCCCCCGCTCGCCACAACTAGAGAAAAGCCACACACAGCAATGAAGTCCCAACATAGCCAAAAATAAAATAAATAAAATTTAAAAAACATACAATTAAAAAAAAAATTCCGGGCTTCCCTGGTGGCTCAGTGGTTGAGAGTCTGCCTGCCAATGCAGGGGACATGGGTTCGTGCCCCGGTCCAGGAAGATCCCACGTGCTGCAGAGTGGCTGGGCCCGTGAGCCATGGCCGCTGAGCCTGCGCGTCCGGAGCCTGTGCTCCACAACGGGAAAGGCCACAACAGTGAGAGGCCCGCGTACCGCAAAAAAAAAAAAAAATTTTCCTTAGTAACTGGTCTGGATAATGTGACTCATACCCATTGTTTCTTTGTCACATTAAGACAGTTGGCCAGGTTAGCTTTGTCTACTAACAGTATTTTTTGTCTTGATAAATTTCAGGATTAAAATGTAAAGCAAAATTGTTTTAAACAAAATATACTGTTTTCAAACTTGTTTGTTACACTAGTACATACTTTTCTTGCCTTCTGGCAATAGATACCAGCTCATTTATTCATTAAATGAATAATGTGAATAGAGTGAATAGAGTCAGCTTAGATAATTGAAATGCATATTAAATAAAGGGAATGCACACAAATAAAATATTATTTAAGGTTTTATTAGGTCTTTTGCCTAGCAACTGTCTCATCAGGACTACCAAAATATTGACAAATGTCTGATATAATCTTCACATGATTTATATCTTCTGATCAGTTCCAGCAACTAAATAAGAAAGATGGATGGGGAGGAGAGAGAGACAGACAGAAAGAAGGAGGGAGAAAGAGAGTTAAGGAGGAAGGAGGGAGGGAAGGAAGAAAGAAAGGAAGAAAAGGACGGAGTAATGGACCAGGATAATCTACAAACTGCACACTCAGTGTCTATCTGTATACAGTCAAATGACCACTTAGCTGATTTCAGTATATTTAATCTTTACAAAATAGTAGCAATAGGACAGCTAACTTTCATATTGATTTATATTTTATTTTTTGTTCTTCAATAATTATGAGAGTAGAGATCTTTTCAACTACATTTATAAGAGTAATACTTGAAAGAAGAGATCCTACTTGAAAAATATGAAATCTACACTGGGATACATTTATTGAGTTTAATTTTTACTTCTTAGGAACTTTTAACAAATTATAATAAAATGATAGATTTGTTAATTGCTTAGTAGAGGGTGTAACACAATAAACTATTTTAAGCTGTAATTATTATAGTTAACAATAATAATAATTGTTATTATTTTCTTCTTTCAAAAATACTCCATCAGTGATTTTGCACAATTCTGTACAGCTAAACACTGATAGACACTTAAACACTTTTAAAACAATACTTTTATCAAAATTTCATAGCACAGTAGCATTTTTTTTTAAGCCTTGATTGAACTGTTTATTTGATAAATTATTTATCTCTGTTTCATTAGTTGTTTTTTCAGGTTGATTTTCCTTGTTCTTTCCTTTGAAACAAATTCCTCTGCCTTCTCATTTTCCTTAACTTTCTCTGTCTCAATGAAATTAGATGAAACAGTTACCCATCCCAGTCTTGAAGAGGTGTCCTTGTGTGGGAGCATCCCTATACAGTCTGCCCAGTGGCTTTGGTGGGAGAACTGTATCTGAAGTGAGCACGAGTTGCATCTTTCTCCAGGGTGTGCTGGTAGCTATCACCTTGGTAGGAGGCGGGGCTGGAGATGGAGGGGCTAGGGCCAGAGCCAGGTGTGAGCCAGGGCTTCTCTTCTGTTCAATGGCCAGCACCAACCTAACGGGGGGCAGAGTCAGTCCCCAACTTGCTGTGGCATAAGCCTGAGGGTCAGGTCTGAGTTGGCTATGTGTGCTCTCCTCACTCCCAGCACCAGTACCCTCACCCTAGAGGGGAGCAGTGCTGGAGCAAGACAGGCTGGAGTAGGTGCTCAGCGTGGGTTGGGGTGCAGACTGGTGTGGTGCTGGCTCCAGTCATAGTTCTGGACTGCTCCCAATCTGCTGCCTCTTCGAGCACCATCAATGGCTGTCCTCTCCCTACTCAGATGCTGCATCAGGCCTATGGGCGCTCCCAATAGAGGTAGGGGATTACAAGATACAAATTACTATGTATAAAATAAATAAACTACACGGGTATATTGCACAGCAAAGGGAATATAGCCAATATTTTATAATAACTTTGAATGGAGTATAATCTATAAAAGTATTAAATCATTATGTTGTACACCTGAAACTAATATAATATTGTAAATCAACTCTACCTGAATTAAAAAAAGCTCAGATTGGGGCCTCCCTGGTGGCGCAGTGGTTGAGAGTCCGCCTGCCGATGCAGGGGATGCGGGTTCGTGCCCCGGTCTGGGAGGATCCCATGTGCCGCGGAGCGGCTGGGCCCGTGAGCCATGGCCGCTGGGCCTGCGCGTCCGGAGCCTGTGCTCCGCAACGGGAGAGGCCACAACTGTGAGAGGCCCGCATACCGCAAAAAAAAAAAAAAAAAAAAAAGCTCAGATTGAAATTAAATATAAAGTATGTATTTTCAGAATAAAAGAAGATTTTAAGTGAAAAATATTAAAATTATATTAAAAAATAAAACTAGTTAAAAATAAAAATGATAAATGCACGAGATTCTGCAAGACTAAGTAATGTATAAAAATATAAATTTTTGATAACCATTCATGCTTCCCATAAATATTATTGATTACCTGCTATGAGCCAGATACTTTTCTACACATTGAGGATGAAGCAAAGAGCAAGACTGACAAGACAGGAGTTGGCAAAATGAGTGCATAGGACAAATTTGTACACCACCTGTTTTTTAAATAAAGTTTTATTTGAGCACAGCCATGACCATTCATTTATGTACTCTCTATAGTTTATTTTATGCTATAAGGGCAGAGTAAGTAGTTGCAGTACACACCATAGGGCCCATAATACTGCATACAAAATTTACTATCTGCCCCTTTCTACAAAACGTTTGCCAAACCCTGGACTAGACTATTCTCATGGAGCTTATATTCTAGTTGGGATGAGTTGGGAGGCTGTTGGGACAGAAAAATAATGCATGTATTCAATAAATAAGATAATATTCGATTGTGTCAAGTGTAAATTAAATAAAACTAGATATGTTAGATAGGGACCAGGCTTTGGATAATTTCTTTATACTGGATGTTTCTAAGGAGAGGATATTTGAGACACAATCTAAATGAAAAGAAACATTCAGGTATGAAATAATCTGGAAGTAATTTGCTTTAGGCAGAGAGAATAGTAGGTGCAAAGGCCCTGAGTTAAGAACAACCTTGGCATGTTCTATGAACAGAAAGACAATAAGGCTAGAGTTAATGAGTCAGAGCCAGAGGGAGAGATAAGGTTGAAGGGCTTGATGATGACAAGAACACTTCAGGTCTTACAGACTATAGTAAGGAATTTAGGATTTTCTTCCAAGTATAATGAGAGGGCTCTGGAGCAATTTAAGCATGGGGGCTATTTTATTTGTCTCAGTGCTGACAATATTTCTAAAACATCAATTCTTGGTAAAGTGGCTTTGTAAACCATTTGGCTGTTTTGGTAAGGAAACTATGCTCCAAACCAATAGCCAACATTTATTTAGTGATAAACACAGTAGGCATTGGTTGTCAGTACAATCAGAGACAAGGATATTACCACTTTTATTTAGTATTATTTTGGAAATGCTAGCTAATGTTATAAGCAAGTAAAATACATAAGAATTATAAATATTGGAGGGGGAAATAAAAAGTATATTATTATTTGCAGATATTGTGACTGAAAACTAGGATATGGAAAAAAATCAATAATTACAAAGTAAACATATTGTCATAAAAACAACAGTTTCCTCCTTATCAGCAAAAACCAACTCAGAAGTATAAAAAAAGAAAACTCAAGTACAATAACAATAAGAAATACTTAAGAAAATACTAAAGAAAGCTAATGAAAACGTCCTGAGTCACATAAAACAAAGCTTGAGAGGAGAGACCATTTTCCTAGATAGGAAACCTAAATATGTTAAAACTGAAAAGTTGACAATGCTTCCTGAATAATTTGATAAATTTAAGTTAATCTCAATTAAAGTTACAGGGGGACTGGTCACCAAGTTCAGACTCAGTATTCAGAAAGCTTAGGAAAAAACACATTCAACTTCTCTACCAAATAGAGAAATGTACACTTATTTTATTTTTTTAACATCTTTATTGGAGTATAATTGCTTTACAATTGGGTGTTAGTTTCTGCTTTATAACAAAGTGAATCAGCTATACATATACATATATCCCCATGTCTCCTCCCTCTTGCATTTCCCTCCCACCCTCCCTATCCCACCCCTCTAGGTGGTCACAGAGCACCGAGCTGATCTCCCTGTGCTATGCAGCTGCTTCCCACTAGCTATCTGTTTTACATTTGGTAGTGAATATATGTCCATGCCACTCTCTCACTTCGTCCCAGCTTACCCTTCCCCCTCCCCGTGTCCTCAAGTCCATTCTCTACGTCTGTGTCTTTATTCCTGTCCTACCCCTAGGTTCTTCAGAAACTTTTTCTTTTTTTTAGATTCCATATATATGTGTTAGCACACTGTATTTGTTCTTCTCTTTCTGACTTGCTTCACTCTGTATGACAGACCTAGGTCCATCCACCTCACTACAAATAACTCAATTTCGTTTCTTTTTATGGCTGAGTAATATTCCATTGTGTATATGTGCCACATCTTCTTTATCCATTCATCTGTTGATGGACACTTAGGTTGCTTCCATGTCCTGGCTATTGTAAATAGAAGTGCAAAGAACATTTTGGTACATGACTCTTTTTGAATTATGGTTTTCTCAGGGTATATGCCCAGTAGTGGGATTGCTGGTTCATATGGTAGTTCTATTTTTAGTCTTTTAAGGAAGCTCCATACTATTCTCCATGGTGGCTGCATCAATTTACATTCCCACCAACAGTGCAAGAGGTTTCACTTTTCTCCACACCCTCTCCAGCATTTATTGTTTGTAGATTTTTTTTGATGATGGCCATTCTGACCGGTGTGAGGTGATACCTCATTGTAGTTTTGATTTGCATTTCTCTAATGATTAGTGATGTCGAACATCTTTTCATGTGTTTGTTGGAAATCTGTATGTCTTCTTTGGAGAAATGTCTATTTACGTATTCTGCCCATTTTTGGATTGGGTTGTTTGTTGTTTTGATATTGAGCTTCATGTACTGCTTGTAAATTTTGGAGATTAATCCTTTGTCCATTGCTTCATTTGCTAATATTTTCTCCCGTTCTGAGGGTTGTGTTTTGGTCTTGTTTATGGTTTCCTTTGCTGTACAGAAGCTTTGAAGTTTCATTAGGTCCCATTTGTTTATTTTTGTTTTTATTTCCATTTCTCTAGGAGGTGGGTCAAAAAGGATCTTGCTGTGATTTATGTCATAGAGTATTCTGCCTATGTTTTCCTCTAAGAGTTTTATAGTGTCTGGCCTTACATTTAGGTCTTGAATCCATTTTGAGTTTATTTTTGTGTATGGTGTTAGGAAGTGTTCTAATTTCATTCTTTTACAAGTAGCTGTCCAGTTTTCAATAAGTGGTGCTGGAAAAACTGCACACTTCTTTTAAATAGTATATGTTGCCTAACTGGCAAAGATAATAAGTATATTAATGCCTATGATTGATGTGGGGAGAGAAGGTTAGTCCTAAGTACACATTCTAAGGATAAGAGCTACTGATCATTAGGTGACCAGTTAGAGAGATAATTTTTATATGTAAATTTGATTGTGGAGAACTATATAGAAACAGCAAAGAGATTTACAGATTAGGAGAAAAGTCATCAGTAAACATTTAAAGTTATTTTAAAAATCTGTGTTTATCTTTGTAAAAAAGGTTATAAAGCAGCCCCTGAGAAAATAATAGACAACACATACCATTAAACAAAACTTTATTGAGGTATAATTTACATACAAGAAACTGCATTCATTTTATACTGTTAGATAAGTTTTGACAACTGTGTGACTACACATATAACCACCCTTCCAATCACCCCAAAAAGTTGCCTTATGCCTCTTAGTAGTCATTCTCTTGCACCCTGACCGCAGGCAACTGTATGGGCCCAGTGAAAACAACGACTCTGGAAACAACTATAATGGCAAAGGTTTTTATTTTGTACCTTCCATTTTCATTTTCTGCCCTCTTCCTCTCAATTTATCCAGGCTCCAAGCTCTAAGTGTTAATCATTTAATGAATTATCGACTCAGGGTACCTGAGTACTCAGGGTACCTGCATTGGAACAGAACACAACCAGAAATATGGTATTTTAATAACAAATAACAATAGACTTCCCCAGCAGCAGAAACAGGTTTATAGGGGATATTTCATCTGTGTGTGTGTGTGTGGTGTGTGTGCACGCGCATGCTCCAGAGATGCTTGACTTCCTAAGAGGCAAATTATGAGAATTACATGAATCATTAGGTATATTCACAAAACGGAATACTAAACAGTTGTTGAAAAGAATGAGGTACATTTATACCTGTATATCTGTGAGTAAATAAATAATAGAAAAAAAAGATGGAGGGATATAATATGTTACATTCTTTTAACAGTGGTCATCTCTGAAGGTGGATTTTTGGTGAGGAGGACTTTCCTTTTTAAAGTTAATTACTTCTGTAATGTTTGAATTTTGTATAATTTTGGTAATCAGAAAAATAAATAATAAAACTCAAGGGGACTCCAATGGTTGCCTAAGTGGAGGTTTATCTGGTGGATCCATAAATCTAAAAACATAAAACACATCAGCTTAAGTGTTTATTCACCATATGTTCAATTAAGAGAGAAGGTGCCTTTTACTTTAAGAATGTGAAACTGAAGAATACAAGTTACATTTTTTGTTCCACAGACCTTGATCATCTCACTTCCAACAAGTTAAGGAAAGTAGAAAGAAAGGGAAATGAAAAAAACTTATAGAGTGTTGGCTCTGAGAGAGGAAGGAAAAGACTTTGACAAACAACAAAGGCGAGTTCCAAGAAGTGAGTATACAGTTGGACTAAAGTATTTAAAGGACATCTTTGAGAAGGGGATCAATAACGATGATGACAACAGCAACAGCAGCAATAACTGTTGCAAGTGTGTGAAGCCCTTCACATGGTTCCCCTCAGTTCATCCCCACATCAACACAAGGAGGACACCCAGAGCCTCAGTGTTCACCTTTGTAAAATGGGTATAATAACTGTCTAAGTCACAGGCTTTTTGTGAGGATTAAATGATATAATGGCTATAAAACACTTAGCATAGTTCTTGGGATGCAGTAGGACTTACTGCTTGTTCGCTATGATTGTTTTCCTAGTCTCCATTTTACAGATGTGGGAATTGAATCTGAAACTTGCCCAAGGTCTAAGAACTAATAAGTGACAGAGCTAATATCTGAATCTGGGCTTGTCTGTTTCCAAACCTGCTTCAGTATTTATGTGAAACAGCTACAGTTTGGAACTCTATTTAAACAGCCTGAGAATTCCACTGGTTTTGATGATCATTTTTAAGATCGTGATGTACAAATGTAACTAATTCAGACCTATTGTTGTAGGAATAGACATGTTGGTGGATACATGCGTTATTAGAGGCATCAACAAAAACAGATCACACCTTTTCTAAAGAGGAGACCGTGTTCTATAAGTAGGATTTTTAGGTTGTAATGCATCTTTCTTAAAATAATACTCAAGCATAGAGTGTAACCACCTTGCTATCAGTGTCAGTAGAAGAAAACAGCACATCGCTCCTGCAGTGACTCTGGCACCAAAGTGACAGATGGCTCAGTCCAGGACTCCGACTTCCTGGCATAGTCTACTACCTTCCTGGCATAGTAACTTTGCCAATATAACAGGAACTGCTCCAAGGAAAAGCTAATGATGAGGTGGGGAAGGACAAGGCATTACCTTTGCTACTGCTGTTTTGTATGGATAAATCAAAACAAGTCACCTTCACTAGAGAGGTTTTCTGGGACTGAAGAGGAAACCAAGAAGACAGAAGCAAAGAGGAAAGGGGTGCAGGTCTTTGGTCAGAGGTCAGTGATGCTGAAAGTTTGACTGCCTGGCCAGGAAGCATTTTTTAAAACAGGTAAATCCATTGTCATGTGTGCTTTGATGGAAAATGCAGAGCTACAGTGTGGCAATGAAAAGTGGTGCAGACTCTAGCTCAGCTTGTCCTAAACCAAATTGATTTCTTGGCTTTGCATGCTAGACAGAAATTCCTGATTCAGTTATTTAAACTGAAAAAAAATGTCCCTGAAGGAGTAGGAAGTGAGAAATGAGAGTGTTGAAAGGGTAGCAAGAGTGGGGCTAACAGAGCTGATATTTTAGAATCAGGCCCATACACCTGGCATTGGATAAGAATTATGATGGGAAGACAAGCTTCACTTGAATATAACTCAAAGGCCAGAGGAGGCTAGTTCAATCTATTCATCTCTCCTGTCTGGCACCACCATCTGCTCTGAGCCAAATTGGCTGTGGGACACAGTGGTTGGTTTATTACTTGGTATGTACCAGTCTGTCCACAGTTAATAGGAGGAAATTTTAGGCAGAAAGCAAATTCTTGAATTTCATTCATCCATATAAGGTGAGCTTCTATTCTACCAAATCTCTGGGCAGAGGGAAATCTTGAATTTATAAAAGTGACAGGGGAATGTCCATTCACTTAACCATATAGGAAGAGCCTGGTCCTCTCATCTCCAGGTTGGATCCATGGTGAAGGGCAGACTTCTGAGCCAGTGGGGCTACAGTAAGAATGACAGTAAGAATGACTCTCCTTACATAGACATCAGGACAGTATTTCCTCGGCATCCCTCCCCTTTGTTCCTGAGGGGTTGAGGAAAGAAAAGGGGAAAGGAAAATCAGAGGAGTGTATAAGTAGGAAGGTGTGTTTGCAGATGGGGCCTGGAATTTTCTAGAGTATGCAGCTGTAGATACTCTGTAACCACTTAAAGATTTTTATTTTATTTTATTTTATTTTATTTTATTTTATTTATTTTTTATGGTACGCGGGCCTCTCACTGTTGTGGCCTCTCCCGTTGTGGAGCATAGGCTCCGGATGCGCAGGCTCAGCGACCATGGCTCACGGGCCCAGCCACTCTGTGGCATGTGGGATCTTCCTGGACCAGGGCACGAACCCTTGTCCCCTGCATCGGCAGGTGGACTCTGAACCACTGCGCCACCAGGGAAGCCCCACTTAAAGATTTGATTACTGTTTGCTAGGGACTGAATGTATACCTCCAAAATTCATAACTGAAGCCTAATGACCAATGTGATGGTATTAAGAGGTGAGGCCTTTGGGAGGTGATGAGGTTATGAGGGTGGAGCCTTCCTGAATGGGATTAGTGCCCTTACAAAGAAACTCCAGAGAGCTCCCTTGCTCCTTCTGTCATGTAAGTATACAATGAGGAGTGCCTTCTGCAACCTAGAAGAGGACCCTCACTAGAACCCAACTATGCTGGTGTCCAAATCTTAGACTTCCAACCTCCAGAACTGTAACAAGTCAATTTCTGTTGTTTATTACCTACCCAGTCTATGGTATGTATTCTGTTACAGCAGCCCAAACAGACTAGGACACTCTTATTATGCCAACACACAATGGTAGCCATCTATGCTGGTAGGATAATCAAATGATTTCAGGGGGTGCTAGGTATTTTTGCTTTTCTAGGTGTTTTAGTCATTCTACAATAAATGTGTATTAGTTATATAAGCAAATAAATGAAGACCCCAAAATAACTTGTATTGAGTGATAGCTCTAAAGAACAAAAACAACCAGTAAGTAGTCATCTGTATCTTCTGGGCCTGAGTAGAATATCTGAGAAGACCTCATTTTCCTCATCCCCACCCACTCCTCACCACATACTGACACCCCTTTTCCAGTCAGTTCGCAAAGGGTGCATTTGTACAACAGGAGAGTGGAAAGGACCGTTCATTGATCTCATTTTGATTTTATATGAGGTTCCTGTTTGCAAAAGGCATTGGCAGACATTGTGATGAGAATGATCCAATACACAAGAGGATCTGTTAATACATGGCATATTCCAAGCAGTTTGGAATGTTTCAGAATATCTTTCTACCTCCCCTTTGTTCTGGTGAACACAATCTTTGCTGGAGTGCAGGTGTGTTCTCTAGCTGGTCATCCTTGAAGGGGACAAAGCACTGTGCCAGAAGCAGTGGAAGAATTTTACTTAGACATCTTAACACAATTTTGCAATTATTTACTGAGTCTCATGTTTGAGTAACATAAAAATATGATTGTCTTCTAGCACTAAGTAAGGAACTAGACACACTTGCTGGTAGCCTGGGCCAAACCACAGTGCAAGAACCTGATGGAGACAGTAGGACAGCTTGTGATGGGTTCGTGCTGTGGACAATCAATATGCTTATATGTACTGGATATCTGTTACTTTTCATCAGCTTTAAAAGTAAATTCAGAGATAAAGCCCTATAAGATAAATCCCTTATTATTTGTGTTTTATAAACTTCTTTTTCATCTTACGGTGCCTTGAGCATCAAAAGCTGTTGCTAAAAACATGATTTTTTATACCATCTTAAGAAACCTAATCCATGAAAAATTAAACTATAGTAAGTCCCCTACGTACAAACCTTCAAGTTGAGGACTTTCAAAGATGCAAACGTGCATTCGCATGTCCAATCACATAAGTTAGTTCACGTGTCTGGCGTACATTGTCATGTGCATGCATCCTCTACAAGTGGTTGTGCTTATGTGTACTTTACTGTACAGTCCTGTACAGAGTACAGTAGTACAGTATCTTTATTTCAAGCCCAGGATGTTTAGAAGCAAGCATAAAATCAGGGGTGATGTAGATGGTACTGCTGAGAAGAGCCAAGCGATGATGAAACTTGCCGTGCAACACAAGGAGGAGCTTACTAATGAAGACCTGATGGAATCGGAGGCCCAGAGAAAGGACAAAGAGAGACAAGAGGAAAAAGAAGTAACTGAAGAACTGAAGAGATTCACAACGCAGGAAATAGCAAGGGGATTTTCTTTCTATGAGGAGGCACTGTTAGTTTTTGAGTCACAGGACCCGAACGTTAAACTTTACACGAAGGTTGCAGCACCCGTTCAGAATGCAATCCAGTGCTATTGTGTCATCTACGACAAGAAAAAAGAGCTATGACCCAGACGTCACTGGATCATTTTCTCAAGTGGGTAGATAGAATTGATTCTATCAAGGAACCAGAACCAGGCGTGAGTGAAATTGCAGCTTGCCCTCCATCTCCCATTGCTGACAATCCTTCAGCTCTACCATCTCCCACCTCCTCCCCCTCCTCCAGTCAGTAATTCTTCTAGTCTGTTCACTCGATGCCAACCCCTGTATGGCAGCTGTTGTACTGTACTACTGTACTTTTCAAGGTACTGTACTATAAGATTAAAAATGTTTTTGTGTTTGTTTTTTTATGTATTATTTGTGTGAAACATATTATAGACCTATTACAGTGCAGTACTATATAGCCAATTGTGTTAGTTGGGTACCTAGGCTAACTTTGTTGGATTTATGAACAAATTGGATTTACGAACGCACTGTTGGCATGGAACTCATTTGTATGTAGGGGACTTACAGCAGTTGTTTCTTTCTGAGACTCTTTTGGGACATTATAGATGTGTAATTCTTATTTTAAATTAAAAGAGAAATTTTTTTTTTCTAGAACTCCCCAAATCCTAGCTTTTACAGCTGCTTTGATTTAATTTCTTTTAGGAAAACAACATTGTCCTTGCTGGAAATTAATAAATAGCTGAATCCATTAAGAATCTTCCATTAATCAAAGGGAAATTGTCTTTCTATTACAAACAAATTACTAAAGCATAAATCACGGTGCTTTTAGTCTTGCTCACCAATGGCTTAGAGAGGACAACATCATCCCTCTTCCACTCTCTCAGGTAGTAGCTTGAATCTTTCCACTCTTATTAAGACCACAGAGAAAGATTTTACTCTATAAGATTCTGAGAGAATCAACGTTGAAGAACTGAGTTTGAAGAACTCTTTAGAGACTGAGGATTCATCAATGTCAGCCAATGGAAAACTCATCTGATTCTTAAGAAATTTGTATTTATTCTCTTTTGGCTCCAGTGGGCCATTTGCAGCAAGACAAACTAGCGGGCATCTAAGAGAACAAGGAATGGTACAAATCCATGCATTAATGCAGTGCTTTCATCTGGCTTCACAAACGATTTACCATTCCATTCACTTTTTCCTATGGGAAATTGGAAAAATGCTTCTGCTGGGTTCTGGCACAGTGCTTGCTCCCTTCAAGGACAATCATCTCAGGAACACACCTGCAATCTAGCAAAGACTGTGTTCACCAGAACAAAGGGGAGGCGGAAAGGCACTCTGAAACATTCCAAACTGCTTGGAACATCCCATGCATTAACAGACCCTCTTGTGTGTTAGATCATTCTAATCACAATGTCTGCTAATGCCTTTTGTGAACAGGAACTTTTGTAACTTTAGCAAGGGGGAGTAATGACATCAACAGTTCTATTGGACCTCAAAAATATATAATTGTCCGCGGCATGACAATTTTTTTTACATTTGTAACAAAATGGATATTTTTTGGTAAATAAACACAGGAAACTGCTTTTACATTTATCTGCAAAACAAGGACAAAAGAAGCAAAGATATGCAAAACATTTTTGGGAGGAGCTGGATTTTTAACTTTATGTACAAAAGTCATGCAAAACAAGGCAAGCTAAAAGCAAAATGGACATAAAACAAAACAATGCAAATTTCTAGTGGAAGGAGTTGTCTAGAACTGTGAAGTGTCTGAGATTTTCCCTTGCTTACAGTAGGCTAACAAGTTAGTCTGACAGTTTCATGGATGCTGGCAGAAGAAATGAGACTCCTGGGTCAAAGATGAAGGCCTATTTATTACTCACAGCAATAGCAGTAGCCAGAGTATCTGCATTTTGGTGCTTTCCTGAGCCCCTATTCCCATATTGTGATGTGAATAGGGCCAAATGACACCTGCACATAGAGTGGGTTGCATTATAGGAGAGGAATTCTGAGCTTTGGGCACTTGGGTCCCTGAATCTTTTATAAAGGGCAGTAAGCATGCTTCCCTTTTGCTCCAGAGTTAGGCATTACTTTATTTTATTGAAGAGTAGTCATGCCTGCCCTTTGTTTCAGAGCATCATCTCTATTTTTTTTTTTTTTTTTTTTTTTTTTTTTTTTTGCGGTATGCGGGCCTCTCACTGTTGTGGCCTCCCCCGTTGCGGAGCACAGGCTCCGGATGCGCAGGCCCAGCGGCCATGGCTCACGGGCCCAGCCGCTCCGCGGCATATGGGATCCTCCCAGACCGGGGCACGAACCCGTATCCCCTGCATCGGCAGGCGGACTCTCAACCACTGCGCCACCAGGGAGGCCCCATCATCTCTATCTTAAAAGGCTGTGAACAAAACTTCTCTGAGCTCTGGAGGGAGACATTATCTCTATCTTATAAGGCTGATTGTTAGGTGAATATCCTTGAGATAGACTAGAACAAAGGGCAGCCAGTGACTCACTTGCAAGATGTATAGAAACGTGAAAGATCCATGGAGAATTGTCTCCCAATAGGAGTATTTGTGATATTGCGTTCTAGTTTTATGTTTGTTTGTTTGTTTTTTTGCGGTAAGTGGGCCTCTCACTGCTGTGGCCCCTCCCATTGCAGAGCACAGGCTCCGGACGCGCAGGCCCAGCAGCCATAGCTCACGGGACCAGCTGCTCTGCGGCATGTGGGATCTTCCCGGACCGGGGCATGAACCCGTGTCCTCTGCATTGGCAGGCGGACTCTCAACCACTGCGCCACCAGTGAAGCCCATTGTGTTCTAGTTTTAACCATCAGCAAATGACTTCAGACAATCAACCATTCATTCATTCTCAAGTCACTCATTCATTCAGTCAATGAGTCTGTCAGTTATTTAACAAACATTCATTGAGTGCTTGCCATGTACTGTAGAGAAGCAAAAAAAAAAGAAAAAAATTAGTAAAGATGAGTACGTTTCCCTTAAGAGATTACATACTTCTGAAAGAAACAGTAATTTAAAAGACGATATTAATGTTAAGCAGAGATAACGGTGTATGTTTACCACAGTTTTCTCTTCCAGGGAACACATAAAAACTGCATTTTCAGGCTTCCGTGTACTTTCCATTAGGTTGGGGACTTGTGACTTAGTTCTGGTCAGTTGGATGTGAGCATAAGTGATGTAAGCAAGTGGCAGACCAGGTCCTTCAGAACATCCCATAGGACCCTGAAGCTTTCTCTCTCCCAGCCATGCAATCTGTGGAAGGCTACCAAATCCATATCAGATTTGCATGAGCAAAAAATAAACTTTTATTATCTCCTGTTTACAAGTGAGGAAACAGAACGGAAATACAATGTACTAAATATGATAATAGAGATACATTATTTCCAGTACCATGAAAAAATTCAGGGCAAGAATTCTGACTTACTCATTTCACTTTCAGCTCTTAGCACAGGATCTGGAAGAGGAATATACTTTTATGTCAAGGAAGAGATTGTTATGGTAATTAGGGGCACAGAGTCAAGGGTAACACTATTTATTTAGCTGTTTTTTTAAGATAAGAAATGTTTGAATATGACTATAGGTGAAGGAAATAAATCAACGGAGGGGAAGAGGATGAAGTTATGGGAAGAAAGGTCTTCAAGGGAGGGTAGAAGAATAAGGTCTGGAAGAGCTAGTGAGCAGGTGGGAAAATAGCCTCTTCTTACCTGACCATATGGAAACAAGGAAGAATAAGCACTTGAGTGATGGCTCTGGGGAGAGTTTGTTTGTTTGTTTGTTTGCGGTACACGGGCCTCTCACTGCTGTGGCCTCTCCCATTGCAGAGCACAGGCTCCGGACACGCAGGCTCAGTGGCCATGGCTTACAGGCCCAGCCGCTCCACGGCATGTGGAATCTTCCCGGACCCGGGCACGAACCTGTGTCCCCTCCATCGGCAGGAGGACTCTCAACCACTGTGCTACCAGGGAAGCCCAGAGAGTTTGTTTTCTTTAAGGCAAGGGAGGTGGAGAAAGCATTAAGAGAAGACATTAGGTTGTAGATTCCTGCCATTGACAGAAAAAATTAGTATATACTGTCTCGCTTTGTACCAAACAGGTTTTTGGAGGATTCATAAACATCTCATTTAATCCACTCAGTATTCTCCAAGGTACTCTGATATCACTATTATTTCATAGATGAAGTAACCGAAACTCCTAGAGGTGAAGTAATATCTGCTGAAAAGTGGCAGAGCCAGGGCTTAAATTTGACCCATCTGACTCCATGCTGTTTCTGCACTAGAATGATCAGGTAGGGGAAATCTAAGCAATGAAATTATGTAGCACTCGTGGAAAATTTAGACTAAGGTGCTCTTCATGTCACATAGCCTATGTCCAGGAATAGTAATCTGCCAGTGGAGATGCTTTGAGTACCTTCACATAGACACCAAAAGAGTTTTAACAGGATTTGAAAACGGAACAATTAAGTCAATCAATAGGTTGTTATAGAGGAGTCGACTCACCAGTTTTTTACCAATCTGGGTTCATGATATTAAGAGACTTGAATGATGGTTTGTTTACAACCTTCCCAGTGTGAAAGCCAATACAGAGGGAATTAAAAGGTGATACCAAACCTTCGATATCTCTGCAGTTGCCTTAGCTTATTATCCTTTTTAGGACTATCCTGCTTCCTTTGAAGATATAAGCACGTATTGCATGACTATGAATGAGAAAGATTTTATCAAGCCATAAGTGTGACGTTGAATTAAAATTTTGGAAAACATTTATTATCTTGACTTATTAAAATAATCTTCAGGATCTGAAATTATAGATCCAAAATTGTATTCGTTCAAATAGTTGGGCTTTCTAAACCTAAGAAATACGTTAATTCACTCATAAATTCCAGAAGTAATGTTTAAAGTAAGCCTTTAGAATGGCATGAAATGAATATTGACAGTGACATCTGCACCCAGGCTAGGAGCTACAAGGATGATGATAGAAGAGGCTTGGTACAAATTTCCTGGAATGTATCTGGAGCATCACAATGAGCACTATTCAGTAATGGAAAGGGATGATAGAATATGAGGTAAAGTAAATGAACAGGATTCATAACATGGGCTTGGCTGATGCCATCCCTTCCCTGTCTTAGGAAGAGTTATCTCCTTCCACAAGGCACTGCTTGCTCACTCCAAGTTTTCAACCTTGATGGGATCCTAGTTAAAGTGGCCCACTAGTCCAGTGCATTCTCACAGCTGCCCAGTTAAGGGACCATTTTGCTCCCAGGAATGCACTTTTCCCAGAAGAGTTCTCTGGGCTGGCTATGTGACTGAAAATGGCCAAAAATGCCTTTGCACATTTTGTGGCTTAGAGACAAGATCTGCATTGCAAGTACAAGCCCTTGACTGGAAGAAGCCAGACTCCTCTTGGAATCCTAAGGGATCTCTCAAAAGGATTTACCCAGGTGTTTTGGAGATCGTGCAGTTTCACTATAAAGAGGCATAGGATCTGAAAGCCTTCCTTGTTTCAGCATCAGCCTTCCTGTGTGGTCCAAGTGTACTAGTCTGTTCTTAATTTTTACAACTGCAGTCTTGCTTCCTGGAATTAGAGTTCTGATGCTTTCTTGGTTAACTTTCTTTTGATTGATTGAGACAGCATTCTAGAAATGTGGTACATGCTCCAATCTTGCCTACAGTTCTAATTCTGAGCTTCACCTGGCCCTCCTAGGGTGCATGATATGTTTCATCTTATACTTCTGGCACTCATTTATAATTTCTGATAATTCGACCTCACAAATATGTATCAAGAACCCACTAGGTCTCTGCTAATCTCTTCAGTTCCCCCAAAATATCTGAGTAGAACAGTCCTTTTAGAATTTTTATCAATAAGCTTATAATCAGAAATTAAGTAAATCTGCTTTGAGAACTACAATCCATTAATACAATCTAATATACCTACTAGTATTCCTATAAATCTCTTAAATACTTACAATAATTGGTAGTATTCTTTTATTAACTCTATAGTATAAAGTAACAATACAGACTTCGAAATGCCCAGCCTCATCATGGCCGGGGGGCCCTACATCTATATTCCAGCCACGATGGTCTCCTTTCAGCCCGTCAGACAGGCTGTACTTTCCCAGCTCTGGGTTTTATTTCATCTTTCTTGAGGCTTCTTTCTATAGAATAGACTTCCCTGATCATCTGTCTTCCAGATCTGATTTAGGTCCCCTTCATTTCTCATATGACCTCACACTGCCACCATCACAGATTTTATCACTATGTATTGTGACCATTGATTTATTTTCTGCCTCCTTCATGATTCATAAGCTCCAGGAGAGCAGTGTCTACTTGAGTCTTATTCTTTGTAATGTGTCTCCTGTCACAGTTAAAGCCCACCATTGGTAAGTTGTCATTACATTTGGGAGATAGGATGAATGTATGAGAAGACCTATGTTTCAGCCCAGGTCTCTCTACTGGTTGACTCTGTCAATGATAGTGTTGAAGATAATACCTTGCTCTGAGGGTTGTTGCTAGGATCAGATGAGATAGTACAGGTGGAAGTGCTTCGTAATCTATAAAATGTTAATTATTACTAAATCTTCTTAATTGTATTTCTATTTCAACTGCAATATGTTAATTTCTACTGCATTTTAAGTTGCTTTTAAGTCTTGCTTGAGATACTTTCATATGCAAATGTTTTTTTCCTTCCCCAAGAAAATTATAAGCGATAGAAGATTTCACTTATTTTTTAAAATTTTGTAACAGTGCTTGTCACCCTAAACAAGTTATGGAAAATTTAAGGCAGAGATTTTGTGACCTATCACTTGGTTTGCTTTTATGATTTTCATATTAGAAAATATTCAACTAACATGTATCAGTGTATTTAAGAAATTATATTTTTCTACTTAACAAGTTAATACCATAAACAAACAGAAAATTATTTATACTTACATTTATATAAAAATTAGGGGCCTCCCTGGTGGCGCAGTGGTTGAGAGTCCGCCTGCCGATGCAGGGGATACGGGTTCGTGCCCCGGTCTGGGAGGATCCCATATGCCGTGGAGCGGCTGGGCCCGTGAGCCATGGCCGCTGAGCCTGCGCATCCGGAGCCTGTGCTCCGCAACGGGAGAGGCCACAACAGTGAGAGGCCCGCGTACGGGGAAAAAAAAAAAAAAATTAGATACTCTGATTCCACAACCATTGATATTTCATAACTTCTATGTGTGATACAATAGAAAACCAAGTATGTAGATTACTTGATTTTAACACTATTGAAGTGTTTTTTTAAATTTAATTTAATTTATTTTTTATACAGCAGGTTCTTATTAGTCATCCATTTTATACATATTAGTGTACATATGTCAATCCCAATATCCCAATTCATCACACCATCACACCCTCCCCGCCACTTTCCCCCTTTGGTGTCCATATGTTTGTTCTCTACATCTGTGTCTCAATTTCTGCCCTGCAAACCGGTTCATCTGTACCATTTTTCTAGGTTCCACATACATGTGTTAATATACGATATTTGTTTTTCTCTTTCTGACTTACTTCACTCTGTATGACAGTCTCTAGATCCGTCCACATCTCTACAAATGACCCAATTTTGATCCTTTTTATGGCTGAGTAATATTCCATTGTATATATGTACCACATCTTCTTTAACCATTTGTCTGTCGATGGGCATTTAGGTTGCTTCCATGACCTGGCTATTGTAAATAGTGCTGCAATGAACATTGGGGTGCATGTGTCTTTTTGAATTATGGTTTTCTCTGGGTATATGCCCAGTAGTGGTATTGCTGGGTCATATGGTAGTTCTATTTTTAGTTTTTTAAGGAAGCTCCATACTGTTCTCCATAGTGGCTGTATCAATTTACATTCCCACCAACAGTGCAAGAGGGTTCCCTTTTCTCCACCCCCTCTCCAGCATTTGTTGTTTTTATATTTTCTGAGGATGCCCATTCTAACTGGTGTGAGGTGATACCTCATTGTAGTTTTTTTTTTTTGCGATACGTGGGCCTCTCACTGTTGTGGCCTCTCCCGTTGCGGAGCACAGGCTCCGGACGCGCAGGCTCAGCGGCCGTGGCCCACGGGCCCAGCCGCTCCACGGCATACGGGATCCTCCCAGACCGGGGCACGAACCCGCGTCCCCTGCATCGGCAGGCGTACTCCCAACCACTGCGCCACCAGGGAAGCCCCTCATTGTAGTTTTGATTTGCATTTTAGTGATGTTGAGCAGCTTTTCATGTGCTTCTTGGCCAGCTGTATGTCTTCTTTGGAGAAATGTCTATTTAGGTCTTCTGCTCATTTTTGGATTTGGTTGATTGTTTATTAATATTGAGCTGCATGAGCTGTTTATATATTTTGGAGATTAATCCTTTGTCTGTTGATTCATTTGCAAATATTTTCTCACATTCTGAAGGCTGCTTTTCATCTTATTTGGAAACTTCCTTTGCTGTGCAAAAGCTTTCAAGTTTCATTAGATCCAATTTGTTTTTGTTTTTATTTTATTTATTTATTATTGTTTTTATTTTATTTTATTTTTGTTTTTATTTCCATTACTCTAGAAGGTGGATCAAAAAAGATCTTGCTGTGATTTATGGCAAAGAGTTTTCTTCCTATGTCTTCCTCTAAGAGTTTTATAGTGTCTGGGCTTACATTTAGGTCTCTAATCCATTTTGAATTTATTTTTGTGTATGGTATTAGGGAGTGTTCTAATTTCATTCTTTTACATGTAGCTGTCCAGTTTTCCCAGCAGCATTTACTGAAGAGACTGTCTTTTCTCCATTGGATATCCTTGCCTCCTTTGTCATAGATTAGTTGACCATAGGTGTGTGGGTTTACCTCTGGGCTTTCTATACTGTTCTATTGATCTATATTTCTGTTTTTGTGCCAGTACCATATTGTCTTGATTACTGTTGCTTTGTAGTATAGTCTGAAGTCAGGGAGCCTGATTCCTCCAGCTCTGTTTTTTTCCCTCAGGAATGCTTTGACTATTCAGTGTCTTTTGTGTCTCCATACAAATTTTAAGATTTTTTATTCTAGTTGCGTAAACAATATCATTGGTAATTTGATAGGGATTGCACTGAATCTGTAGATTGCTTTGGGTAGTAGAGTCATTTTCACAATGTTGATTCTTCCAATCCAAGAACATGGTATATCTCTCCATCTGATTGAATCATCTTTAACTTCTTACATCAGTGTCTTATAGTTTTCTACATACAGGTCTTTTGTCTCCTTAGGTAGGTTTATTCCTAGATATTTTATTCTTTTTGTTGCAATGGTAAATGGGAGTGTTTCCTTAATTTCTCTTTCAGATTTTTTATCATTAGTGTATAGGAATGCAAGGGATTTCTGTGCATTAATTTTGTGTCCTGCAACTTTACCAAATTCATTGATTAACTCTAGAAGTTTTCTGGTGGCATCTTTAGGATTCTCTCTATATAATATCATG
Organism: Mesoplodon mirus; assembly: GCF_964341445.2. Lineage (NCBI taxonomy): Eukaryota > Metazoa > Chordata > Mammalia > Artiodactyla > Ziphiidae > Mesoplodon > Mesoplodon mirus. The sequence goes on along the minus strand of NC_138978.1, from coordinate 156,022,617 downwards.
TCTCCTGCAAACAGTGCCACTTATACTTCTTCTTTTCCAATTTGTATTCCTTTTATTTCTTTTTCTTCTCTGATTTCCATGCCTATGACTTCCAAAACTATGTTGAATAATAGCGGTGAGAGTGGACATCCTTGTCTTGTTCCTAATCTTAGAGGAAATGCTTTTTTCACCATTGAGAATGATGTTTGCTGTGGGTTTGTTTATATGGCCTTTATTATGTTGAGGTAGATTCCCTCTATGCCCACTTTCTGGAGAGTTTTTATCATAAATGGGTGTTGAATTTTGTCAAAAGCTTTTTCTGCATCTATTGAGATGATCATATGGTTTTTCTTCTTCAATTTGTTAATATGGTGTAACACTGATTGATTTGTGTATGTTGAAGAATCCTTGAATCCCTGGGATAAATCCCATTTGATCATGGTGTATGATCCTTTAAATGTGTTGCTGGATTCTGTTTGCTAGTATTTTGTTGAGGATTCTTGCATCTATATTCATGAGTGATATTGGTCTGTAATTTTCTTTTTTTCTAGTATCTTTGTCTGGTTTTGGTATCAGGGTGATGGTGGCTTCATAGAATGAGTTTGGGAGTGTTCCCTCCTCTGCAATTTTTTGGAAGAGTTTGAGAAGGATGGGTGTTAGCTCTTCTCTAAAAGTTTGATAGAATTCACCTGGGAAGCCATCTGGTCCTGGGCTTTTGTTTGTTGGAAGATTTTTAATCTTAATTTCATTACTTGTGATTGGTCTGTTCATATTTTCTATTTCTTCCTGGTTCAGACTTGGAAGGTTATACCTTTCTAAGAATTTGTCCATTTCTTTCAGGTTGTGCATTTTATTGGCATAGAGTTGTTTGTAGTAGTCTTAGGATGCTTTCTGCAGTGTCTGTTTTAACTACTCCTTTTTCATTTCTAATTTTATTGATTTTTGTGGTGTCTGTTTTAACTTCTCCTTTTTCATTTCTAATTTTATTGATTTGAGTCCTCTCTTTTTCTTGATGAGTCTGGCTAATGGTTTATCAATTTTGTTTGTCTTCTCAAAGAACCAGCTTTTAGTTTTATTGATCTTTGCTATTGCTTTCTTTGTTTCTATTTCATTTATTTCTGCTCTGATCTTTATGATTTCTTTCCTTCTATTAACTTTGGGTTTTGTTTGTTCTTCTTTCTGTAGTTCCTTCAGGTGTAAGGTTAGATTGTTTATTTGAGATGTTTGTTGTTTCTTGAGTTAGGATTGTATTGCTATAAACTTCCCTCTTAGAACTGCTTTTGCTGCATCGCATAGGTTTTGGATTGTCGTGTTTTCATCGTCATTTGTCTCTAGGTATTTTTTGATTTCCTCTTTGATTTCTTCAGTGATCTCTTGGCTATTTAGTAATGTATTGTTTAGCCTCCATGTGTTTGCGTTTTTTACGTTTTTTCCTTGTAATTTATTTCTAATCTCATAGCGTTGTTGTCAAAAAAGATGCTTGATTAGATTTCAATTTTCTTAAATTTACTGAGGCTTGCTTTGTGACCCAAGATGTGATCTATCCTGGAGGATGTTCCATGTGCACTTGAGAAGAAAGTGTAATCTGCTGTTTTTGGATGGAATGTCCTATAAATATCAATTAAATCTATCCTGTCTATTGTGTCATTTAAAGCTTGTGTTTCCTTATTAATTTTCTGTTTGGATGATCTGTCCATTGGTGTAAGTGAGGTGTTAAAGTCCTCCACTATTATTGTGTTACTGTTGATTTCCTCTTTTAGAGCTGTTAGCATTTGCCTTATGTATTAAGGCACTCCTATGTTGGGTGCATATATATTTATAATTGTTTTATCTTCTTCTTGGATTGATCCCTTGATCATTATGTAGTGTCTTTCCTTGTCTCTTGTAACATTCTTTATTTTAAACTCTGTTTTATCTGATATGGGTATTGCTACTCCATCTTTCTTTTGATTTCCATTTTAATGGAATATCTTTTTCCACTCCCTCACTTACTTGTAGACAGCATATATATGTTTCTTGGTTTTGTATCCATTCAGCAAGCCTGTGTCTTTTGGTTGGAGCATTTAATCCATGCACATTTAAGATGATTATCAGTATGTATGTTCCTATTACCATTTTATTAATTCTTTTGGCTTTGTTTTAGTAGGTCCTTTTCTTCTTTTGTGTTTCCCACTTGGAGAAGTTCCTTTAGCATTTGTTGTAGAGCTGGTTTGGTGCTGCTGAATTCTCTTAGCTTTTGCTTGTCTGTTAAGATTTTGATTTCCAGATGAATCTGAATGAGATCCTTACTGGGTAGAGTAATATTGGTTGTAGATTCTTCCCTTTCATCACTGTAAGTATGTCATGCCACTCCCTCTGGCTTGTAGAGTTTCTGCTGAGAAATCAGCTGTTAACCTTATGGGAGTTCCCTTGTATGTTATTTGTTTTTTTTCCCTTCTTGCTTTTAATAATTTTTCTTTGTCTTTAATTATTGGCAATTTGATTACTATGTTTCTTGGTGTGTTTCTCCTTGGGTTTATCCTGCCTGAGACTCTCTGCACTTCCTCGACTTGGGTGGCTATTTCCTTTCCAATGTTAGGGAAATTTTCGACTATAATCTCTTTAAATATTTTCAAGGGTCCTTTCTCTCTCTCTTCTCCTTCTGGGACCCCTATAATGCAAATGTTGTTGTGTTTAATGTTGTCCCAGAGGTCTCTTAGGCTGTCTTCATTTCTTTTCATTCTTTTTTCTTTATTCTGTTCTGTGGCAGTGAATTCCACCATTCTGTCTTCCAGGTCCTTCTCTGTTCTTCTGCCTCAGTTATTCTGCTATTGATTCCTTCTAGTGTATTTTTCATTTAGTTATTGTATTGTTCAATTCTGTTTGTTTGTTCTTTAATTCTTCTAGGTCTTTGTTGAACAGTTCTTGCATCTTCTCGATCTTTGCCTCCATTCTTTTTCCGAGGTCCTGAATCATCTTCACTATCATTATTCTGAATTCTTTTTCCGGAAGGTTGCCTATCTCCACTTCATTTGGTTGTTTTTATGAGGTTTTATCTTGTTCTTTCATCTAGTACATAGCCCTCCGCGTTTTCATCTTGTCTATCTTTCTGTGAATGTGGTTTTTGTTCCACAGGCTGCAGGACTGTAGTTCTTCTTGCTTCTGCTGTCTGCCCTCTGGTGGATGAGGCTATCTAAGAGGCTTGTGCAAGTTTCCTGATGGGAGGGACTGGTGGTGGGTAGAGCTGGCTGTTGCTATGGTGGGCAGAGCTCAGTAAAACTTTTATCCACTTGTCTGCTGATGGGTGGGGCTGGGTCCCTTCCGTGTTGGTTATTTGGCCTGAGGTGATCCAACACTGGAGCCTACCTGGGCTCTTTGGTGGGGCTAATGGCGGACTCTGGGAAGGCTCACACCAAGGAGTACTTCCCAGTACTTCTGCTGCCAGTGTCCTTGTCCTCACGGTGAGACAGAGCCACCCCCCACCTCTGCAGGAGACCCTCCAACACTAGCAGGCAGGTCTGTTTCAGTCTCCTATGGGGTCACTGCGCCTTCCCCTGAGTCCCGATGCACACACTAGTTTGTGTGTGCCCTCCAAGAGTGGAGTCTCTGTTTCCCTCAGTCCTGTCGAAGTCCTGCAATCATATCCCGCTAGCTTTCAAAGTCTGATTCTCTCGGAATTCCTCCTCCCATTGCTGGGCCCCAGGTTGGGAATCTGACGCGGGGCTCAGAACCTTCGCTCCGGTGGGTGGACTTCTGTGGTATAAGTGTTCTCCAGTTTGTGAGTCACCCACCCAGCAGTTATGGGATTTGATTTTATTGTGATTGCGCCCCTCCTACCATCTCCTTGTGGCTTCTCCTTTGTCTTTGGATGTGGGGTATCGTTTTTGGTGAGTTCCAGTGTCTTCCTGTTGATAATTGTTCAGCAGTTAGTTGCGATTTCAGTACTCTTGCAAGAGGGAGTGAGAGCACATCCTTCTACTCCGCCATCTTGAACCAACCTCCAACATTGAGGTTTTCATGTGTAGTAATAAATGCATTCTTTTTTTTTTCTTTTTTTTGAGATACGGGGGCCTCTCACTGTTGTGGCCTCTCCCGTTGCGGAGCACAGGCTCCGGATGCGCAGGCTCAGCGGCCATGGCTCACGGGCCTAGCCACTCCGTGGCATGTGGGATCTTCCCGGACCGGGGCACGAACCCATGTCCCCTGCATCGGCAGGCGGACTCTCAACCACTGCGCCACCCGGAAGCCCAATGCTTTCTTTTAAAAGTATGGAATTTATTTATTTATGTATTTATTTTGATTGACGTATAGTTGATTTATGATATTATAGTAGTTTCAATTGTGTGGCATAGTGATTCAATATTTTTATAGGTTATACTCCATTTAAAGTAATTATAAAACATTGACTATATTCTCTATGCTGTACGATACATTCTTGTAGCTTTTTTATCTTACATATAGTATTTTGTACCTCTTAATTCACTACTTCTCTCTTTCCCCTACCCTCTTCCTTCTCTCCACTGGTAACTAGTTTGTTCTCTATATTGGTGAGTTGGTTTCTGTTTTGTTATTTTCATTCGTTTGTTTTATTTTTTTAGACTCCACATATAAGTGAAAATATACAGTATTTGTCTTTCTCTTTCTGACTTATTTCACTAAGCATAATACCCTCCTGGTCCATCCATGTTGTTGCCAATGGTAAAATTTCCTTCTTTTAATGGCTAATATTTCTCTGTGTATGTGTGTGTGTGTGTGTGTGCGTGTGTGCGCATGCACCACATCTTCTTTATCCTTTCCTCTGTTGATGGACACTTAGGTTGCTTCCATATCTTGGCTATTGTAAATAATGCTGCTATGAACTTTGGGGTGCTTGTAACTTTCAAAATTAGTGTTTTCATTTTTTATAGATATTTACCCAGGAGTGGAATTGCTGGATCATATGATAGTTTTATTTTTACTTTTTTGAGGAACCTCCATACTGTTTTCCACAGTGACTGTACCCGTTTACATTACCACCAACAGTGTACAAGGGTTCCCTTTCCTTCATATCCTCACCAACATTTATATTTGTGGTCTTTTTGTTGATGGCCATTGTGAACAGGTGTGAAGTGATATCTCACTGTGGTTTTGATTTGTATTTCTCTGATGATTAGTGATATGAGCATTTTTTCATGTACCTGTTGGCCATCTGTATTTCTTTCTTTAGAAAAAAATGTCTATTCACATCTTCTGCCAGTTTTTGAACTGAGTTGTTTATTTGTTTGATATTGAGTTATATGAGCTGTTTATATATTTTGGGTAGTAACCCCTTATTGCTTATATCATTTGCAGATACATTCTCCCATTAAGTAGGTTGTCTTTTTGTTTTGTCAGTGGTTTCCTTTGTTGCACTAAAGCTTTTACATTTAATTAGGTCACATTTGTTTATTTTTGCTTTTGTTTCCTTTGTCTTTGGTAACATATCCGAAAAATTATTGTTATGATTTATGTCAAAGAATGTTCTCCCTCTCCTCCTTCTCTCCCTCTCTCTCTCTCTATTACTCTGCTTTTCTCTCTGTCTCCTTTTGTCTTCCTGTCTCTCTCTCTCTGACATAGAGCTAAGAAGAAAAATAGAAATATACAAATCTATTAGATTTGGAGATTTAACACACTTTTTTTCAGTAACAAATGTATAGACCCCCCCCCTTACAAAAAAAAGAAAAAAAAGGTCAGATGAATATAGGAAACTTAAGATTTAATTATCTAAAAATTAAAACTTGGCTTAAGTGACATACATGGAACACTGTACTGAAAACTGCAGGATACACATCATTTTTCAAGTGTCTGAAAAACAAATTTCAACAAAATTCAAAGAGTTGAAATTATAAATCTTAGAAAAATTGTTAAAAAAAAGAGAAAAAGTATAGATTACCAATATCAGGAATGGAAAAAGGTTAACTCACTATGGATCCTATAGAAACTTTAGAAATTAATGATATTTGAACAACATCTTGCCAATAAATTTGACAATTTAGATAAAATGGACACATTTCTTGTAAAACACAATAAATAAAATTAACATAAGAAGAAATTTAAATCCTGAATTTTGTATCTATTAATGAAGTTGAATCCATAATTTAAAACCTTCCATAAAGAAATTTTTCAGCCCAGAAAGCTTTGTTCATAAATTACCCCAAATGTTTAAGACAGAAATAGCACAAATCTTGTACAAATTTCTCCAGTGGTATTTCTATATATTAGTAATGAACTATTTAAAATAAAGCTTAACATCTTTAAAATTGTAAGTTTAGTTTTTAAATGAAAATTTTAAATATCAAAGACCTAGGAATAAATCTATTGAAGACATATAAGAATACAAAGGCTTACCACAATAAGAAGCCTGAGCACTGCAACAAAGAGTAGCCCCAGCTCGCAGCAACTAGAGAAAGCCCGTGCGCAACAATGAAACACCCAACGCAGCCAAAAATAAATAAATAAATTAAATTAAAAAAATAAAAAGCAAAAAAAAAAAAAAAAAGATGGAACAACAGAAACAGAAACCCCATTGAAAATAAACTTGGAAAATTTGGAAATTGCAAAAGTAACATTTGAGCATTGTTCTTAAGGACAGAAATGTTCTCAATTTGCTCTGCCTTCTGCTTTTCTATTAGGACAGTGTCTACCAGCACCAACAAGGCTGCTATATGCACTGGGCAAGCAGTGCTTTTCCACTTCCTCAATAGTGGAGCAGGGGATACTAAAGATTATGCAATAGAGAAACCATTATCAAAGCAAGATGACAAAAGATGAGATTACAGTCTCAGAGGCCAAGAACCCAGAACTGGGGAGACAGACAAATGATGAGAATTAAGGAGCTCTCCACAGGCTTTTTCAAATGACAAGCTGATATTTTTCTACTCTGGGTATAAAATTGATATGTACTGATGGCTTGCCCACTAGTCATAGGATGGTGAACTTGAAAAAGACATTAGAGGTCATTTAGACCATTATCTCATTTCATTCAAAATACCTCTTCTCTTCTAAACCACATCACCCTCAGTTCTCCAAATTTGCATATTTAACATATAGTTTATATATTTGTGTGTGCAAGGTGTTTCCTTCTAATGATTTTTATTAGACCTCAGTAGAATTACTTTTAACTATATTGAGGCAATTAACCTAAGAGGGATTTGATACTGATTAGAAAGAATATGTTTCTTCCAGTTGTTTGTTTCCCAGGGACACATACACACATGCAACCTTACCTTAGTCAAAGCTCAGTAACATAAGCCACACACCTCCACCAGGTAGGCCAAAGTGAAGACAGCTTTCTGAATTACAAAGCTGAGCAGTTTTGAAAATGGTTCCAACAAACTCTGCAATGAGATTGGGACCAAAAAAACCCCAAAATCAATTGCTGATTCTTTCATGAAAAAGAAAGTATTAAAATCTAATGATACTTAAAAAAAAAGAATACAAAAGCTTAAAACATTAATGAGAGAAATTAAAGACCTAAATACATGGAATAATAACTTGTGTTTATGGATAAAATTAAATATTACAGTGATATAATTTGTCCCTATATTGATCTATAGACTCCAATAGGCTTTTTTTAAGGAAATATAAAGCTGATCCTAAAATTGATATCAAAAAGCAAAGAATTGAGAATAGATATGGGAACCTTGATGAACAAAGTTGGAGGACTTAGACTACTGGATATCAAGTCTTGCTAAAAGTAATAATAATCAAGAGTAAGATACTGTCCCAAGGATAGAGAACTAGGCCAATAAAGTAGGATGAGTAATTTAGAAACAGATCCACACATATTTGGTCAACTGATTAAAAACAAAATATTACTGCAATAGATGGTTTCAGGTCCAAATAGTGCTCAATCAACTAGCTACCCATGTGGGAAAAAATGGACATTGATCCCCACCTCATACAAGCCTCAAAAATCAAATGCAGGTGAAATAGAAAAAATAAAAACAATAAAACTTCTAGAAGATAATATAAGAGAGAAAATATCTTTATGACCTTGTGGTAGGCAAAGATTTATTAAACAAAGATTTCACAAGCAGAGAGCAAGAAGCAATAATCATAAAAGAAAAGTTTACTAAATTTAATTTAATTAAAATTAAGAGCTCCTCTTTTTAAAAGTTATCATGATGAGAATGAAGGACAATCCACAGAGTGGAGGAAGAAATTTGCTATATATAATATACAATAGATGACTCATCCAGATTATTTAATTAAGTCTGACAAATCAATAAAAGACAGGACAATCTAATTAATACATAGGAAAAGTCTTGAACCAGAACTTCCCAAAGGAATATATCCAAATGACCAATAAGCATTAAAGAAAGGCACTCAAATTTTTAGTCATCAGGGAAATATAAATTAAAACATGATGAGATACTACTACACATCTACCAGAATGGCAAAAATTAAAAATCTGACAATGCCAAGAGTTGGTGAGAATGTAGAACAACTGGAACTTCTGTATTCTAATGGTGGGGGTTTAAATTTGCAAGACCACTTTGGAAAACTGTACACATAATCTATGACTCAGCAATTTCTCTCCTAGGTTTATTCCCAAGATAAATGCTTATGCATGTATACCAGAAGACATGTACCAGAATGTTCAGAGCATCATTGTTTGTAACAGCCCCAAGCAACTCAAATGCCACCAATGGATAAATAAATTTGGGTATATTTCCACAAGGGAGCTATGCAACAATGAAAACTACTGTGATACCATAGATAAATCTCACAAACTATCGAGTAAAAGAAATTAGACACATAAGAGCACATGTATATGCACTTTGTATTATTCCACTTAAAGTTCAAAAACAGTGAAAACTAAAGTGGGGTGATAGAAGTTAGATGAGCAATTCCCTTCTAAGTGGTAGTTACGGAGATGTGACCCAAAGGAAGTTCCTGGAATTCTGGTAATGTTCTGTGTCATGATCTGTGTGGTAGTTGGATGGGTATGTTTCCTTCTGTAAAAATTCTTTGAGCTGTATACTTATGATTTGTGCATTTTCTTGACTTAAAACTTAAAAAAAAAATATGTAGGCTATACTTCCTGATATCTTGTGTTAGCCATGCCTGCAGGGATAGTCTTGACCTACCAACTTCTGTTAGTAATGGAAAGTGTTTTAGTATTTCTATAAATAAACAAATGATCTTGGCTAATGGATGGTTTGAGAATTTGTGTCATATATTAAGATTCTACTAAATCTATTTTATTAAAATATTAGAGAAATTAGCAGACATATTTAGTGAAATGCACATTTTTTTCAATAAAAAAGGGGACAATTATTTTTAGTACATGAATTTCTCACTTATTTCCCGTAGTTCTGAACAGATTACTTCACATTTATTTCTTTTCAAATGCCTACAGGAAAATGCAATAATCATGACTCAACTATAAAATGATATTTTTTTATCAGCTGTGGTTTAATGGCTGACCATCAATTAGGCTTGGTGTCACAGTACACACCCATCCCCACATCTGAGCTCTGTGTCACCGTGACCCAAAGGACCAGATGTCTTCACTCTTGCATAAGCTGCACTCTGGATGAGCACCTGATACTATCATTTTGTTCAGGGAAGGTGGCCATCCAAATAATTAAATAATTATGTAATTGGTCTTTGTGAATACTGTTTCCTTTAGGCAGTAAATAGGAAAAAGTGAAGAGGGAGGGGAGCTGAGTTTTGGCTGACTTTAGGCGGGAAGAAAATCCCAAAGCACATTTTTCCTTGGAGTAAAAATAATCTTCCATCCACAAGCTGCTTAATTACCTTAATTACCCTTCATTCTAGAACCTCAGTCTAATTTAAACTTGGTGAATTTTGCAACAAGTCTCATCTAATCAGAATGGTCTCTCTGATTTAAGCTGCCTTACCTCCTGCAATTCAGGCTGTTGTAGGCATTGCTCCAGTATCCTAAGAGAGACAAGATTCAATGCATGGGAAAAAGCAGGGTGGGAGGAATGCAGTCTTTAATCTTTTTGCACCCCACCGTAAGAAAAGGTTGAGCAGTCAGAGATTAACTCTCCAGGATTATGTTCTGCTGTTCTTTTGGTGTAGGTCAGTTTAGCAGCTACTGTTTAGAATGCACTTGATGCTAAGACTTCCTTATACCACAATGTATTAAAGTATATTTATTTTAAAATTCTAAGCTTTTTGTTTTAGTAAATATGTATGTATTTTGCTAGATGAGTGTTAACACACAATGCAGAATATTGCAGAAGAGTCAGCTAAAAAATTCAGAATAATGAAATACTGTTTACAGTATTGTTTCTATTCTTGTCCATTCTTTGGAAAGATACCCCCAGCAGTTGTACAGGAAAATTATTTTCTCAGATATAATGCTGTGATAAAAAGCATCCCCTCACAGGCTACGCCTCATTGTCTTTGTCAATGAAATTGACATTGAGCTGTAGAGATAAAAATTTCTGTCTCTGATTCTAAGGCTAAACCTGCTACACATTCTTTTTCACGTAGAAGGCTATTGATAGGACTGCCCTGAGCTTCCTTCTCTTCCCTTAGATGTAATTAGGCACATACAATGGAAGAGGCTTAAATTGAGCTTTGATGCACCAGATAACCTTTAAAATCAGCAGCTCCTCGTTTTCCTCCAAGGGCTAATTTCATGGAGTAGAAACCGGGCTTATGAGTAAGTTAAATTCACCTGTGAGAAAATGAAGTTGCATTTTTGCATATCTATGTTTTGACTTTAAATTTCCAACAACCTTCTACACTTGGTAGGGAAGAGAGGCCACAGAAGAAAAGATAGGGGGAAATATGGTTAATCTTTTTGAAAATAAAAAAATAATGATGAGCTAATAAAAGCAGTATGGTCATCTGCATTTTACACTCAGAGATTAAGTAACTTGCTGGTGGTCACACAGCTAACAGGTGGTGGAGCTGGGCTGCAAACCCAGGAAGATGGGCAGGAGACTATCTAGTCAGTACCCACTTACTCTACTGCTTGTGTTATAAGAAACAAGAGATGGATAGGAGATAACCGGATCAACGGTGATTTTAAAAATATGAGGACAACTGACATATTTGGAAACAGAGAGAAAGAAGTTAGAAATGATGGAAAATTGGGAAGGGGGATGGAGAATTAATGGAATAAGTTTCCCAGGAAACAGGATAAAAAAGAATTAGAAGCAGGTGAGAAGAAAAGCACCTCTTCCCCTGAAACGGGACGGGGAGAAAAGAAACTCGTGAAGACAAAAGGGTTTGGAGTGATGAGAAATCATCATGCAAGGGTTTTTCTTAGAAGGCTTCTAATTTTACAATAAGGAAGGAGAGTGCAATCCTTTGACACACGGGAAGGGTAGAGGGTGGGATTGAGGGTGACAGAGAGGTAGAGCAGAGAAATGCATTTGGGGCGCAGGGAGAAATGAAGTCCTTGTGGGAGATGTGTTGGAGAACTGTATTTTTGTGGGTATAAATTGTTATTTTAAAAAATCTGAAATTCAAGTAATTTAACATCTTGAGATTAAGTCAAATGACTGAGTTTTTGTGTGCACGAAGACCAAGCTGATATGCAGCCCACAGGTTTAGACACATCCCAGCTTGTATGAGCTTAATAAGCGGCCATATTAGGGTACCAGAAAGCTTCTACTGGAAGAATAAATTTTATTTTAGTTAGAAGACTTTCGAACATGGAAAATATGAGAGTATCAAAATTGACACAGGTAATTCTAAATCAGAATCTCCATTTATACACAGTGAAACTAAGGAAGAGGAAGACAGATTAGAAAAGCTTTCTTTAAACAAGAACATCTCATGTAAAGATTTCAGTCTCTGATCCCTTCCCCCCAAGTAAAAGTCTTCAAAAAATTATATATGTAAATATAATTATATAATTACAAGAGATAGCATCATCTAAAGATGAAATAGAAGAAAATGTTTGGATTGACATAACACTGTCTCCTCGACATTCTACTTATAGGTAAAAAATCAGAATTCTTAACTGAAGCTTAAAATATTTTGCACAAAATAACTGACACCTCAGTGTGTGCGTGCTTGCTGCACTCTGTCTTTTAAGCCTGCATTTTTCGAAGCCGCCCCTCACTCCTGCCCACCTCCAGGGAGGTGAAGAAGGACCCCGACCACAGGAGGTGCCGGGCTGCCTCCACTGTGGTCGGCAGCAAGAAGGCAGATGCCCAGGTGGCTCTCAAGCCCCGCAGAGCAACCTACACACCACGCCCAGGTGTCCCGACTGTAGAGAATGGGTCCCGAAGCCCCCGCCCCTCCGCTTCCGGTGCGGAGACGCCAGACCACCCACCGTGGTCGGCAGCTTCCGGGACCCGCAGCTGGTGGCTACGCCCAGCCAGGAGAGGAGCCCGCAGTTGGGGCTGAGCCCGGCTGAGAGGAGGGTGGTGTCTTGGAGGAGAAAACCCTGCAGCTGCTGTTGGCCGCCAGCACGCCCCAGCCATGCACACCCTCGCCCGTCGGAGCCCACCAGGAGCCAGCTGAGAACTGCGGGCCACTATCACTGAGCCAGCTGCGGGGGTGGGGAGGCCAGGCCGGATGCCTCCCCCTCAGTGACCACGCTCTCGCTGCCCGCCGAGGTGGGCTCCCCACGCTCCACAGAGGTGGACGAGTCTCTGTCCGTCTCCCTTGAGCAGGTGCTACCACTACCACCATGAGTGAAGCCGGGCTGAACCTCGCACTCTGCGGCCCTCGAGCGCGGCCCAGGGCCTCCTCACACGACGTGGCGCTGTGCCTGGTGTCACCCTGTGAGTCTGAGCAGCGGGAGGCCGTGCCCATGGCTCTGGCACACGTGTCCCCTGGCAGCACCACCAACAGCAGTGCTCGGTCCCAGGAGCTGGCGGGCGCTCCAGGAGTCCAGGAGACATCACCCACGTCTGTCAGCAAGTCCTTGCCCACCCTGGCTTAACTCAGACCCCTTGCCTGCCGCTCCCAGCACCTCGGACTCAGATGAGGACACACTCCTGACCCCTCAAGATAGCCCCATCTCTGCCCACGCAGCCTAATATCTGCATGGTGGACCCTTAGACGCTGCCTCCCGGCTGAAAGAGCGCCTCGGCCGTGCCCGGAAGCCACCCACCCACTCAAACCCTGGCACTGACACCCCCAAAGCCACTCCAGTGACCGCTGCCAAAATCAAGGGGCTGGCCACTGGGGACCGGGTCAGGTGGCCACTCAGCGCCCGGAGTAAGTCCAGTGACAAAGGAAGTCAGACACTCCTGTCCAGAAAGTCCTCAGTCCTCAAGACGACCACTCGAAGTCCATCTTGGTAAGTACCTGGGGGCTGGAGTCCTGCAGCAGGTTCCCTGCTCATGTCCTCCTGTTCCCTCCTTGATCTGTCGTGTCAGCCACACCCACCACCCCTTCTGGGCCTCAGTTTCTCTTATAAAATGGAAGCTCTGGCCTCACTGCTTCAGCATTCGCCATTCCAAGGTGCTGGAGCAGTAACGTCAATGGAAACATAACGTGAGCACATCCATCATGATGAATTTTCCAGCAGCTGCGTTAAGCAAAAAGAAACAGGTGAAATTGATTTTAATTGTATACTTAATGAAACCCATTTGTGTCGAGGTTCCAAAGATGGCCCCCAGGTTCCGTGATTGGCTAGGAGTACTGGGTGTGTGGTCATACTCACAGCTAAATTTATTACAGCAAAAGGATACTTAGCAGGATCAGCAAAGGAAAAAGGCTTGGGGAGAAGCCCCTGGGGGGAACCAGGCACAAGCTTCTGGAGCCTTCTCTCAGCGGAGAGTGCATACCACGTGCTTGATTCTCTGACAACAGGAAATGCCCTCTGTCAGGGAAGCTCCTTAGAGACTCAGGGCACAGGGTTTCTATTGGGGCTGGTCGTGCAGGCACCCTCTGCCTCACACATATACTGAAAAAGGATTCTTGGGTCCAATTCTTGGACACTAGCTGGGTGTCATACAATTTTCCTCAATTCTGACACTATCTACCCAGAGATAGAATCACATTCTACAGGTAAAGGGCTCCATCCCATGAGCAGGTGCCTATCATAAGTCCAGGTTGATACCTGTGCTTCTGACTAACTGGCTATAAATCGAGGTTCCTATGACCCCCCTCTTTGGGTTTAATTTGCCAGAGCAGCTGACAGACTGAGGAAAACCCATTTACTCACTAGATTACTGATTTATTATAAAAGGATACTAAAGGATACAAATCATACAAATGTATGAAGAGATACATAGGGCGGGGTCCTGAACAAGAGATCTTATGTCCTCATGGAACTTGGGGCCCTGAAAAGTGGCATGCAGAAGTGTTCTGGTTCCCCGATGTGGAAGCTCTCTGAAAAAGGGCCAAAAAGCTGTCCTTTGGGGCTTTTATGGAGGCTTCATTACATAGTCATGATTGACTAAATCATTGGCCAATGGCAATTGATTCAACCTCAAGCTCCTTTCCTTTCCCCAGAAATCAGGGGGCAGGACTCAAAGTTCCAACCCTCTGATCATGAGGTTGGTTCTCCTGGCAACCGGCCCCACACCCTGGGGTGGGATCCAAAGTCACCTTCATTAACATAAAACCCAGTTGTGATGGAAAGGGCTTGTTATGAAAAACAAGACACCCATTTCACCTTTTTGGCCCTGAAGTGTTTCATGGAGCTGAGGACAAGAGACCAAATATAACAAAAGATGCTCCCATTGCTCTTACTGATCAGAAAATTCCAAGGGTTTGGGGAGCTGTGAGCCGGGAACTGTGGAAGGAGACCAAATACATCTGAGAATGACCAAATATATATATTCTTTTTTTAAAAAATTGAAGTGTAGTTGATTTACAATGTTGTGTTAGTTTCTGATGTACAGCAAAGTGATTCAGTTACACATATATATACATTTTTTTTCATATTCTTTTCTGTTATGTTTTATCACAGGATATTGGACCTACAGTAGGACCTACTGTATAGCACAGGGAACTATATCCAATATCCTGTGATTAAAACATAACGGAAAAGAATATCAAAAAGAATGTATATCCATTCTATATTTAATGGTTTGCATCTACTAACTCCAAACTCCCAATCCGTCCCTCCCCCACCTTCCCTCCCACTTGGCAACCACAAGTCCGTTCTCTGTATCTGTGAGTCTGTTTCTGTTTCCTAGATAGGTTCATTTGTGTCATAGATTAGATTCCACATATAAGTGGTATCATATGGTATTTGTCTTTTTCTGACTGACTTGACTTAGTATGATAATCTCTAGGTCCATCCATGTTGCTGCAAATGGCATTATTGCATTCTTTTCTATGGCTGAGTAGTATTCCATTGTATATATGCACCACATCTTCTTTATTCGTTCCTCTGTCGATGGATGATTAGGTTGTTTCCATGTCTTGGCTGTTGTAAATAGTGCTGCTATGAACAATGGATGCATGTATCTTTTTGAATTAGAGTTTTGTCCGGATATATGCCCAGGAGTGGGATTGCTGGATCATACGGTAATTCTATTTTTAGTTTTCTGAGGAACCTCCATACTGTTTTCCACAGTGGCTATACCAACTTACATTCCCACCAACGGTGTAGGAGGGTTCCCTTTTTTCTACACCCTCTCCAGCATTTGTTATCTGTAGACTTTTTAATGATGTCTATTCTGACTGGTGTGAGGTGGTACCTCATTGTACTTTTGATTTGCATTTCTCTAATAATTAGCGATGTTGAGCATGTTTTCATGTGTCTATTGGCCATCTGTATGTCTTCTTTGGAGAAATGTCTATTTAGATCTTCTCCCCATTTTTCAATTGGGTTGTTTGTTTTTTTGTTGTTGAGTTACATGAGCTGTTTGTATCAAGTATGTATATTTCTTATAAATCACAAAAAGGCTAAAATTTTAAAAAATAGCTGAAATAATGTTTTGTTTTAAAGTTTGTACTATTTATTATGTTATCTTTATCTTACATTAGTATTTGGCTTGCTAACTTTTGATAATACTTTTTGCATTAATTTAATAATCTAATAGTTAAATCAGAATTAGAATATGTGCCTAATATTTACACACACACTAAGTTAAATTTTAGACAGTTTTTTATTTAAAATCTATTACATTTTTAAGTTTCGTTGGTTTAAAAATATTATGAATTCTAAATACCTTTAAAATAAAATGCTGGTATTGGTATATTATTTCAAAATTATAATGAAGAAATATTGAAATGCTAGTTGATCATCTTGCTGCAGTAATGTAATCAGAGCAATTGGAAAGACTTGCATTAAAATGACTGGTCTTGAGTTTCCATCTCTACTTGGCTTTAATTAAAGCCAAAAGCATCTAATAAACTGAGGGCAGAGGGAAGGGCTTTAAAGCTGGAATCTAGTTAAAACATGGTATCATCCTCTAGTTGGTGAATCGGCCAAGGGCCATTTGGAGGAATGAGGAACACTTTGGTAATTTGAAGTGAAAAGTGGTTTGCTACAAAGAATTAGATGCTTTAAAAATTATGTTGAAGGAATATACATGAGGCTGCGTCTCTGTGAAAGACTCCTAGAATAAAATAGCTAAACTAAACTGCCAGTGAAACAGCTGTCCTGACCGTGGAGTCAGGAAGTTGGAGGGTCAGGAGGGACCACTAGAACTGGTGAATTCAAGAACAGTCTGCTGTAGTTGCAATCAGGATCAGGAAGCTCAAACTGCCTCTTGACCACAACAAAGTTGGTAACTGGATGCTGGAACATGGATTCCAGTTGCCACCGGTACTACCACACTGCCTTTCAACACCCACAAAGAAAATGACTGGACCCTGCTTTGCCATTGCACAAAAACCTAAGTCTCCGGTATCTTTGCTTGCTGGAAACAGCCCCTGTCGCACTTCTGCTTCCAAATCTTACATGAATGGATCTAAGCGGCAGAAGCAAAATCACAACTAAAACTCAGCTGTGGGTGTGGGAAATCTTAATTTTAGTTTTCCACTATCTATAGTCCAAGAAGACACAACTAACGAGATAGAGTTGAGCAAAACAGTCCATCATACCCACTACAACTGTATGATAAAACTATACCATAATGAGTATGTGTTAAATATTGGTCATCATGACATAGTAAGAAATTACAAAAAGAGACCTATGTGCACTTGTGTGATGGATCTAAAGTAATCAAACTCGTGGAAGCAGAAAGAAGAATGGTGGTTGCCAGGGCCTGGGTGGGGAGGGGGAAACAGGAAGTTGTTCAGTGGGATAGTTTCAGTCACGCAAGGTGAAAAAGTTCTAGAGATCTGCTATACCACAATGTGCATAGTTAAGACAGTAACATACACTTAAAAATTGTTTGGAGAGTAAATTTTCGTTGTGTGTTTTTTAGCATAATAAAAAAAATAAAAATTTTAAAAAGAAAACAGAAACCTATGTAGTTCAGGGACTTTGTAGTTGCCTCCAAATTCTGGGCATCATGATCTTTATTTATAGTGAATCATACTTGAAATGGTGCACGTCAGCTGTCCTTACCTTAAACTCAAATGTCAAAGGTTTTGGATTTAGCTTGTAGTCATTGTTTTGTAATGTTAAGGATAAAATCACCTAGAAACAATATCTACCTACATAAGGCAATATTTGATTATCTCATAGTTAAAAACAATAAATAATTGCTCTAGAATTAAATTAGAAGCCTTTCCCTGGAAGCTCTGGTTGGAAAAACCAAAAATCTCTGTAAATATCATATCAAGAATTGTTTTAGTGCTTTGTGGGTTTGTTGTTTGTAGGGTTATGTATTAATTGATTTTTGGAGGAAGAACTGAGATAAGAAATTTTGGTCATTGTATTGTCGATATTTAATAAATATCAAGGAATTGAATTAAGCTAATTTTCATAAAGCTTGCATATATTTCTTAGGATTATTTATTTTCAATTTGTGAATAATTTCTTATTTGTAACTTCCAGATCATATTTTTCTAAATTCTCATTTCCAGTTCCCAATTCCCAAATATGGTGGTGGCATCTTTGGAAGAGTCAAATGGAAACAACTTGACCCATTGCTTATATTCAGAATCTGTATTTTCCCAATCATCAAAGAATATGGAATTCCATTGCATTGTCTCATTCAGTCCAAGTTTCTGCTTTTTCCAGGGATATGTTTAATAGCTTTTAAAGAGGAAGTTGATCTTCCTACCCCTCTCTGGAATAGAAGTTCTTAGCATATTACAAGGAGAAGCAATTCCCTGACTGTTCCCTGACCTCACCCCCTCAAAGACTGAGTTTCTAAACAAAAGACATGTTAGTATGGAGATACAGATTTTGCACATGTTTCTTACCACAGTAACATTGACTGCAAAGGTCAAGATTAGGATGATCCCTTTAAACCCACTGGATTCCCTCACCCCCATGTCTGTTTTATTATTATTCCTCTTTATAGATAATCTGACAATTCCAGAGCTGAATCAGACAAAACAGGCTACCACCCCTTGGAAGGAAAATGAAAAATTCAGTTCATTGTATGGTATCCAGATATCTGGATGTTTGAAATGGGGAAGACAACACATCTGGATGATGTGCTCTGTTCCAGGACCGTGGGTGGCAGGAGAAGTAGAGAGAAAGAGAAGCACCAGGACTACTGAGATCTGAGAGGAAACCAAGGAAGGAGGAACAGGGAAGAGGGTGCAGGCCAGACGACACACAGGAAGTTCCCAGGATGTGGAGGTCAAGGGCATATGACAGGGCTGAAGTCAGAGCAAGACCAGTGTGTTCAGGCTATTGTTAGATTTTGGCTTTGTTGACATGAAGGCTAGATACCTCTAATGTTATCAAGAATTCGCCAAGGGTTTTCAAACTTGTAAACAAATGAAAACTCAAGAAATGAATTTCATCAGCTCTGTCCTATATGACTTAAGATTCTTCATAGTTTCCATAGCTCAAAGATCAGTTTTTTGCCCAGAGTCACCTTTGTGAGATTAAGAAGGTCCAAAGGCATCTAGATACTACAAAGAGTGATAGTCATACTAGTAGAGGTCTAATCTTTATTCTTAAATTAAAAATCTCCTTGGAGGAGTGGCAAATTTAGTCACTAACAGTTTAGTTTCACATTAGAATAATGATGGCCTCATAGAATTGGTTAGGAAACATTTTCTTTGCTTCTGTTTTCTGGAAGAGATTGTGGAGAATTAATGCTATTTCTTCCTTAAAATTTTGGTAGAATTTGTCAGTGAAACCATCTGGGTCTGATATTTTCATTTTCTGGAATTTTATTAATTATTGATTCAATTCCTTTAACAGATATAGGCCTAATCAGATAGTCTATTTCTCCCTGTGTGAATTTGGTAATTTGTGTCTTTCGAGGAATTTGTCCATTTCACTTGTTATCAAATTTGTGTCATAGAGTTGTTCACAGTATTCCTTTACTATCTTTAAAAAAAAAACTTTATTGTGGAATAATTGACAAATATAATCATGTTTATTCAAAGTACATATTATCCATGAATGTCCATGAAATTAGTAGTGATGACCCCACTCTAATTTCTGCTATTGGCATTTGCATTCTGTGTTCTCTTTTTCTTGGTTAGCCTGCCTAGAGGTTTATCATTTTTATTGATTTTTTGTCAGAACAACAGCTTTTGGTTTTATTGATTTTCTCTGTTGCTTTCCTGTTTTGAATTTTATTGATTTCTGTTCTTATTTTTATGATTTCTTTTCTTCTGCTTCTTTAAGATTAAATTTTCTTCTTTTTCTAGTTTCTGAAGGTGAAAACTTAGATTATTCATTTTAAATCTTTCATCTTTCCTAATATATGTATCCAGTATTATCAGTTTGCATCTAAGCACTGTTTCCACTGCATCCTACAAATTTTGATAGGTTGTATTTTAATTTTCATTTGCTTAAAATATTTTTTAAATTAAAAAAAAAATTTTAGGCTGGGTTGGGTCTTCATTGCCGTGCACGGGCTTTCTCTTTCACACCCATCTGCCTCTAGACTCATAATTAGAAGAAGTCCCAGAATGTTCCAAGGGATTCACATTAAAAGAATGATAACATTTTGCCAGCTTATATTGGAAAAAAAAGAACTAGAGAATATGTATAGAAATGGCTTTTCAGTGGGTACCCCAAGAAGGACTGAATATAATGGACCCTCTTGTTCAGTAGTATTGATGAGATCCCAAAAGGCCAAGGCAGAGGCCATATAGCAGTGTTTAGTTTTAGGTATATTTTCAGTTGGGGCTACCGTGACAGTCAGTTTCAGCTTGCAGAGTTTCTTAGCAATAGCTAATTTTTTACAAAGTCTTTGAGTGTAAAATATATTGGCAGCTTATCTTAGAATTAGTGAAACCCTAAGACTAGGGAGAAAAGACTGGTTCAAATCTACACAAAAGACAGTCATATTCTCTCATCCAGTTTCCAGACATGAGGCAGTTCAAAGACCCAGGCCCACCTAAATGAAGGGAAAGTTAGGTATCTTTGAAGAAGGCCCCTGAGACACTGTAATAAGTAAATACTGTAGTCCTCTTCAAATTCTTTCCCAGAGGGATCTGAATCTATCTACCAGGATGGCTATGTACTTGAGGAAAGGGGAATACCCAGACTTTTAGAATATCATAAACCAATATTTCTGAATTGCTATTCCCTGATGAAGTCAAATATCATTTTAATCAAACTAAAAGTGTATGGAGTTTTGGTTTTACTACATGTCACAGTGGGTTTAATAGGTCTGTGGACCCGTGTTGTGATTTCACAGCTCTCAAATACAAGTTGAAATGACATTTCTGGCAATAAATAGGATCTCCACCATGGACTCATGAACTGTGGATTGAGGGCTATTATTGTAGGCAAGACCAAGTGGAAGCCCTTGAAACTTCTCATCCCTACCAAAATACAAACTGAAAGCAATATCTCATTCATGGGAGGAATCACAGCGATTAATGTCACTATCAAAAATTTAAAAAATTCAGAAGTATTCATCCTTGTCACCAACCTAATTAATATTGTCTTTTGTGAAAAATGCAGGTGGATCTTGGAGAATGTAGGGTTTTGTTGAGTAATTAGCTTATAAATAATTCTAATTATAAGTTGTGGAGCAAAACAGTATAACTTTTTGCACATGGTATATAGTTATTGATCTGGCAATTTTTTTCTTTTCTATACAATTTACAAAGAACATTTTGCTTCTCTCTGGCAAGAACAAAAGTACATCTTCACTTAGGACTTTGTTAATTGTTATGTTCTCTTGATCATAATCTAGTCTACAGAGACCTTGATTATCTCAACATTCTTTGGAACATAATGAAGATCCATTGCGTAGATCATAACAAGCTGATCGATCCTGGTGATCAGGAAGCAGTGACTTAAGAAAGTGGTTCACAAAGTGTGATCCTTGGACCAGCAGTATCAACACCACCTGGGGATGTTATAAAAATTCTTCAGCCTCAGACCCACCCCAAACATACTGAATCAGTAGGTGGATCAGTCTGTGTTTTAACAAGCCCTAAGGGTAGTTCTGATGAGTGCTAAAGTTTGAGAATCACAGCCTTTGAAAATCACATGTGTGTGAGAGGGTAGGGGATAAGCCACGTAAAAACTCAAGGGTCTGGCACCTTGGTGGAGTTGAGGAGTCTAATCTTCTGGGGCGTCTTTTACATAACAAAAAAGACAAGTTGCTGCATCTTGCACTATCCACCACTATGAAAGAGGTACAGTGCTTTGTGTTCATCTTTGCATTGTTGAGGTAAATAATACCACATTGCAGTGTGCTGTTTTGAGTATTTACTGAGTAACTTTGCAAGGCTACCAAAATAGTGGCGCTCAAGGCTCTTCCACTTGGGTTTTATGACAGAAGATTCAATGGCTGTCCAAATGTCTATCACAGATTGGGATGCTCTATGGAGGTTCTTACATGCTCCAGTAGGGACTTCTAGGGCAGATCCTGAAGGTTTATGGGGAAAGCTATGCTGCCTTATACAAACAACCACCATCTCTAAAAACGGTTCCCGATTTTCTTTTGGGCCCGGGTAAAAACCAGTGCTTGATCCTTGAGTATCTGAACTGCCCACTATAAACTGGGTATTATCTGGTTCACCAGGCTCTAAACAGGGGTATATAAGGCAGCACTCTTCTGTCATTAATTAGAAGCAGGGTATATGAGATTAGCCTTGATAAGATCCTAAAAATACAAGTACATTGCATGACCAGTGGCTCAGACTTGTATAACTCCTACTTCTGCTTTATTGCTATCTTCCCTCAATCCACACCTAACATTTCATGGGTAGTTTGGAGCAAAACCATGGCCTCTTCTGCAAGCAAGTGCTGTCCCTTTGAGGAACAGCTCCTGACTTGCTTCCTCTGGTCAATTGGTAGAAGAAGAAAAACTGAGACCTGGTTTACAGATGGTTCTGCATGATGTCTTGGTAGAAGATTGGTAAGGCAAAAGGAAGGAGGAAGCCATTTCCCCCCCTGCTTTTGGAGGCATTTTGGACAGGAGGAGCAATGGGAGAGCCAGGTCCTCAGTGGTGATCTAAGTACCTGGATTCTCACTAAGTGGTGGCAGAGCAGTTCTAACAGCAGAAGTAGCAGTGCTTTTGGCATCAGCAGTGAGATTGTGTGTGGGCTCCATAATGGAGTGTGGACTCCTGGGTTCCTGTTCAGTTATAACGGTGGCAGAAGGTGGCAGCAGTGGTGATAGCAGCTTTCCTACTGCAGCACAGTCGACCTCTCTCCCTTTTACATTTACAACCCTTTTTAAGTCATTGTAATCAACTCCCTGCATTAAAGCCTTCTCTGTTTGAAATCTCTAGAATGGTTTCTGTTTTCCTGACGGACATTGAACGATATACCCACAAATGTTCTTTCATCTCATTCTTGTAGCAATATGGAGAAAGACATTATTATGCTCATTTTACAATGAGGAAACAGACACGAGATATTAAGCAACTTGCCCATTATTCTCTCACTAGAGCCTAGTGAGAGAATAATGATGAGACAGTAGTCTGAAGCTGGTTCTTTTATGATTTTGTACTGAGTTTGAAACCATGTTCTTCGTGGTCTGTAATACCTGGAGAATAGGAGCTGCTGGTGGTGTTACAGTAGTTTTTCTGTCATAGCGTGCCAGGTACAGTGCACTCCTTAAGGCTTCGTTAACCCTCCTTTAAAAAATACCTGAAAAAGTAGCCTTACAAAGAAAAAACTAGGTTTTATTATTTAGTAACGCCCATAAGTAAACCCGAAGAATTATGCCCTTGAACTTGCCATATGTTATAGCATTAGCCCTAGACTTCTAGACTTGTGTGTATAGTGAAGAGCAGCCTCCTTCCATCTCATACTTTATTTTCTTTGTGTGTGTGATTCCAAGACTCTGAGGAATGGAGAGAATTAGAGCTGATCTTCGACTCCTAAGATATTTAATATAGGAGTAAATATAAGAAAATATATAAGGAATAGTGGGTTAGACAGTAAAGTAGATTCTCTGTTTTTCCTTTTCTCCCACTTCCATTAATAGCACCAAGTAAGATTATGGTTGCTGTGCTTACACAGTTGGTGCTAAATATATGCTGAATAACTTACTGACTGTGAGTTAGAAGGTCCAGCTCTGTAAAATTTCCAGTATTTCTGGGTTTTTTTTTTTTTTTTGGACCTACTAAGAAGTTGGGTTCTGCACAAATCATACTGTTCCACTTACCCTAGGTGCTGCCTGTCACGGATGATAACATTGACATTTATGTTATTCCCTCTTTGAGAAGGATCAGGCTCTACTATTATGTAAAAATACATTCATATAAAAAGTCCTGGAAATTGGTAGTTAGCATAGATTACTAGTATTTCTCTATTGAGACCAGGAAGAGCAGACTTTCCTTGAGTTCACGAGGAGTTTGTGACAAAGCCTGGCACAGATTTGATCCTCTAAACCCATGCTCTGAAGTATCTCCTTTAGAAAGAAGGATAATATAAGCAGGACATGTATCTTTAGACTATAATTCCTCCAGTGTTACCAGAATGTCTGGGTAGTGGTACTATGGGTACCTTTATTCCTTGGAAATTTCCAGTAAATATTCATTAGTTATAAAATTGTTTTCAAAATAAACAACAATATAAAAATACAAAAGCTTTCATACCAAAAGATATTCTCAAACTGACAAAGCTTAGGACATTTCTCATCTGTCCAGTGGCTCCTGGTTATCCCCTGAGAGATAGTGGTATTCCAGGAACTGAACAAGCTTATTGACTTGAAATAAAAATGATGTTCTTTCCCAGAATTATAGAAAAATGAATCAATACAGAGTGTTTATTTGGTATCTGATTTTCTTAAATCTTTGAGACCTGCTACTACTTGTCTGCTAGCAGAGGGCAAAAGGAATGACTAACACAAAAATATTAAAGTAAAAGCTTGAAAATGTGATTTCTCCAAACATTTTATTGTGTTAGTCTGCTCAGGCTGTCATGGTAAAATACCACAAACTGGGTGGCTTAAACAACAGAAATTCATTTTCTCTCAATTATGGAGGATGAAAAACCCAAAATCAAGGTTCCAGCAGGGTTCAGTTTATGATAAGAGCTGTCTTCCTGTCTTGAGGATGGCTGCTTTGTCCTCACATGGCCGTTCCTTTGAACTCTCTGATGCCTCTTCTTCAGAGGACACTGACTCTATCGGATTAGGACTCCACACTTATGACCCCATGTAACCTTAATTACTTCCTCAGAGGCCTCACCTCCAAATGCAGCCACATTGGGGGTTAGACCTTCAACATATGAATTTTGAAGGCACACAAACATCCAATCCATAACATATATCTACTATCAGTCCTACTGACAGGAACAGATCTACACACAGAATGCAAATATATTTTCTGAGAGTAAAATTTTTCTTACTTCAAGTGACATCCTTTGTTTACATCACTATTTTATGATGTTCTAAGACAAATACCATCATTTTCAGGGTTTGGGTCTCCTCAACATATTTAAAAGACATCAGAAAGGTAAATTTCAAATTCCTTGGTGGTTATAACCAATTATGTTGTTGCCTCTTTGAAGATGCTCAGAGCACTAATAAAATGCATTTGTTCTAGTATTTATTTCATGGGTTCCATAGAAATTCATACACAGTCTGTATCTTTCCCATTTTTCCTATGAAAGCAGCAAAGTGTTGACTTTGGAGTCTAATTTATTTACTCCAAATAAATTTTACTTATAAATTTACTCTAAAAAATTTATCCAAGGTAAAATTGGATAAATTACTTATCTCTGTGCCTTATTGACACAGTGGGGCTAATAATAGTCTTATACCAGAAAGTAGTTATGAGAGTTAAATGAGATACTCCATGTTCAACCCTTAATAAAAGACCAAGCCCTCTTTATCACCAATATAAGGGGCACAGATATAAGATAGAGTTGAACCTATTGGCATGAATTAAAATATTCTTTTTTAATAAGAAAGTTTAAAGATGGTATAAGGCTTAGTGAAATCACATTGCCAAATTCATATTCTGATGCTCTAGTGTGCATTTCACTCCAGTTAGCTGCTTTCCCCCTATCCACGGGATTTCAAATTTAAGAGAAGTATCTTTTCCTAATTTACCTTGCTTTGACCTTTTACCTAGACCTTTCTCTGTACTGGCCAAGGAATAAAAAGATCAAAGTACTGTTGTCAATTTATTTGTGACTCTAAAGCCACAGTGTCCCTCAGGCCTACTCTATCCTTCCCTCTTCACAGGGTTTCCTATTTAGTCAAAGTCACAACATTCATCACACTCACCACTGATTTCCAGGACAAGTCAGGACTTTCTCACGAGATGATCTGAATTCCACGGCCAGGATGTTGCTGCTTTTTAGATGATAGCTAAATCAGCTGCTGGCTTGCTCCTCTGTAACAACTGCAGTGTTTTCAGTTTTATCATTTTATCCTTGACAAATTGATTCTTTTCTCTGCTACTAAAAGTGAAAAATCATAAGCTACTAAAATAACGAGTGCCCAGTCAAAATGCCATTCTGTCAAGGACCTTAAATTTTAGGTTTGCTTTGCTAATGAGATGAAAGGCAAGGTATAATTAGCACTAATAGATGCTTTTATAGTCCCATCCCACCTCACCCCCAGATAAAAGTCAACATATTCCACATTTTAATAATGAGCAATGCCTGTATGTAAAATGTGCAACTACATTTAGGAAGTCAGTGGTTTAACCTAGAGCACTCCTTTTTAGCTCTTGGGTCTTACTTCTGGGAAGAGCCATGAAGGCAGACTAACTTTTGAAGCTGTTTTGAAAATGATCTTGTTTCTGCCTCACTCAAATCTCTCCAGGAAATATTTTGTTCTAGAACATCATGCTTAAATCCAGGGTGGGTACTTCAGAAAAAAAAATTGATTTTCAAATAAAAATTCTCAATTTCCCAGAAAAAATAATGACTAAAGGGGAATAAATAAAGTAACACTTTTACAAGGGGGAAATATTCTTTCTAACTCTGATTTAGCATTGCTGAAAGTCTCTCCTTAGCCTACCCCTATTCTTATCCCATTTCCCTAATATTGAATGTATTAGGGAGGAATTCAGACCTGATTATTGTCAGATCAGTACATTGAACTCCATGTGGAAGTTTCTGTGAATTCAGTTTCACCTCTTAACTGACTTCTGTGTACTACTATTACAGTGTTGCTTAACGTCCAGAATATCTTTTTAGTTCAATAAATAACTTCTGAGTGTATATTAATAACCACTAAGCACAGTGTTAAGTGTGGCATAGTTTCGTCCATTAAGGAGCTCATGCCAGAGGAAGGCAAATGGTTACATAAAGAAGCAATCACAAGACAGTGAGGTTCATGTAATCATAGGGATCTGGACATGGTAGAGGGATAGTAAAATGGAGGAATTGGTTTGAGGGTCAACAAAGGCTTAAATGGTAGTCAGGAAAGGCTTACTAGCAGAGGTAGGAATCCCTGAACAGGGTTTTTAAGGTCAAACAGGAGTTTCCCTGGTAGAAATAGTGAATGTGTTATAGGAAGGGAGGATAAAAGGAAGCAATAAATTTTAGGGAGAGGAAAGAGTAGACGTCCAAATGTTTAAAAAAACATAAGCTAGTGTCCCACCCAAAATTTAGGCAAATTTGTTTCTCCAGAAAAACTATAAAATGGACTTCAACTTATACTCAGAAACTTAATGACAAAAGAAAAACTCCTATAGGTTGTAGAATTTTTGTGAGTGAGAGGACCATAGCGAGCTTTTAGACAGCCTGTGTTCAGTGGTCTGGGGAGCCCTGGGTTCCAAGAAGGGGCCCCATAGAACACTGATGGTGTCGAGGCAAGGTCTGGGGTCAAGTCAGCCAAAAGAGCCAAGCTTTGCCTCCCCGCCACCCATTACTTCAACCAGAGAAGAGTCTCATCAGCTCGTGTTGGGCTTCCAGTTTTATGAATGAAGAAATTGGGGCCCAGAGAGGTTAAGTGACTCACTCAAGATCACCTACCTAATTTACCACACAGATGAACCAGAAAACCAGATTCCTGACTTCTAGTTCAGTTCCTCCCTTAAATTGTACTATACTGTCTCCTCCATATTCAAGTCATTGATGAATTAAAACTTGTAGAACAGTAGGAGTTTTAAAATGAAAAAATACATAACTAGAGCACAGTATTTATCAGCCATAAATACATTTTCGTCAGACACATTCCCCTGGGAGCATTGGTAGGGTGAGCAGCTCTTCTCCACCCAGTAGGTCAGAGAAATGCCCATAATTCATAAACATTGGGAGGGGCCAAAGATGTTATACCAGGTATCATTGCTATTATTACCAAATAGTGTCATTCTGATAGGGACAACTGTTGCTCCCTTTTCTTTGGCATTCTTCCTATACCTCAAAATCTGGCTGTGTTTTGGGACACCAGAAACTTTTTTTTAACTTTCAGTCCTTTCAACAGTCTTGGTTATCCAACTTATTATTGATAGGAGAGGAGTAATTGGAAGAAGTAGATAACTTATGAAGCTGTTTGTATTAACCTACTAGAAGTGTACTTCCTACTGATACATTATCTCTCACATTTTTGCCCAGTCTTCACATAAAAATATCATTTGGGAGAAGTTACACATAATTTTCCCAGGCTATGCAAATCAATTCAGTGACACCTTTTGGATTTTTGGTTCTTGTTTACGAATTCATATATTTATTCATTTGAGTAGCTACTATCAGACAGTCTTTGTTCAATGAAAAATAACATATGAAGTCCTTTCCTAGAGGTTACATTCTATTAAATGAAATGAAAATTCTTTATTTGATCAATTATTCATATTTTTATGGTTGTTTTAGATCTACATGAATGCAACTATTAGATATTGATGGTCTATGAAAAGTAGAAATAAATGCTTATGTCTTTGTGACCCAAAACTGATAGTAAAATTGGTTTAGATATTCATGGGGTATCATCTCAAATTAATTTCTAGCCTCTGGTCAAAATCAAGGTTACAATGGAAGTTTACATTTCTGCTTAGCCTTAAGGTAAGTGATATAAAATAATGCACCTTAGGCTAGGTGAATAAATATTACTGTTATGGTCATTGATGTGACCCTCAAAATTCATATGTTGAAATCCTAACCCCTAGTACCTCAGAATGTAACTGTGTTTAGACATAAGGCAATTGAATTAAAATGAGGTCAATAGGATAGGTCAATCCCTATCCAAAATGACTGGTGTCCTTATAAGAGATTAGAAGGCGTACAAGTACAAAGGGAAGACCATGTGAAGATACAGGGAAAAGATGGCCCTTTAGAAGCCAAGGAGAGAGATCTCAGAAGAAACCAACCTTGCCAACACCTTGATCTCGGACTTCTAGCCTCCAGGTCTGTGAGAAAATAAAATTCTGTTGTTTGTGCCACCCAGTCTATGGTACTTTCTTATGGCAACCCAAGAAAATTAATATAATTACTTATATAAATAAGGGAAAATTATTTTAATCAGTCAAAATACGTGAGGTTATGCTTTGATAATAACCTCCAATTCTCAGTGTCTTAGAAAAAATTTGTTTCTAGCTCATGTTGTATGTCCATTTGCAGTCAGTAGGGGGCTCTCCTCCTAGTTGTTCTCATAGAGGAGCTGGAGTCTCCACACGTGGAACACTGCTGATCACTGTGATAATGTGAAGGAAAGGGACAATTGTTTTTGGTTTCAAAGAC
The DNA here is from genome assembly GCF_964341445.2 of Mesoplodon mirus. NCBI lineage: Eukaryota > Metazoa > Chordata > Mammalia > Artiodactyla > Ziphiidae > Mesoplodon > Mesoplodon mirus. The sequence continues at coordinate 155,993,603 of NC_138978.1, read as the reverse complement.
TTCCACTGGGAAGTAGCACATGTCGCCTCTACTCATATTCCGCGTCAAGGAGGGTGGGGAGGGAGTGTAACCCCTACCGTATACCTGGATGGAAGACAACCTGAAATATAAGTGAACAGTACCAATGACTACTATGATACTGAACGTATTCTCTATTTCACTTAAGATTTTCAGTGCTCAGTAAAAAAAACAAAAACAAACAAACAAAAAAACACTTGAAGTTCAAAGGAAAAAAGCTACCAAGACAGTTGAGATAGGAATTGCCACAATTATCCCGACAAACCCAATTGTAGTATCTAGTTTTTAGATCTCAGTGATAACCCTTTTTTTCCAATTCTAGTTTACCATGTAATTAACACAGTAAGAAAGTATAGAAACAAAGGGAAAATTTGAAGAGGGGGAGAATAAGAAGAGTCTAAAATTTATTGGGAGACAAACACTTAATGAATATGTTACATGTGCCAATCACATTACAAATTAGTGGTCATTTAATTCATAATATCACCCAATAAAGAGTAGGATCATCATATAAATGAATAAAATCTAAAGCTAAAAACACATTAACTTGCCCCAGGGATAAGAGTTTAACTCCATACAGATCCAAAGCCCTTGCTCTATTCTTTCCACCATGTTTTTTTTAATCTTTAGTTGTGACTCATTGGTCATAAAATTGTGGCTGGTGTTTTTTTTTTGTTTTTTGTTTTTTTAATTTAATGAATAGAATAGAAAGTATCAGTGATTCACAAATGATAAGGACATTTCTTGAAACTTTTACTTCTTTGGAACACATATAACACTTACTGTGTTCATTTGAAATATGCTGCTTTATTCCAAACTGAAGAAAGAATTCCTGCATCAACCAAGTATGATGACCTCATTTTCTATCTCTTCTCCATCACATGTAAGCACTTTGCTCCTTCAAACTTTCCTGGCTGAGCCCATAATCAAAAATATGAAGATTTCATTATAAGAGATCATGCAAGTTTTGATAGAATAAACACCCCATAGAAAACTTTCTCATTATTTATAGCCTGGAGTTTTGAGAAGTGCTTTTGGTCAAAAAACATAAAATCAGCGTGGAAACATCAATTTTTGTTGCTCTGAGTTCTCTAAGTATAAATTTGGCTGTTGGGCTTGATTCTTCTCTGTTGAGTCTAGAGTACGCATCTACACACAAAATCATTACCTATGTAGAAAAGATATGCAGTGGATGTTTAAGAAATATTTATTGAATGACATACAGCACTGAAGTGTAAAATGTCTTTAACCTATTTATCAAAAATCAAGATAACGTCCATTTAAGTATTCAGGAGATGTGACTGTGTGCTGTATGCTCACTAAATTCATGTTTTCTTCTTCCTGGGAACACAGCTAGCGTGTATTTCCTAGGCTCCCTTGCGGTTATATGTGGCTATGTGACTGAGTGCTAGTCAATAAAATGTAAGTAGAAGTGATAGGTTCAACTCCCAGGCTTGGTCCGTAAAAACCTTCTATATGTGTTCACTCATATTCTTTCCTCTCTCCACCTAGCTGATATAGAGATGATCCCAGCATGGCCTTGAAAACCATGTGTTGATGATAGCAGAGGCTTGTCAGTCTGGTTCACCCAGTAGCTGTGTGAGAAAGGATAATCCCACCGAGGTATTTACCAGGCAGGTTCTTTTATGTGAGCATAAGTTTTTTAAAAAACCTCTATTGTGTTTGAGTCATTACACATTTTGGGGTCTATTTATTATAGCAAATAGGCTACCCTAATTAATAATAGAGTAGAAGTGAATATTTCATATAAGGAAAAGCTAAAGGCTATGACTTAGTCTATGAGAAGAAATCATTGCAACCAGGAAAAATAATTTATCTTTATTGATTCCCTGTTGAAGTCTTTCCTCAGGTTTTATCACACTTTTTTTGAGGTATAGTACAGGTCAATGATGGTAAAATGATGGTTAAATAGTCTATATATATAAAATACAGAATTTACATTTAAGTATGAGAATGTTGTAATGTGTTCTCAGAGAACCCAATTCAACATGCCTGAGCTTGTATTCAGCTGGACACGTTCTCCTGTGAGCAAGAAGAATGTGATTATTAGTTTTCGAGTGTGTAATTTTTTTAAGGTCATGGAAAAAAGTGGAAAGTGATGGTCCAGCTCTGAGTGTGCTTCTTTGCCCCATAAAATGTTTTGTAGGACAGCATGCTTTCCTGGTAATTTTGAACAGTATTTACTTTAAAAATTAGGTCATTGCAAAACTCTTTTGCACAACAGAATTAAGTTTCAGGATTGTTCATGACAAAGAAGTGAAATTTAGTGATAAGATTCAATTTCAACAGTAAGGGCCCAAAATTGATCAAATCATGATGTCTGATATAAAACGTATATCGAGTTTTCTGAATTAAAAAAAACTCTTGATGCTAATTAAATTCATGTCTTCTTTTTAGTGAGAAAATTTTATATTTTGCCTTTGAATAATGGGTCATTATCATCACATTAGTGCTTCACAATCTGCCTATAATACAGGAAGAGAAGTTGTTAGGTCAATTTTATAGATAAGAAAACTAAGCCCTAAAGATGTGATAGTGGTTCTCCCAAGGCCCCATAACTGGTAAAACATAAGGCTGAGTCTCAAACGTCTATCTTTTTCTGTCTATACCATTTGTTTATATATGCCTCTCTGCATTTTATACCTTTTCAAACGAACTATTTGCCAAACCAAATGAAGAATTAAGGAAACTACAGATCCATTATACTGGGGAACTTGAGATAGAAAGGGATTGAAAGAGACCAGCAAAGTATATTAAGAGGAAGAACTCATAATTATGGTTTATAGTCCACCAAAATATATGTGCAGAGTGTGCTCAGGAGCTCAGAAAGGAAAATGAGCTAATAGATATAAAAGCAGCTAACACAGTGCCTGGCAACTATTACACCCTCAATAAAGACTAGTTGGAGCCAAGTCCTCATGAAGTATTATATGTAAAACCATTTAATCAAAACCTTAACTTTCTTGAGTAACTCATTTACAGAAGATACACTTTTGATTGTTTATTACTCAAGGGTTGTTGATCAATGTGAGGAAAAGTTAATGATGAAAAGCTTGAGGCAGAATAAAGAAGGCAACCTTAGCCAACTGGGTTCCTTTTTTTTTTGCGGTATGCGAGCCTCTCACCGTTGTGGTCTCTCCCGCTGCGGAGCACAGGCTCCGGACACGCAGGCTCGGCGGCCATGGCTCACGGGCCCAGCCACTCCGCGGCATGTGGGATCCTCCCGGACCCGGGCACGAACCTGTGTCCCCTGCATCGGCAGGCGGACTCTCAAGCACTGCGCCACCAGGGAAGCGCTGGGTTTCTTTTTTATCTCCAGAAATATAAACAATGACTAGGCAGCTTCTGCATTGTGAGAAGCAGAGGAAAATGTGTTTCTCTGAAAGCAGCAAAATGTTAAGAGGCCCTATCGTTAATTAGAATTGTGGCACATGTATTTCTAAATACATGATTTTATTTGAATTTGAAATATAATGTTTTTAAAGGAGCAAGAACATTAGTTAGCTGATTCCTCAGTAACAATATTCTTCTTCAAGCTAATTTTTACTTTATCTGATTTTTAAAAATTTTATTGGTATTCTCTCCCAGCTACTAAGCACTCACTGATCATTGCAGTTGCAATAGCACTGGAGCAGAGCATATGTCCAGGCATCTGAAGATGAGGCTTTTAGTCCTGGCTCCGCTGCTAATTACCTGTGTTACCTTAGGTGATTCATTTTAGTTCAAGGCAGTCTCAGTTTTCACACCTGAAAAATGAGGAGCCCAGATATTGTGACTTCAAATGATTCTTTCCAAAGTTTAACATTTCTAGACCAATTACAATGGTTCCTTATTTTGTGTCTGCACTGCCTTATGCATATTTTTAAGGATTTGAGTGATAAGACACTTCTTTCATGGAATTAGATCCTATAATCAACAAAGGCTCAATACATTCACTGACTGGAGTACAATGACCAGGGCATCTTTGGAGTGCTCTTATTTTTTTCCAGTCTCTTTCTTGCTCTTGCTTCTTGGTCCTCTGATATCCGAAGAGTTTTCATTGTAACTTTGAGAGCAAAATTTCTTGGCATCTTCTGCCTTATTTCTTTCATTTATATTCCCCCCACTTTGGCCTTCATAAATCCCCAGTGCTCAGAGGAAAGAGGGAAACACAACAAGGAGTAAGGGTGCTTACTGAGTATCTACAGATGGGAGGCTTAGGGAAATGGCACATGTAGAAATTCCAAGTAGTATAATCTTTTTCTCTCTCTCTCTAACTTCTTGGATTCACAATCCAGCCTCCTAGGAGAGATCACAAGTAGTGCTAGTGCTATGTTCCTTTATGGGTGAGACTTAGCACATGATACTCAACTACAGTAAAAAGATCTTTTGACAGGTTTTGTTTCTTGTAAGAAAACAGTAGCTATCTGATTACTTACTGCTCTTGAGTCGAAATTCAGTCCTGAAGTTATTCAGATTTAGTCTAGGACACTTTCCTGCAAGTTGTTCGAAGTAGAAAGCTGTTGTTTCTTACTGTGTTCAAGGATCTTCTTTTGGTGATTCTATTTTCATTTCAATGCAGTAATAAGTCTGATAAATACGGCAAGAGATGATAGCTTCCGTTTTGAATCTGTATGCTTGGTTATGTTCTAGCCTCAACTATTCCAGTTACTTGCTGTAAAATACAGCTCACTAAAGAGATATTTTTCAGTTTCATTTTTTGAAAGCTGGAAAGAATTCGAATTTCATTCTGCCTCTCTGTCCTTTCTCTCACTCTCCTCCTCTTTTTACTTCATGAGGAAGTTGTAGGAAGAAAAGGGTTAATCAACTATTTTATACAAGCAAAGTCTCATTTTTTACTTATTAAATGGTTATCTGAATTAATGGATTAATAGATTTTACTTATTTAACTAATTTTCTTCAACTTAGTGATGGATTCTAGATTGATCAAATTTACATATTCAGTACTTATATTGCACTTATAAAAAAGAATTATGCAAAAAATTTCTGGTGGCTAGAATATGACTAGGGAATCATCCCACTAAATGATTATAATAACATAAGAGAGAGAAGAAAATTTACGTACAACCATCGATTAGACACCATTATAGAAAGAGGGCTGAAAATGAATGGAAAAGAAATTATATTCATGCAGTGATTGAGATACTGTATACTGAGCTATCTGGACTTAAACAAAAAGAGAATAGTTGAAATTGGGTGATGTCAGTGATTTTCTGAATCCTTGACAATGTAAGTTAGCTGCCTGGATGTACATGTGATTATTTTGGTGGAGTAGTTTACTTAAGCAAGGGTCGACCACCCTCACCTTCTGTCCCATGATAGTTGCTTTCTTTAGAATTTGCTTTACTAATTGAAAATCAGAGTCAACAACTTGTAGGTCCAACCAGGAAATGTCCTGGCAATTAGAAATCAGTCTAATTTTCTTTAAAATATTATCCATTGTTCCAGGCTCAAATGTGAATCTCTCATTTGATATTGATCGCCCCGTGAATATTCATATGTTTTATCAGTTATATTCTGCTATTGCTTAGAGCCGCTTATGTGTTTGGCACAACTTTCATTATGAATATTGTTATCATTGTATTAATAATACCCAACATTTGTACAACAGTTCATGATAGCAGAAACAAATTGGTTCTCACTCACTGAACACAGCCTATAGACATGTTTTGTTGGCCCATACTACGTATAATCATTTTAATTGATTGCCAACATTTTTGAATGGGGTGTGTTATATAAAAATCCATGTTTCTACTTTTCTTGAGAATTTGGATGATCTGGCAGCAGAGGGATCTCGTTTTCACTATGCGGATGGTTTCATGACAATGATTGGTCAAAGCTGAGCAGTAACTGCCATCTTTTCCCCCACCTAGATAGTATGTCAGTTCTCTACACTTTATATTCTGCCTGCCTTTTTCATTTATGATATTTCCTCAGCACCTGCAAGAATTTGAGTTCAAAATATTTGATTTTCAAGATCAAAGTTTGTTCTCATTTTATCACTACAAATACATGTGAGGTATAAAGTATTGGTGTTCAATAGATAAGGAAGTTGAAGACCAAGGGGTTAATTAAACTATCTAAGGTCAAATAATTAGTCAACAATAGAGAATATTTTCTGGCTTCATCTTCTGGTCTTTCTACTCAATGATGTCATATCTCAGGAATAAAATAAAATGACTTCTAAAAGTCTACAAATTTCAGTTGAAATAAAAGTCAACAGGTGTGGGTTTTTTTATTTTATTTTAAGCAATCAGCTTTGTCAATTTCTACAAAAATGCCTGTGAGATTTTAATTGAGATGGCATTAAATCTATAGATCAGTTTAGGAAGAATTGATTTTTATCAATATTGAATTTCTAATCCATAAACATAATACAACTCTCCTTTTAGTTCACTCTTCTTTAATTTATCATAGTAGTAAAGTTTTTGTATTGGTCTTTTTCTTATTTTGGCAAATATATTTCAATTTCATAATTTGATGCTATTGTAAATGGTACTTTAATTTCAATTTCCAGCTGCTCATTGTTTGCATATAGAAATAAAATAGATTTTTGTATATTGATCCTGCATCTTGCAGATTTACTACTTTCACTTATTAGTTCTAGCCTTTTCTTTGGACAATTTCTTACTTTTTTTTTGCATAAATGATCATGTCATCCTGTGAATAAAGACAATTTATTTTTTCTTTCCTAATCTTTATGCATATTATTTCTTTTTCTTGTGTTATAGCACTGGCTAGTACAATTTTTAATAGGAGTGGTGACAGAGAACATCTTCACTTTGTTCCCAACCTTAATGAGATAGCATTTAGTCTTTCACCATAAGTATGATGATAACTAGGTTTTACAGAGATCCCCTGTATCAGGTTGAAAAAATTCACCTTTAATCCTAGTTTGCTTTTAAACTTTGTTAGTTGGGTCCAGACCCTCATTTAATCCAGGGATGATTTAATCCCCACTTCTGAAGAGATACTTTCTGAGTCATACTGATGACTGAGAAAGTCATGGGTCATACTGATGACCCATGTGTTACTCGGTTTTTCCTTTCTGACTGGTGGGAATACGAACTATTCTCAGTCCTGTGTGAGCCAATTAAGTGTAAAAATTTAGCACTGAGCATTTTTTGCCCGACTGTGTAAAAACTTAATTTATGTCAATTCTCTATGGCTCTGAGGTTGCTTTTCTTTCCACTTTGCAAAAATATTCTACAAATCCTTTAAAAATGATATAAAATACTTTGCTTATCATTTTATGCCTTGCAGTAGCGCAAGTCTAGACATATCAGAAATAACCGGACCAAATGTTATTCTGGAAGCCCAGTGAACTTAATTTATAAAGAAGTCAGAGAGGGAAAATGAGATCAGTTCTGACATCTAAAATGAGGAGAGTTTTTCATTCAGAATTGTATTCTAGTATAACGACATCTGAGTAGTGGGGTGAAAGAAAAGTAGTGCTCTAGAAAAATAGTTCTATAGTGGAGTGTTTCTCAATTTTAGAAGATTCCAGCAACATTTCTACTTGCTATTACAGGCTCTCTGCCTTGTCTGTCCAGTCATGTTTACATGCCTATGTATGCATGTACACATCCTTGTGCACTCACACACAAATTCTACCAAAATTCTTAATTGCTTGCTGTCATGTTATACAAAGAGAACTAGCAAGAAGGTTAGAAAGGAACAGATGAATATTATAAATAGGGGGATGATAGTAAAATCCTTAGAAATCAACAATATCGTATAGTAGAAGGGAACAGACTAGGCAAAGACAATCAGGAGAAAGTTTTCAAAAGCAGTATGTGCATAGCAGTATCTTCATAATTATTTTCCCTGTCATATATTAATATTCAAATGAGTATACCTGTGCACATAGATGAAAACATATTCCTTATTCCATTGTGAAAGAGTTGAGGCAAAGTAAAAATGTTGAATCATGTTTGCATCTTATCAACTTCGATATCCATCTCTACGTGAAAGAGAAACCTAGAAAAGGTAAATTTTTAGTGTCTTTCTTCTTTCTTTTTTATAATTGAGATATGATTGACATATAACTTTGTATTAGTTTTAGGCATACAACACAATGATTTGATATATGTATATATTGCAAAATGATTACCACAGTAAGCTTAAACATCCATCACCATACATAGTTATAATTTTTTGTTTTGTGATAAGAACTTTTAAGATCTACTCTGGTAGCGGTTTTCAAACATACAACAGTTAACTGTAATAATCATACTATACATTACATCACCAGGACTTATTTATAACTGGAAGTTTGTAGATTTTACCACCATCACTCATTTCACCTACCCCCAACCCCCCACCTCTGGCAACCACCAGTTTGTTCTCTATTTGTGAGTTAGGTTTTTATAAACAATTTTGTTTTGTTTTATAGAATCCAGATATAAGTGAAATCATACAATATTTGTTATTCTCTGTCTGACTTAATTTCACTTAGCATAATGTTCTCAAGATCCATCCATGTTGTCACAAATAACAAGATTTTCTTCTTTCTGTGGCTGAGTAATATTTCAGTGTATGTGTGTGTGTATCATTTTCTGTATCTATTTATTTATCAGTGGACACTTAGGTTGTTTCCATTTCTTGGCTATTGTAAATTAGGCTGCAATGAATATGAAGGTACAGATATCTTTTTGAGATATTAACTTTATTTCCTTCAGATAAATATGCAGAAGTAGAATTGCTGGACATGTGATAGTTCTATTTGTAATTTTTTGAAGGACCTCCATACTGTTTTCCATAGTGGCTACATCAATTTACATTCCCACCAACAATGCACAAGGGTTCCCTTTTCTCCACATCCTTACCAACACTCATTATTCTGTCTTTTTGATAATAACCATTCTAACAGGTGTGAGATGATATCTCATTGTGGTTTTGATTTGCATTTCCCTGTTCATTAATGATGTTGAGTACTTTTTCATGTACCTGTTGACCGTTTGTCTCATTTGGAAAAATGTCTAGTTAAATCTTTTGCCCATTTTTAAATTGGATTGTTTGTTTTTTTCCTATTGAGTTATATGAGTTCTTTATATATTTTGGATATTAACCCCTTATCAGATATATGCTTTGCATGTATTTTCTCATATTCCATAATTGCCTTTTCATTTTGTTGATGGATTTTGCTGTACAGGAGCTTCTTAGTTTGGTGAGTACCTCACTCTTTTTATGACACTATTTTAGAATGGTCATAAACTGAGTCTCAAGAATTGAAACTGTACTACAGACATGTCTTATTTGACCTGCACGTTTTCCAATCACTACCACAAAAATGAGGATTTAACATAAAAGTTTGATTTCTTGATTATTTTAAAAAACAGAAACTCTAGCAACACTGAGTTCTAACTTACACATGGCAATCAACTATGGCTAATAAGTGACTACTCCCTCTATTCAGAGAATCCACTCTTTTGCTTACTATATTCCCATCCAGCTGGTTATATTCATGTATGCTTCCTACCTGGTCCTTTCTGACATTTATGTTTATGACTTCTATAGCATTGATCACTACAACCTAAACAGGAAATACAATGGTACTATCGTAGGTGCAACTATCACCCAATGGGCCTCTGAAATTCTAGAATGTAATAGGAGAGTTTTTAAAGTTTATGTATATGTTCATCTGTTTACTCAACTACAGCTATGCTAGCTGTTAGGATAGTGGTGAACAAGATTCACAATCTTTTTAGTTTCAAGAAGCTTAAAAACTAGTGGAATATGCTGGATATATAAACAAACAATTAGACTATGATAAATGCATTTGTGAGAAAAATATGATAAATGTGCTTGTGAGGTGTCCTGAAGCCATAGGAAGAGCATCTAAGCCACATTTGATAGAATCCGTAAAGGATTTCTATAAAAGTATCATTAAGCTGATACCTAAAGAATGATTTTCACACAGTCAGATGCAGAGGCAAGAGGGAGAGTTTTCCTGGTTGAGAAAATAACATGTACAATGACTTGGGGATGGGAGAAAGATTGTTGAATTTGAGAAAATAAAAAGAGTTATTGTTGGCTGAAGTATTGATCATAAGGCACAGTGACTTGAATAATCCTGTAAGGATAATCAGAAGTCAAATAGTATGAAGAATCTTAAACACTTCACTTAAGAATTGAAATTTTAACCAAAGGGTAATCAGGAGCCATTAAATTGTTTTAAGCAGATAAGTGATATGATCAGTTTTGAATTTTGGGAAATGTACTCTTACTACTATGTGGAAAATGGATTGAAGGGGTCCAAGACTAGAATGAGAAGTTCTGATATAAGCCTGATGGAGTAATACAGAAGAGTCAAGAATATGACTTGAATTATGGTAGTGTAAATGGTTACGGAGGCAGTGAATGGATTTGAGAAATATTTAGGATGTAGAATTAACTAGATTTGATAATGAGATAGATGTAGGCAGTGAGGCATAAAATCTTTCTTGTATAGGTAACTGTACAACTAATAGTGGTACTATTTATGAGGACAGAGGATACCAGAAACAGAAAATCCTGGTAGAACATGATGTGTTCACATATAGCATGTTGAAATTTGAAGCATCTATGAAACTGCCAAGTAGAGGTACCCAATGGAAAGTTGGGCATGTGGTTCTAGCTGAGGGGAGAGATCAGGAATTTTGGATAACATCACATGTAAGTTGTCAGAAATCATGGGTGTAGATGAGCCACTCAAAGAAAGTCATAGAGTGAAAGAGGGATGGATTGAGGTAAGCTCTTAAGAGCAGGCAAAGGTAGAGAGACCCAAATAAGGAATTAATAGGAAGCTTTTATAAAATAGAAAGAAAATTATGCAGTTGTGACATCCTGAAGGTAAGCGGGGGGGAAGTGTTTCAAACAAGTGAACAGAAACAATAAAAGATTCTGAGATATTAAATAATTAATAAAATGTGTCCATTGAATTTAGCAATAAAGAGGTTCTCCTAGGAGAACTGGTTGAGTTTGGATTTTGTAGAGTGGTGTAAAGACAAGTCAGATTGTAATGGCTGAATTGAAAATAAGGGAGTGAAGACAGAAAGTGTAAAAAACTCTTTCAAAAGTGTAATTGTTAGGGAAGGAACATATAGTTTGGAAATCCAAGAAAGAATGTGGAGTTGAGACTTTTTTTCTGACAGAAAGGGAGAGAGCTAGAGATTGAAATGTGAGGAAATCCAAGGAATGCAAAGAGATGACTGATGCTGATTTGTCCTGAATAAGCAGGTAAGGCTAGGGTCCAGAGAATAGGAAGATTAACTTTAGATAGGATGCTAGATATTTGTACTAATGTAACAGACAGAATGGGTATGAATTGAAGTAAGTTTGAAGGTAAATGGAAAGAGCAGCACCCAGTCACATAGGTGTGGAAAAGACAGATAATTTGATGAATTTACACTTCAGAGTTTGCTCTACAGAAAGATAGTTCATCAAGAGATTTGAAATACTATAATGAAATAATGCCATTTGCAGCAACATGGATGGACCTAGAGATGATCATACTTAGTGAAGTAAGTCAGACAGAGAAAGACAAATATCATATGCTGTCACTTATATGTGGAATCTAAAATATGACACAAATGAACTTATTTACAAAACAGAAATAGATTCACAGAAATAGAAAACAAACTTATGGTTACCAAAGCAGAAAGGGGGTGAGGGAGGGATAAATTAGGAGTTTGGAATTAGCAGATACAAACTGCGATATATGAAATAGATAAACAACAAGGTCCTACTGTATAGCACAGAGAACTATATTTGATATCCTGTAATAAACCATAATGGAAAAGAATATGTATATATATGTTTAACTGAATCACTTTGCTGTACACCAGAAACTAACACATTGTTGTAAATCAACTATAGTTCAATTTAAAAAAAGGTTTGAAATACCAACAAGAGACTAGTATAATGATGAACCAATAAATATAACTAAATAGGAAAGGAAATGAAGAGAAGAGGAGAAAGCAGAAGGGTCAAATGACCACAGGTCCCTGTGCAAAGAACCGAAAATATTTAAATGAGAGAAAAGAAGCACAGAAATGTGATTAGTAAATGAGGAGTCTATCATGAAGAGTGTAGAACTGGAGTATTCCAGTTAATGACCAAGAAGTTTCTGTGGATGTTTAGAGTAGAGATAAAGATCCCTGGAAATTTAAACATGAGTGAACTGGGAGGCCAGAGTATTGGATAAGTCAACAGGAAGTTACAATCACTGGAAATGAGGCAAGACTTGGGAATGGAGAAGAAAACTGGTATTGAGACTGGTATTGTAGCCTTGGTAGAGAAAAGGAGCCTGATAGATAACACAAAAGTCAGAGATTGAAGATTAGATAGACAAGTGACCTAAACTTCAAGGAAGCCTCCAGATGGAAGAATAATGTTCTGAAAAGGGCAATAGAGAAAGAGAAAAACATGGATATATGTGGGTATTTGTGAAAAAGCTTCTGAGGATTTCTGGATAGCAAACTTATTTCATTGACAATGTACATGAAATTATGTCATTATATTCTGTTTTCCACTTATTTATATACATATTCATTTATGTTGACTTACACATAGAAATATATATTTCTGTTGAAGGTTTCATAATTGTTTTACTTTTATGAGTGAAGTGTTATAGGATAGGATGTCAAAAATAGATATTTTCTTCTTTAACACCATACACAAAAATAAACTCAAAATGGATTAAAGACCTAAATGTAAGACCAGATACTATAAAACTCTTAGAGGAAGACATAGGCAAAATACTCTGATATAAATCGCAGCAAGATCTTTTTTGATCTGTCTCCCCGAGTAATGGAAATAAAAACAAAAATAAACAAACAACTGGAACCTAATTAAACTCAAAAGCTTTTGCACAGCAAAGGAAACCATAAACAAAACAAAAAGACAGCCCACAGAATGGGAGAAAATATTCACAAACGATGCAACCGACAAGGGGTTGGTCTCCAAAATTTACAAACAGCTCATGCAGCTCAATATCAAAAAAACAAACAACCAAATCAAAAAGTGGGCAGAAGACCTAAAGAGACATTCTCCAAAGAAGACCTACAGATGGCCAAGAGGCACATGAAAAGATGCTCAACATTGCTAATTATTACAGAAATTCAAATCAAGACTACAGTGAGATATTACCTCACACTGGTCAAAATGGCCATCATCAAAAAATCTGCAAAAAATAAATGCTGGAGAGGGTGTGGAGAAAAGGGAACCCTCTTACACTGTTGGTGGAAATGTAAATTGCTACTAAAAATAGAGCTACCATATGTTCCAGCCATCCCACTTTGGGGCACATATCCAGAGAAAAACATGGTTCAAAAGGATACATGCACCCCAGTGGTCTTTGCAGCACTATTTACTATAGCCGAGACATGGAGGCAGCCTAAATGTCCATTGACAGATGAATGAATAAAGAAGATGTGGTACATATATACAATGGAGTATTACTCAGCCATTAAAAATAATGAAATAGTGTCATTTGCAGCAACATGGATGGACCTGGAGATTATCATACTAAGTGAAGTAAGTCAGACAGAGAAAGACAAATCTCATATGATATGACTTATATGCAGAATCAAAAAGAAAAAATGATACAAATGAACTTATTTACAAAACAGACTCACAGACTTCGAGAATGAACTTATGGTTACCAGGGGGAAGGGCGGGCGGGAGGGATAGATTTGGAGTTTGGGATTGACATGTACACACTGCTGTATTTAAAATAAAATGCCTTTCCATGAAAAATAAATAAATAAATTAAAAAAAAAGAAAAGCTGTGAAAACAAAATCAAAATTCATACAATCTGTGAAATAACCATCAACATTTACATCTTGAGGACATTTAAGAAATATGTTTTCTTCATAGATATGTAGAAATCCATTTTCTTTTAATATAAGATGATATAATCTGACAGATTTTATAGGAGTAAACAAATAATAACAGTGAAAAGGTTAAAATTTACAGATGAATTTGTCAATAAATTTGTGAAAATGGTGAATCCCAACACATTTTAAATCTGGTTTGAGTTTCACAATTTTAATCTGGCCCCTACCTTTTAATACACATTAAACATACATTTTCTGACACCTGTATTGCTTTAAATGTTTGAATGTGTTTGTCAAGCTATACATTTCTGAGGGTGTTAGAGTTGCCAATAACTCTAATTTTTTATTTTAAACTGTTATAAATAACTATATTTGAAACAAAAAAATATATGTTCTATCATGACTCTTGAAGCTTGAATAATGATTCCAGTTTCCAAGCATCCTAATCAGCCGTTGCAATTTCCTCATAGTCACAGACCAGTCCATGTCACCATGGTGCTGGGAAGAATATTAAAGCTAACAGTTTTGAAAATTGTTTTAAATTACATAGTGAGGATTCAAAAATGTGATTTTACAGTATCTATTACTTCAAATCATTTGAAGGGTTTTTGCTGTCCTGTTTATTATGCTAAGTTAATTGTTTCTGTGATCAAGAGATCTCCCAAAGGAAATATTTTCTTGTCTAAATAAATTTAGTGAAACGCAAACTGTACATTTTGGCTTTACTTCACAGGTTTTAAAAAACGTCAAATCTCAAAGCAAATTTTTATTCCAAAATAAGTGAAAGAAAGTCACAGATGACAGAATCAGTTCCAACACCTGTAGGGTACACCAATTAAATAGATGCTCTTTAGTGATATTTGAACTTCCTATTAATGATGTTGGACTAATTTGAATTCATCTAGTTAGATGTTTTCATATCCTGGGATAAAACCGTGGGGAAAAAGGAAGTTGTTCCTCTTACTTCCCATGATTTTAGATCCCCACTGACTCCTTAACTTCTTTATGGTTACTTGCCAAAATGGGCTCCAGTCAAACTGAGTTGTCCATCTTGAACATGCTGTCCTCCTTATTTAGTCTTCTCCACCAATTCTTGTCTATTTCCTTTTTCAAAAGCCTTACTTCATCTGGAATCACTCACCTGAGAAGCCCTCAGTAGATTAACTACACCTAACTGTATGCATGCTTCTGCTTTCTAATGCTTTAATAGTATTTGCAATTTAATATTCGTCTGATTTATGTGACTTATCCAAACTTTTTAACAGATAGGCACATGGTGTTATTATTATTCTATCATAGAATAATCACATTATTACTTAGCTATATTTTGTGTATTCTTTCCACCAAATTGATCTCTTTGTGAACAAGATGTATGTCTATCATCTCCATGTCTCTAACTCCCAGCAAAGTACTCTGACTCATGGTAAACAGTCCTATCACAATTGGCCCCTTGAACTCTGTCCTTGGGTTATATATTTTTTTCCCTTTCTGGTTTCACTCTGATAAGCTGCTTAAGTGAATAGAGCTTAAATAGGACCAGGTATGGCAGAACAAGAGCCCTTTGGATAACTGTGAACGTCCACATCTAGAGCTAGCCACAATTATACTAGAGCTCTCAGATTCATGTATTATATGCCCAGATGTCTGGGTATCTGTCTAAACAGAAAGAACAATATTGACTTGGGGTTTCCCAAAAAATCAAGTCAGAATCATGAAAAGTAGGCTTAAAAGTCAATAAGTTAGCAAAGAATGGAAAGTTTTGAAAGTTTCTTTCAAAATATAAGCTCCTTAAAGATATGTGTCAGGTCTGTAAAACTGCCTAGTACTTTAGAAACCTTTATGTAGAAATAGCCATGAAATATTTTAAAATAATATTTTTGTATATAATGATATGAAGATTAAAATATTAAAGGCAACTATAATAATCAAAAGAATGGTAAAGCTCCAAAGCAGAGGCAATGAAAAATAGTGAAAACAACACTGGATTCAGAATCATAAAATGCAGGTTCTAATCTGATATCACAGCTGGAAAGCCCTAGGCAATCTGCTTAATCTTTTTTGAGCCAACATTCTCCTGTTTGTGAAATGAGATAGTTAGGGGATATGATTTTTAAGATTCTTACAGCTTTGAAAAGCTGTGATGCTTTAAAGTGCTTCAGATAAGTGCAGAGAGTTGTATAATGCAATTATGGTTATTAGAATACAATTAACATATCAGAGCTTCTTATAGAGAGAAGAAAATGCATTATTAATTATTTGAAGGTTATGGGGAGGGCATTCCAAAGTGCCTAGGAAATTCAACGCGTGGCAGTTATCCACTACATTTCATAGAAGGCCTTAGGGTTTTAGAGTTGGAAGGTATCTTAGCGTTCTCTATTAAACATTTAATTTCACAAATGAGGAAAGAAAATTAGAGAGGTTAATTTGCTTGCTTACTGTCCTACTCAGCATGTAAATGGTGAAAACTATGCCAGGATTGAGGTGATTAATCTCAAGTTAAGTAGTTATTCTATGCTACCAGCCATTTGCATCAAAGGAAAAAAGAAAGGTTTGAACAATATTACCAATAGCTAATATTCAGTGACATCGGAAAAAATTACTTGCAACAAATAAAATTGTTAATATCTTCAAGACTTAAAGTTCTTAAAAATCAATAAAAAGTTAATAAAATAATTGAAAATGTATAAAAATGATGACCGTACAAGTCACAGAAATGATTTAAAATGCTGTTAAGAGGTCACGTCAGCAAGATGGAGGGCTAGGAAGTCCCAACATTCGTCTCCCCCACAAAAACAATACATAAACAACTACACACCAACGTTAATAGCTCAGAGAGAGCGCTGGACTACAACGAAGAAGCAGCAGAAATCCAATAGAGCTCAAAAACTGAGGCTACATAACAAGTACATAAAAGTACATAAAAAGTACAGGAAGCATTTTATCTGTATCACCCCCACCCCACAAGCCAGAGCAACTTGGTGCCAGGAGGGATCCCCTCAGAGAATGTTCACCCCATGAAGAAAAAGAGAGCACAAGAACCCAAGCAAGCCTCACCACTGTGACAGTTTACAGTCTGCTGCTGAGGTCTCCCACAGTCTACACCAACCTGATTCCAGCTGATGGAACTACCCAGAGTCTCCTCACCGCTTCCTCTCCCTGGGGCTGGAGCTATCAATGTGGGCAAATCTGCTCCCAGGGGTCCCAGTGGCTGCTGTGCCCTGCTCTCCGGGATTGGGTATCCACAATACCGTATCATCTATGAAACCAGAACTGCCACTGCCCTGAGCTCTGCCCCTGTGTCTCAGGTCATGGCTCTGACCTGTCATTACCCAGCCATACTGCTGCTACTCTGAGCTCTACTCGCTGGTTCCTGACATGTGGCTTTAATAGGCCACCACTGTGGACATGATGCTTCTGTCGTGTGACTGCCACCTAGAGTCAGAGTTGGGACTTTGACCCACCATCCCCACACTGTGTGAATACTGCCACCTGCCCCCCTAGGTCCAAGTCACTGGTGCACCTTGTCATCCCAGGGCCCACACTGCAGTTGTATCCACCCCAGCTGGAATCTCTGACCCACAGAGACTCAGACCCTGGTTCTACTGATGACCTGCACATGCTTACACCTTAGACACCAGTGCCACTGCTGCAGCAAGTACACCTGTGCTCCAGGACCAAGGTGCTGTGTTAATTTTATGTGCACCTGACCCCTGACCCCTGGCTTTGCTACTAGTTCAAGTGACAGCACACCAGACCAGGTGCCAAGAGGAATCTCCTTGGCTAGAACTTCCTCCCATGGGCAAAAAAAGGAGAACAGGAAGATTCCAGCAACACCTTTGAGGATCCCAATAGTGCTAGCCAATACTGCCATCCACAGCCCAACACATTCTTGACCACAGAAGACCCCTGTAGTCTGTGCCAAGTGACCTCAGCTGATGGAGGTACACAGAGACTACACTGCTGTGCCTTTCCAGGAAGAGGTGACTGTGCCCTCAAATGTGCAGACATAAATGCAAAGCCATGAAAAACATGAAAAGGCAAAGAAACATGGTACTACCAAGTAATTTTCCAGTAACTGACATCAAAGAAATAGAGATCTCTGAGTTACTTGGGAAAGAATTCAACAAATAGAAATTATTTAAAAGAATCAAACAGATATTCTGGAGCTGAAGAATACAACAGATGAAATAAAAATGCAGTAGAGAGCTTCAACAGCAACCTCAGTTAGCTGAAAGTATCAGGATGAATAAAGATATTCCATGCAAGTGGAAACCAAAAGAGAGCAGGGGTAGCCATACTTATATCAGACAAAATAAATTTTCAATTGAAAACTGAAACGAGATCAAGTCATTATATGATAATGTAGGTGTCAGTTCACTGAGAGGATGTAACAATTGTAAACATATATGTAACAAATACTGGAGCACCTAAAAATATTAAAGAATTACTAATGAATCTGAAGGCAAAAATACACAACAATGCAACAGTAGTAGGGGGTTTCAGTACCTCATTTCCAACAATAGATAGATCATCCAGAGAGAAAATCAACCAGGAAATGCTGGACTTGAATCATTTTAGACCAAATTGACCTAATAGACATATATAGAACATTCCCTCCAACAGCAGAAGGATACACATTCTTATCAAGTTCACACAGAACATTCTCCAAGATAGATCATGTGTTGGGTCACAAAACAAGTCTTAACAAATTCAAAAAGATTGAAATTATATTGAGTAACTTTTCTGACCACAACAGTATAAAATTAGAAATAAGTAACAATAAGAAAGTTAGAAAATTCACAAATATGTGGAAATGAAACACCACACTTTTGAACAACAAATGGATCAAAGAAGAGATAAAAAAATTAAAAAATATCATGAGACAAATGAAAATGGAAATACAACATTCCCAAACTGATGGGAATCAGCAAAAGCACTTCCAAGAGGGAACTTTATAGCAATAAATACCTACATTAAGGAAAAAGAAAGATCTCAAACAAGCCATCCTTACACCTCAGGGAACTAGAAAAGGAAGAACAAACTAAACCCAAAGTTAACAGAAGGAAGGAAATAACAAAGATTAGAGCAAAAATAATGAAATAGAGACTAGAAAACAATAGAAAAGGTCAATGAAACTAAGATTTGTTTAAAGATAAAAAATATTGAGAAACCTTTGCTAGACTAAAAAAAGAGAGATATGACTCAAATTAATAAAATTATAAATGAAAGAGATGTTGCAACTGAAACCTCAGAAATGCAGAGGACCATAAGAGACTATTACGAACAATTACATGCCAACAAATTAGACATTTTAAATGAAATGAATATTCTTGGATTGGAAGAATCAACATTGTGAAAATGACTATACTACCCAAAGCAATCTACAGATTCAATGCAATTCCTATCAAATTACCACTGACATTTTCCACAGAACTAGAACAAAAAATTTTGCAATTTGTATGGAAACACAAAAGACTGTGAATAGTCAAAGCAATCTTAAGAAAGAAAAATGGAGCTGGAGGAATCAGGCTCCCTGACTTCAGACTCTACTACAAAGCTACAGTAATCAAGACAGTATGGTACTGGCACAAAAACAGAAATACAGATCAGTGGAACAGGATAGAAATCCCAGAGATAAACCCATGCACATATGGTCACCTTATCTTTGACAAAGGAGGCAAGAATATACAATGGAGAAAAGACAGCCTCTTCAATAAGTGGAGTTGGGAAAACTGGACAGCTACATGTAAAAGAATGAAATTAGAACACTTCCTAACACCATACAAAAAAAGAAACTCAAAATGGATTAAAGACCTAAATGTAAAACCAGACCTATAAAACTCTTACTATAAAACTCTTAGAGGAAAACATAGGCAGAACACTCTTTGACATAAATCACAGCAAGATCTTTTTTGACCCACCTCCTAGAGAAATGGAAATAAAATAAAAAATAAACAAATAGGATCTAATGAAACTTAAAGGTTTTGCACAGCAGAGGAAACCATAAACAAGATGAAAAGAGAACCCTCAGAATGGGAGAAAATATTTGCAAATGAAGCAACTGGCAAAGGATTAATCTCCAAAATATACAAGCAGCTCATGCAGCTCAATATCAAAAAGCAAACAATCCAATCCAAAAATGGGCAGAAGACCTAAATAGACATTCCTCCCAAGAAGACATACAGATTGCCAACAAACACATGAAAGGATGCTCAACATCACTAATCATTAGAGAAATGCAAATCAAAACCACAATGAGGTATCACCTCACACTGGTCAGAATGGCCATCATCAAAAAATCTACAAACAATAAATGCTGGAGAGGGTGTGGAGAAGAGGGACCCTCTTGCACTGTTGGTGGGAGTGTACACTGATACAGCCACTATGGAGAACAGTATGGAGGTTTCTTAAAACACTAAAGATAGAACTACCATATGACCCATCAATCGCAGTATGGGCATATACCCTGAGAAAACCATAATTCAAAAAGATACATGTACCCCAATGTTCATTGCAGCTCTATTTACAATAGCCAGGGCATAGAAGCAACCTAAATGCCCATTGACAGATGAATGGATAAAGAAGATGTGGCACATATATACAATGGAATATTACTCAGCCATAAAAAGGAACAAAATTTAGTTATTTGTAGTGAGGTGGATGGACCTAGAGTCTGTCATACAGAGTGAAGTAGGTCAGAGAGAGAAAAACAAATATCGGATGCTAACACACATATATGGAATCTAAAAACACGGTATTGATGAACCTAGTGGCAAGGCAGGAATAAAGACGCAGATGTAGAGAATGGACTGGAGGACACAGAGTGGGGAAGGGGAGGCTGGAACGAAGTGAGAGAGTGGCATTGACATATATACACTACCAAATATAAAATGGATGGCTTGTGGGAAGCTGCTGCATAGCATAGGGAGATCAGCTCGATGTTGTGTGACGACCGAGAGGGGTGGGATAGGAAGGGTGGGAGGGAGGCTCAAGTGGAAGGGGATATGGGGATATATGTATACTTACAGCTGATTCACTTTGTTGTGTAGCAGAAACTAACACAACATTGTAAAGCAACTATACTCCAATAAAGATAAAAAATAAATAAATGAATAAATTCCTAGAAACACAGAACTTGCCAAGGCTGAATCATGAAGTAATAGAAAATCTGAGCAGATCAATAATGAGGAAGGTGATTAAATCTGTAACCAAAAGTTCCTCAAATAAAAGTCCAGGACCATATGATTTCACAGGTGGATTTTACTAAACATTTAAAGATACTAGCCATATTCTGCTTACCAGGTCCTATCAGCATATTATCAATATATTGGATAACCATAATGTTCCATGAATGGTGTGGTAGATAATCTTCAAAATGGCACCATCAGTTCTTTCTCTCCTGATGAAATGCTATTCTTCACATCAAGAGGTAGATACCAATTCCACTTCAGTTGAATTGAATTCCACTTCAATTGTAGTGAATTCAATTCTACTAACTAAGCTGGCGTTAGTGACTATCTTGATTGACGGAAATGACATTTTAGGACTTTTGAGGCTAGGTAATAGAAACCTTAAAGCTTTTATTTGCTTTTTGTAAGATGCTTCCAGATGAAAGACAACAACTGAGAACTTCCCAGTTGAGCCCAGTCACCCCGCAGAATAATGAGAGATAATAATAAACTGCCAGCACGTTTTGGCATTACTAACAAAGACCCAAAATGCTGACAAAGGCACACTAGATTATTGCAGAGAACTAGAGAATTGATTTAGACCTAAGGCCTGGTAATGAAAGTGTGTTGCTGGCCTTGCTAAGTAAATGAAAACTGTTTCTAGTGGTCTTTATAACAGAGGGAAAAAGTCATCTGGTAGATCAATAGATGTATAGCAGGTACCATGGCCTGTGTTAACATGCTCCAGTACAGAAATCACATTTGGAACAGCAGCTGTAATTAGGATCACAACAGATTAAGATTATGATAATTTACTCTCATTCTCCAGTGACAGTAATTCTATGTTCTACACAGGCAAAATACATTAGTTAGTTGAACGGGCATATAATAGGGACTACAACCTTTGCATTCCTCAAGTTTCTGCTGGAGGCACTAATACCTGAAAGCCCTTAAAGGATGCAATATTGCTTGTTTACTCTTTTGACAGAAAGAGTAGTTTAAGGTTTTACATGTGACCTTTTCTACTGTAAAAACTCTCCTTTCATAGCTAACAGAACCAATGTGAAGATCCTGCCAATTGTTGAGTGAGTCTGTTGCAACTATGCATTCTAGAACTAAGTAAATAATCAGAAGTTTGGCTGAGGACACATTGTGCCCACTATGAGATGGAAATGAACTTAAATTCCATTAATAACCTGGCCTATGATTGTATATCACAGTGCTTTGGGGTCCTCAGTGATTAAGTCAGCTGAGAGCCAGTGCCCAAGAATCCCTGGAAATTCTGGATATATCCATTTTTTGTTGTTTGTTTTTTTTTTCCCAAAAACACAGTCACCCTGCTAAGTGGCAGCAAGTTTCTTTGAAGAAGTTAGAGTGCAATATTTATAGTATAAATATTTGGCAACGTAACAGGGTACTTCTTCAATAGGATCTTTCCTTCCCTTTTTTCAGCGGTCTCTGGGTCTGTGAACTACCTCAAGTCTGGGCGCTGGGTGAGAAGTATGCCTCTCTTTATATGGAGTTTGATTCTTCATTCATAGAATTTGTTTGTTTTTGCTTATATACATCAAGTAAGACTTGAATAGGCCATTTATTTCAGTCTTGGGAACACCATTGTCAGTTAGTCACTGCCAGATGTCAAATTATTCTGAATACTGTTCTTTTACAGTACAACCAAGAAGTTCTGATATATAAACTTGATTTAATGTAAGCCATCATTAAGTACAGGTTTTAATCAACCAACAAAACTAACCTCTAAAATCTACTCCCAGCTGCTTGAGCCAGTACATTAAATCTAGAATCTTTTACTAGTAGTATTCATGTCAATAAAGTTGGTTTCATCCAATATTATGTCCATTCTACCTTGACTGGATGCCATACAAATTCTCTGTTTTTATTGATAGAAATTGGTAAAATTTTGCAATTTTGCATTTCCTTTCAGGTCAGACTTTGTACCTGTTCTTCTGGGGCTGCTGGGATTTGAATCTAGTTATAGGCCTAGAAGCAATGGCAGATAGTATAGGTAGACTCTCTCTGTAAGGCATTTCTCTCAGGGTAGGTAATTACAGTTGCTTTTTTCTCCCCCCCCCCCAGGAAAATGGATATCCTTAGAAAGGGAAAAGTTGTTTCTACTAGCAAGGGAGGCTCAGTAGAATCTGGGAGCTAAAAGTCTTCAACAAAGTTGGAATCTATCCAAACGTCTCCATTTCAATTTTAAGGGTCCCTCTCATTCTTTTTTTTTTTTTGAAGATGTTGGGGGTAGGAGTTTATGTATTTATTTATTTTTGCTGTGTTGGGTCTTCATTTCTGTGCGAGGGCTGTCTCTAGTTGTGGCAAGTGGGGGCCACTCTTCATCGCGGTGCACGGGCCTCTCACTGTCGCGGCCTCTCGTTGCGGAGCACAGGCTCCAGACGCGCAGGCTCAGGAGTTGTGGCTCACGGGCCTAGTTGCTCCGCGGCATGTGGGATCCTCCCAGACCAGGGCTCGAACCCGTGTCCCCTGCATTGGCAGGCAGATTCTCAACCACTGCGCCACCAGGGAAGCCCTCTCATTCTTAATCAATACCCAAACTTTAACATCAGAGACTCAAGGATTTGAATTTAACTTGTATTATAATTCAACCAATTGCAGGATTCGACTTTGGTTTGGTTTTCAGAAATCTCAATCTGCAGATACAAAATATACGGGACTGTTTCTGGGCATACATAGAAGTCCTGAAAAACGTGAGCTCATCCTTTTCTTTCTCTAAGCTCTCCATCACGGTTAATAGCTATCACATCCCCAACTTTATATTCTTTTTTCTAAAGTGATTAAAGGTCATAATTTAAGTAACTGATTTGCCACTTCAATTAATGAGCAGTGTCCCATTTATCATTACCAATGATGATGCCTTTAAATCTGATCATAGCAGATAACTAATTTTAGATTCCCATCTTTTAAATTTTGTCCTCCTAGGACTGCTACTGGTACTAAGGACAGTATCAGTCTAGATTCAGCCAAGGAACAATAATAATAGCAATAATTAACAACAATAACACATGTTTTACAAGAATGAGGGGTTTAATTAAGAATTAGGACTTACATAAATGTGAGAGGAATTGTGGAATTGAAGATTTGGAAGGGGGTGTTAGAGGGTGATACAAATCATTAATTGCTACATCCTGAAGTACTGGAGCAGGTGTAAAAGCCGGAATATGTGGGGGCAGTCTGAGAAGCCATAGTATTTGGTCACCAAAGTGGGACCATAATGTAGGCGTTAAGAGAGGTGGGCAGTAGGGAGGTCTATAAAGCTACCACGTCAGTCTGTACTTCCCTGTCTGATATCATCATGAGAGACCACCACAGTCTCCTAAGACTAATGGCTTTCCCTTCCCTTCTACATTTTAATCTTACACGAATTTCTGTCATTGGTAAACTTTAATCTTGAACCACTCAAGGAAGGTGATTCTGGGAAATATAGGTATAAGAATTGGCTAGAATTGGAGGTGCCACTGTTAACAGTCTCTTGTATGACCTTGATAAGAGGTTCAACTTTTCCGTTGGAGATGTATCAGGGTCTTTAGACCTCTCTTCATGGAGAGCTTCAGAACAAATAAGTCAGACACAGAAAGACAAATATCATATGATATTGCTTATGTGGAACCTGAAAGAAAGGGTACAAGTGAACTTATTTACAAAAGAGAAGTAGAGTCAAGTAGAAAACAAACTTATGGTTAGCAGGGGATAAGGGGTGTAGGATAAATTGGGACATCGGGATTGACATATACACACTACTATATATAAAATAGATAACTAATAAGAACCTTCTGTATAGCATAGGGAGCTCTACTCAATACTCTGTAATGGCCTATATGGGAAAAGAATCTTTAAAAAAAAAGAGTGGATATATATATATGTATAACTGATTCACTTGGCGGTACACCTGAAACTAACACAGCATTGTAAATGAACTATACACCAGTAACTATACTCCAGCTTCAGAATCTAATCATACCTGGGAGCTGGGACAAGAATTCTAACAGAGGGAATTCAATCAGGGTTCTGACGATCATATCAACTATCTCTACATCCTTAAGTATACCCTTCAGGAATGCAAATGGTCAGAAAAAAAATGCTCTCTGTGAAGAGTTCTATGTGAATTCCTGCCCTCAATGAACTTACCCTTCTACTGGGAAAACATAATACAGCATCATGAATCAAAGATTCTGAAAATAAGTGCAAATCAAGACAGTTCCCATTTTAGTAAAGCAAAAAGAGACATTCTGGAAGTGGAATGGTGGAATTTATTTGTACTAGCTTGTAAGAGACAATTATTAAATGTGCAGGAATTTTGCAAGTTGGTTGACATCACCAGCTTGAAATTGGCTTTGGTGATAATATTTATGAAAATTGGGCAATCCTATAAATCAGAATTTTTTCTCTGAAGATCAAGTTGTTAAATATTTGCCAGTAAGCCGTTCCACACTGCATATACTTATATACCCTTTCCAGTTCCAAATTCTAGATAGGATCAAGGTATTTAAGTAGTAAACTTCTGATTATATTAACATACAGTTATCTTTAAAAGTCAGTGATGCTGATCTGATGTTGGAGCAATGAACAATTAGAATTTATTAATGTGGAAAGTTCATTTTAAAAAACCATTTAAGGTTAAATTTCCTGCAGATAACAGAGATAGGCTGTATAAAAGTAGGGAGTTAATTGAAGCCATTCAAAAAGTTAGCTAGATAATATCTATTTTTAACTATATTTTGTAAATTACAACGTGATTTCATGTTATTCTTGCATAGAATTTGAATACATACCTAGGATAATTGTACATGTACAATGCAGAAAGAAATCATAATTAGTCAATTTCACATTAAATCAATTTGTCAATAATGATGGATCTTTCAAAGAGTTTTTGTTTTTAACATCTTTATTGGAGTACAACTGCTTTACACTAGTGTGTTAGTTTCTGCTTTATAACACAGTGAATCAGTTATACATATACATATGTTCCCATATCTCTTCCCTCTTGCGTCTCCCTCCCTCCCACCCTCCCTATCCCACCCGTCTAGGTGGTCACAAAGCACCGAGCTGATCTCCCTGTGCTATGTGGCTGCTTCCCACTAGCTATCTATTTTACATTTGGTAGTGTATATATGTCCATGCCACTCTCTCACTTCGTCACAGCTTACCCTTCCCCCTCCCTGTGTCCTCAAGTCCATTCTCTAGTTGGTCTGTGTCTTTATTCCCATCTTGCCCCTAGGTTCTTCATGACCTTTTTTTTTTCCCTTAGATTCCATATATATGTGTTAGCATAAGGTATTTTTCTCTTTCTGACTTACTTCACTCTGTATGACAGACTCTAGGTCCATCCACCTCACTACAAATAACTCAATTTCATTTCTTTTTATGGCTGAGTAGCATTCCATTTTATATATGTGCCACATCTTCTTTATCCATTCATCTGTTTTTTTTTTTTTTTAGGGTTATTTATTTATTTATTTTTAAATTTTTACTGGTGTATAGTTCATTTACAATGTTGTGTTAGTTTCAGGTGTACCGCCAAGTGAATCAGTTATACATATACATATATCCACTCTTTTTTTTTAAAGATTCTTTTCCCATATAGGCCATTACAGAGTATTGAGTAGAGCTCCCTATGCTATACAGTAGGTTCTTATTAATTATCTATTTTATATATAGTAGTGTGTATATGTCAATCCCGATGTCCCAATTTATCCTACACCCCTTATCCCCTGGTAACCATAAATTGGTTTTCTACTTGACTCTACTTCTGTTTTGTAAATAAGTTCACTTGTACCCTTTCTTTCAGATTCCACATATAAGGAATATCATATTTGTCTTTCTGTGTCTGACTTATTTGCTCAGTATGACAGTCTCTAGGTCCATCCATGTTGCTGCAAATGGGATTATTTTGTTCTTTTTTATGGCTGAGTAATATTCCATTGTATATATGTACCACATCTTCTTTATGCATTCCTCTGTTGAAGGACATTTAGGTTGCTTCCATGTCCTGGCTATAGTAAATAGTGCTGCAGTGAACATTGGGGGTGCATGTATCTTTTCGAATTATGGTTTTCTCCAGTATATGCCCAGGAGTGGGATTGCTGGGGCATATGGTAGTTCTATTTTTAGTTTTTTGTTTGTTTGTTTTTATTTTTTTTGGCTGCGTTTGGTCTTCGTTGCTGCACATGGGCTTTCTCTAGCTAGTTGTGGCGAGCAGGGGTTACTCTTCATTGTGGTGCATGGGCTTCTCATTGTGGTGGCTTCACTTGTTGCAGAGCACAGGCTCTAGGCACGTAGGCTTCAGCAGTTATGGTACATGGGCTCAGTAGTTGTGGCTTGCGTGCTCTAGAACGCAGGCTCAGCAGCTGTGGCACAGGGGCTTTGCTGCTCAGCGGCCTGTGGGATCCTCCTGGACCAGGGCTCGAACCCGTGTCCCCTGCATTGGCAGGCGGATTCCTAACCACTGCGCCACCAGGGAAGTCCCCTATTTTTAGTTTTTTAAAGAACCTCCGTACTCTTCTCCATAGTGGCTGTACCAATATACATTGCCACCAACAGTGTAGGCAGGTTCCCTTTTCTCCACACCCTCTTCAGCATTTATTGTTTGTAGATTTTTTTGATGATGGCCATTCTGACCGGTGTGAGGTGATACCTCATTGTAGTTTTCATTTGCATTTCTCTAATAATTAGGGATGTTGAGCATCTTTTCATGTGCCTTTTCCCCATCTGTATGTCTTCTTTGGTGAAATGTCTATTTAGATGTTCCGTCCATTTTTTGATTGGGTGATTTTTTTTTTTGATACTGAGCTACATGAGCTGTTTGTGTATATATATATATATATATATATATATATATATATATTTTACATCTTTATTGGAGTATAATTGCTTTACAATGGTGTGTTAGTTTCTGCTTTATAACAAAGTGAATCAGTTATACATATGTTCCCATATCTCTTCCCTCTTGCATCTCCCTCCCTCCCACCCTCCCTATCCCACCCCTCCAGGCGGTCACAGAGCACTGAGCTGATCTCCCTATGCTATGTGGCTGCTTCCCACTAGCTATCTACCTTACATTTGGTAGTGTATGTATGTCCATGCCTCTCTCTCGCTTTGTCTCAGCTTACCCTTCCCCCTCCTCATATCCTCAAGTCCATTCTCCAGTAGGTCTGTGTCTTTATCCCCATCTTACCCCTAGGTACTTCATGACTTTTTTTTTTCTTAGATTCCATATATATGTGTTAGCATATGGTATTTGTCTTTCTCCTTCTGACTTACTTCACTCTGTATGACAGACTCTAGGTCCATCCACTTCACTACAGATAACTCAATTTCATTTTGTTTTATGGCTGAGTAATATTCCATTGTATATATGTGCCACATCCTCTTTTTCTTTTTTTTTTTTTACAACTTCATTGGAGGATAATTACTTCACAATTGTGTATTAGTTTCCGCTTTATAACAAAGTGAATCAGTTATACATATACATATGTCCCCATATCCCTTCCCTCTTGCATCTCCCTCCCACCCTCCCTCCCTATCCCACCCCTCTAGGTGGTCACAAAGCACCGAGCTGATCTCCCTGTGCTATGCGGCTGCTTCCCACTAGCTATCTACCTTATGTTTGGTAGTGTATATATGTCCATGCCTTTCTCTCGCTTTCTCACATCTTACCCTTACCCCTCCCCACATCCTCAAGTCCATTCTCCAGTAGGTCTGTGTCTTTATTCCCGTCTTACCCCTAGGCACTTCATGACATTTTTTTTTCTTAGATTCCATATATATGTGTTAGCATACAGTGTTTGTCTTTCTCTTTCTGACTTACTTCACTCTGTATGACAGACTCTAGGTCCATCCACTTCACTACAGATAACTCAATTTCATTTCTTTTTATGGCTGAGTAATATTCCATTGTATATATGTGCTATATATGTTCTTTGTGACATCTTTGTCTGGTTTTGGTATCAGGGTGATTGTGGCCTCGTAGAATGAGTTTGGGAGTGATCCTCCCTCTACTGTATTTTGGAAGGGTTTGAGAAGGATAGGTGTTAGCTCTTCCCTAAATATGTGTTAGCTCTTCTCTAAATGTTTGATAGAATTTGCCTGTGAAGCCATCTGGTCCTGGGCTTTTGTTTTTTGGAACATTTTTAATCACTGTTTCAATTTCAGTGCTTTTAAAGAGTATTTTTGTCAGTGCAAAACCTGAGTTAAAAATGAATAATTAGTTAATTAA
The DNA here is from genome assembly GCF_964341445.2 of Mesoplodon mirus. NCBI lineage: Eukaryota > Metazoa > Chordata > Mammalia > Artiodactyla > Ziphiidae > Mesoplodon > Mesoplodon mirus. The sequence goes on along the minus strand of NC_138978.1, from coordinate 155,964,326 downwards.
CTTTAGGTTTTTCAGGCAGCTTATTTATTTATGATTGAACTCCCTTAGCAGTTTGCTGAAACTTAGATAACTTTTCAATTGACAATTTACAGTTAAAACTGAAATGGAAGAAATACTGAATTTGGATGAATATTTTTGCATATGTGTTTTAACAGCTTTATTGGAGTATAATTTGCAAACTGTAAATTGCCCATTGTATAAGTATACAATTCAATGACATTTAGTAAATTTATAGAGTTGTGCATTCATCATCACAATCCAATTTTATAACATTCTATTATACCAAAAATGTCTTTGAACTTGTTTTCATATGTTACCCAGGTTCTATTAGGTTCTATTTAGAACCTAGAAACCACTAATCTTTCTTTTTCTATAGATTTTCCTATTCTGGACTTTTCAGTAAATGTAAAAGTACAACATATGGCCTTTTGTGACTGGGTTCTTTCACTTACCATAATGTTTTCAAGTTTTATTAATCTTGTGGCATATATAAGAATTTCATTTCTTTCTCATAGCTGAGTAATATTCCATTGTTTGAGTATAATACACGTTTATCTATCAGCTGATGGAAATTTTGGTTGTTTCTGACTTTTGAATAGTATGAATAATGCTGCCATGAATATTCATACAAAAGTTTTTGTGTGGACATATGCTTTCATTTTTCCTGGGTATATACCTGGGAGTGGAATGCTGGGTCATATGATAACTTTATGCTTAGCTTTTTGAGAAACTACAAACTATATTCCAGAAGTGTGTCCTCTCAGCACTTTGAATATATGATTCCACTGCTTCTGACTTCTGTTATTTCTGATAAGAAGTCAGTTTTCAGTTGCTTTTCTCTTTGTTTTCAAGATTTTCTCTTTGTTTTTGACTTTCAAAAGTTTGACTATGATGTGTTTAGGAGTGAATCTCTTGGTGTTTCTCCTACTTAGAGGTCACTGACTTCCTTGGATCTAAATATTCAAGATGTAATGTTTTTTCATAACATTTAGGAAGTTTTTGGCCGTTATTTCTTTAATTTTTTTTGTGTGTATGCCATTTTTTCTATCTCGTCTACTCTGAAACTTCCATTATATGTATGGTGATATACCTGATAATGTCTCCTAAGTATCTGAGACTGAGTTCTTTTTGTTTTTCAATCTTTCTCTTTGTGTTCCTCTAATTGATAATTCTTATGATCTATCTTCAAGCGCGCTGATTCATTTTTCAGTTCAAATCTACTGTTGAGCTCAGTTATTGTAATTTTCAACTTTTAATAGTTTGTATTTCTTTTTTTGAGATTACTTTAACGTAATGAGATGAGTTATTGTCATCATAGTTTCCTTTAATTCTTCATATAGTTTAATTATTTGAATAAATTCGTAAGAGCTACTTTGATGTCTTTGCTACATCCAAGATCTGGAACAACTTGGAGTAAATTTCTATTCACTGCTTTTTCCCCTCAGTATTAGTCACACTTTACCATTTCTTTGCTTCTCTCATAAATTTTGTACTAAAACCTAGAAATTTTAGGCAATGTATTGTATCATCTTGATTCTGGATGTTTTCCCTTGTTGATTTTTGATGCAGTAAAATATATGTCTCTTGTTTGTCTCCCTTTTTCTTTTAAGCAAGAAAGATTTCATACATTCAAAACAGTGTATGTAATATACATGGAATTTATGAAGCACAGTAACAACTTAAACAGAATATTTACAACCCTGCAGAACCTGTATGTTTACTTCACCCAGAATCTAACCCTATTCACCCCTAACTCTTCAGGTATCTTCAACTAAATAAAAGATTTCCTTGATTTTCTTTAGTTTTGCCATATACGTATGCATCCATAAAATGTATACCTTTTAATTTTGTTTTATTTTTACTTTATAAAAATGCTGTCATGATTTATATTGTCATCTGTAACTATCTTTTTTCTCAGGTAAAAAATTATGATTCTAAAGTTTATCTCTGTTGACATATTTGGTTGTTCTTTACTCATTTTCACTGATATGTAGTATTTTTCCATGCCTTTCTTTTGTTCACTCTTGATTGATATGGCTGTTTCTAATTTTTGCAATTGCAAACAATGATGCTTTGGTTATTCTTTTTTTGTTTCTCATGCATATACATAACCATTTCTCTAAAGTATAAACCTAAAGTATTGCTTGATCATTAGGTATAAAGAAGTACAACTTTTACAAGGTAAGACTTATTTCCTCCAAAGTGGTTGTCTTTATTTAATCTCCTATGAAAATTCTACATGAGAATTCTAGGTGATCCACATTCTTGCTCACTTAGTATTAGTTGACTTGTATTTCTAGTATATATGCTAAAATTTTCTCATAAATTCTCCTTCAGACTTTCCATTTCACATTATTGGTCCACATTGTCTTATAACCATGTGTATTTAAACTCAGCACTTGCAAGATTGTTAAAAGAATACCACCATTGCTTTCTTATGCTGTCTAATATGATAACCACCCTCCACATGTGGCTGTTTAGTTCTTCAGTTGCATTAGCCACATTTCAAATGCTCGGTAGTCACATGTGACATGAGGCTACCATATTGGACAGCACGGATGTAGAATACTTTCATCATTACAGAATGTTCTATTGGGCAGAAGTGTTTTAGACTTACCAGCCTTCCCTGAAGCAAATAGCTGAGACTAGATACCTAAGTAAAATTGGGGTTTCCAGAAAAGGGGTGGATTGGTTTTCAAAGGAAGTGGTGTCTGCTACATGTGCTTATACAGCAAGCAGTTTATAAAATATGTGTTTGCATGTAGATTAACAAAAAGAGTACTCTGCTGCACTCATCTCCTAAGCTGAAAAGAACCACAGTTATTACATCTATTGCAGGTGACTAAGATATAATTTTGTTGATGGTATTATTAAAAATTATAGTTGATTAATTCAAAAACTTTTGTTGAATTCTCTAAGCAAATTGGGAATTATAAGGTGCATAATGAGACTGGATGTTTAGCTGAAATGCGCTGAAATTGGCAAGAGTGGTGAATTAGATTAAACAAGCACTCAACAGAGTACTTTATTGGCATATAAGGAAAATTACAGCACCACACAAGGCTTTTGAGATTTTTTTTCCCCCTTGGCTTTCCATTATAGGAAACAGTCATCAGAGGTTGGTATGAACAGGAGAGAATTGAAAAATATACTTGATGGATCTGAGGCAGAATTATATTATACAAGAACTGAATCATAATTTCAAGTAAGAATAATTGGTTACTGCAGCATTACATTTGTGTTCACCCTCTCATTGACATCAAAGCAGAGATATTATATTGCCTTCTGGGTCTACTTCCCTGTTCAGTAATCCAAGGGGAATAGCTTCTGCTAGTTCTTTTAAATATTTATAAAGGGGAATTCAAAATTTAAATTCCAAGGCAATTAAGCTTATATTTAAGTTGAAGGGGATATTTGAAACATGCTAAAATTAGAAAACATCAAAAATCTAGATGAAAATTCCAAATTGTGTAGTACTGACAATAAAAGAAACCAGATTATTAAAAGGTCAATGAGATTGCTGACAGAACAGTGATATAATACAGCACATCTACCAGCATCATTAAGCACTCAGGGGAGCAAAACTCCTTTGAGGGAAGCACATGAAGGCAATAGATTGTAGCCAGCTTCTGAAGCTGCAGCTGTTTTCAGTCTTCTAGAAACTTTGAAGTTACCTTTGATTTTTTTTAATGTTCTTTTTATTCTCAGTTTTTTTCCCTTCATAATATCTCTGGTATTCATTCTTTCTGTTTAGTAGGGTTCTCTAGAGAAACAGACTTAATAGAATATATACATAGAGAAAGAGATTTTAAGAAATTGGCTCATGCGATGGTGGGGACTGGCAACTCCAAAGTCTGTAGGGCAGACCAGCAGGCTGGAAATTCAAGTCAGAGTTGATGTTATAGTCTTGAGTCTTGAATTCTACAGGGCACCAGGCTTGAGACTGAGGCAGCGTTTCTATGTTGCATTCTTGAGAATTCCTTCTTTGAGAAAGCTCAGTCTTTGCTCTTAAGGCCTTCAACTGTTTGGATGAGGCTTACACACTTTCTGGGGGTAATCTGCTTTACTCAAAGCCTGACAGTGTTAATGTTTTTATTGTTTGGTTTTTTTTTGTCTTTTTGCGGTACGTGGGCCTCTCACTGTTGCGGCCTCTCCCATTGCAGAGCACAGGCTCCGGACGCGCAGGCCCAGCGGCCATGGCTCACGGGCCCAGCTGCTCCGCGGCATGTGGGATCTTCCTGGACCGGGGCACGAACCCGTGTCCCCTGCATCGGCAGGCAGACTCTCAACCACTGCGCCACCAGGGAAGCCCAATGTTAATGTTTTAAATGTTAATCATATCTAAAAATTCCTTAACAGCAACACCTAGACTGCTGTTTGACCAAACAATTGCGTACCACAGGTTTGCCAAGTTAACACATAAAATTAATGATCACACTTTCCTTTCAATTTATATATTTAACTTAGACCTAAGCTTTCATCACCTCATGCTTGAAATTATTGAAACATACCCACTCCCACCCCAGGCTAGTCTGCCTCCTCCCAGTTTCTCCATTCTTCCTTTCAGTTTTCCTAGAATATTATTTCCTTGAAGTTTTCCATTATCTTACCCAGCCTATCAAATCTGATTTCCATTTACTCTCTAACTCTCCCTTCACTCCATTCATGGCTTTCTTCTCATTCTTCTCCATGAGTGGCTCAATTTGTGCTGGTCATGTTGTAGTTGGGCTGTCATGTTTCCTCCTTTAATTTTCAAATACTCTCCCTGTTATGGGTCCATTCAATTTACATCTGCTCCAATTCCCATGATGATCTCGTATCTCTAAAACATTTATACCATCCATCACCAGTGGTTTATGGTTTAGCAGTTAGTTGTCCTCTAGTTGTATAATGTATGTTATCTTTGTCCTCTCAATCAAATTGCAAAGTACTTGAATTAAAAATTGTCTTCATTTCTCTTGTATGTACCACTTCACCTAGAGCAGAGCTAGCCAGTGGCTGCATGAAATTGATAATTTTGCCATTCATGTATTACGGCAATAAAATAAAACCTAGAACATTGTGCAATTCAAGTTTAAACAATGCATAAAAGATGTAACTTAGGACTACCTTTGATATACTGAATTAAGTCTCTGTGGATGAGCCCAGGAAACTGCCTTCTTAAAAAGCTCCTCAGAGTGATTTTGATTTTGCAAGTCTAAACACTGGTATTCAAGAATTACTATATAGACTTCTTCCTATTTTTGAGCACCCCATTAATTCACAAAAGAGTTCTGTGAATTTTTTCCTTCAAGTAGTTCACAAGGATGCCTGTATTGCCACTGCCTTGCATAAGGCTTTCCTTACATTCTTACCGGAATTACATCAGTGTCCTCCTCTTAACTGTTCTCCATGCTTCCCATCAGCCTCCTCTCCAATAATGCCTTCATTTAGTAGTCAAAGTGTTTGTGCTTAAAATTTTGAAATTTGATTGTGCTGTTTAAGCATAAAATGCTTTACATGTTCCCCTGTTCAGAATGAAGCTCAGTCTTTTTTATGTGGCTTATAAAGCTGTTCAAGGTATATCTGCCTACCTTTATAGCCCATGCTTCTTCCACTGCCTCCATCCATACTAAGCTACTCGGAACAGTTTTACCCTCTCGGGAGTCTTTGTTTTTGTACATGCAAAGAATTATGTGCCATAATTCATGCCATTTCTCCAAGTAATATTTATTGAATTGGTACTATATATAGTCTATGCATTGTCAGACACTAAAAATTCTGTTCTTAAAGATACAGTCCCGGGCTTCCCTGGTGGCGCAGTGGTTGAGATTCCGCCTGCTGATGCAGGGGACACGGGTTTGTGCCCCGCTCCGGGAAGGTCCCACATGCCGCGGAGCGGCTGGTCCCATGAGCCATGGCCACTGAGCCTGCGCGTCCGGAGCCTGTGCTCCGCAACGGGAGAGGCCACAACAGTGAGAGGCCCGCGTACTGCAAAAAAAAAAAAGAAAAAAAGATACAGTCCCTTTCTGAACCCTACTATTGTAAAAACTCATTTAACGATGGCCGCTATGGACTGAAAACATATTATTTACCACGACTGGACTAATAATTTTGCATGAATTATCACTTTTAATTTCCACAACTACACTATATGGAGCTGGGCTAGAGTCCACAGTCATATCATAGGAAACTTAATAAATTACTCATGGTATAGTCTCCTTGATTAACAGGAAAGAAAATTAAATGACATAAAGGCTAATACTTTCCTTTACTCCTTCCTTACATTGCACTGGGACTAATATTTTACTTATTTTTGTAGCATCAGAAATTAACAAAGTGCCTGTCGTGTGGCAGGTACCAAATAAAAACTTGGAAGTTCCAGTTTTTTTCTTTCAGCTGTCTCAGATCATTTCACTAGCCTTCAACATGTCAATACTGACTAAGTTTGAATCTGGTTCTGGCCTTCTATTAGTCATTTCTTTTTAGGAAAGTTATTAGCGTCTTGTTCTTAGTTTTCTCCTCTGTAAAATGAAAAATGCAATAGCTTGTAAGCCATGCTAAGTTTTACTGAAACATTTAAGTAAGAAAATGATGTAATCGGATTTGTGTTTTGGGGTAATTAACACTAGCAACTCTGTGTAGTTTTCCCAGTAAAAGATATTAATGGACTAGACTATGAGGTTAACAGAGGGTATGGAAAGAAGAAAACTCATGCATATCTATGTACTGAAGTCTTCTTACCCAAGTGATGAAAGAAGTAAGATTCACTCTTCACAACTCCTTCTTTACAATTACACAGGCCTTGACACAAACTCTTAAGTTTCAAACTTCTTCCCTATTGTAATTCTCAGTTAATTTGAATCACTCTGAGTCTCAGTATACTGAATGAAAGGCTTGTATAAGAAAATGGCTAAAATAATTTCATATGGAAAATGCTATGATTCTGTAAGGGATATGACTAATGGAGCAAAAAATAATTAAGTTAAGGGATAAAGTGTATAATTCTGATATATGTATGGGGGAGGATTTTAAGTAGCCTAAATCTTATCTTTTAAGATAGGGAGTTGAGAGATAATCAGAAATTAAATAACTGAGAAATAGTAATGAAAGCATTTCATTAAAAATCTGGAAGTAACCAATAGAAGAAACAAAGAGAAGCGCTTAAAATTGATCTAAGACCTGCCCCAGAAGGCAATTAGATCTCTGAGATTGAGGCTTCTGATACTGAAGAGTTGGGGGCGCTGTTCTGATTCCTTCAGGCAGCTCAACCAGGTTCTAAAAAGACGGGTGCCTGGGAGACATTAACCTACAGAGGGAAAAGTAAGTGAGCTTATAGGAAAGACTCCTCTTCCACACAAAGGCACTGAAATTTACAGGATGTCCAAGGAGAAGTATCCCACTCTAAGAGAGCTCATCTATCCCTAGTTAGTTAAGAACATTCTTTAAGTTCTAGGGGTGTACAACAGGATAGTTTTTTGTTTGTTTGTTTTTAACTTTAAAAAATTGTATTAATCAGGGTTCTTAATTTGGGTTTTTTTTAAACATTGTGGTAAAATAAACACATAACATAAAATTTACCATCTTAACCATTTTTAAATATCCAGTTCAACAGTGTTAACTATAATCACAATATTGTACAGCAGATCTCTAGAACTTTTTTATCTTGCAGAACTGAAACTCTATACCCATTGTGCAACAACTCTACTTTTTCTGCTCCTTTTCCCTGGAAGCCACCATTCTAATTTTTGTCTCTAAGAGTTTGACTACTTTAGGTACCTCATATAAGTGGAATCATGGAATCGTTGGTCTCTTTGTGATTGACTTATTTCACTTAGCACAATGTCCTCCAGCTTCATCCAAGTTGTAGCATACAAGAGGATTTCCTTATTTTTAAGGTTGAATGATATGTTATTGGAAGTACATACCACATTTTCTTTATCCATTCATCTATCAGTAGATATTTATATTACTTCCACCTCTTACTTTAGCTACTATGAATAATGCTGCAATGAACATGGGTGTAACTTCTCTCTGAAGTTACAACAGGATAGTTCTGAGCATAAATTTAATGTCTGTTAAAGAAAAATATCTTCGTAATTTCATCATTAAAACAGTCTAAACATCAGGCATTTAAAAAGTATGTCTGATTTAATATTCATTGAAAATTAAATCAACTTGTTTTTGTAATTGAAATTTAATGTCATTTTTGAGATGTGCAATTGAATAAATGAAAAATGGCAAATGCTTTACCTTGCATATTGAGTTCTAATCAAAAAATTACTTTTCTGGGCTTCTCTGGTGGCGCAGTGGTTGAGAGTCCGCCTGCTGATGGAGGGGACACGGGTTCATGCCCCAGTCTGGGAAGATCCCACATGCCGCGGAGCGGCTAGGCCCATGAGCCATGGCCGCTGAGCCTGCGCGTCCGGAGCCTGTGCTCCGCAAAGGGAGAGGCCAAAACAGTGAGAGGCCCACATACGAAAAAAAAAAAAAATTACTTTCCTTTATTACTCTTATTGAAAATAGCATAGAATGTTAATTTATTAAACTAAAGGGATATTAGTAAAAATTAGATAATTAATGGTATGTGAACTATAAATAAGACTATATTACTTCAAATAAGTAGAAGCTTATCCTAATTATAACATGAGTAAGAATGAGATCTAAAAATTAGCCATCATATCTGTAATGTAATAGAATAAGCTTAATACTAATATGTAGAAATGTGATTGTGGTTTATTATATTCATGAGTACTATATTCACATTTAATATAATTTATGGAAGGCAGCTGGAGCAATGTTATTAAAATGAAGACAAAGGAAAATTATATGCTATATATATCCATATGCCAGCATTGGAATTGAGGCTAATAACATTAGACATTTCTCCATAAAGAATTTTTATTGGCTAACTTCTTTAGTAAAACAGCATTTTTGTATGTAACCAATTACTGTTTACACCATCTCTGCTGATCTTTGGGCTAATTTTCGTAGATTTTTTAAAACTATATTATTTTAGGGCTTCCCTGGTGGCGCGCTGGTTGGGAGTCCGTCTGCCGATGCAGGGGACGTGGGTTTGTGCCCCGGTCCGGGAAGATCCCACATGCCACGGAGCGGCTGGGCCCGTGAGCCATGGCCACTGAGCCTGAGCGTCCGGAGCGTGTGCTCCGCAACGGGAGAGGCCACAACAGCGAGAGGCCCACGTACCGCAAAAATAAATAAATAAATACATACATAAATAAATAAAAATAAAAATAAAAATAAACTATATTATTTTAATCCATTATAGAGCAAGCATAGAAAATTTAATATTAGAAAGATATAGGCTTTAATTATAATAAACATATGTTACTGGTAATGTATAAAAAGACTTATCTTGAATGTCTTTTGTAGGTTAATGTAGTTTAATGTAAACCAAAGTATGAGAAATCAGAGGAACTTTTTTTCAGACATTGGGTGTTTAATGTTCCAGGCCAAGCAAGAATATAGTCATGAAATTGAAACTATATTCACATTTGTCATATTAATTGCAATACTTACATAAAAACAAAATCTGTACCTGGAAAACATATGAGTCCCTGATAAATTCTAGATATCGTGATAGACTCTGGAGATATAAACATAAAGAAGACATCTTCTTGTCTTCAAATGATCCTTGGTCTGGCGGACAAAAAAAGACATAAAGACAGAAAAAAATTTTTAATTCGACAGGCTATGTCTGGAAAGAGCTAAGCACTGTGGAAAAAGAATTTTAATGAGAATATGAGAGGATGACAGATGAAAACTTGCAGTATCCCAACATCTCAAAGCAGGCATTAAAGAAAGAAAAAAAGAAGAAGACAGAGGAAGGAAATGTAACACCTAAGAAAAGTGAAATCAACATTTAATCCATTTTCTGATTGTGTATATCACAGAATAAAACTGGTTTGACAGATTTTCTTAAGTTATTTATTGAATTTTAAACTGAAACGATAGAAACAATGAGTTTTGTGACAGTGAATAGACATAGTCAAGAAAAGAAGGATTTGCAAATAAGCAGTGCTAAAAGTTTTCGGTACCTGAAAACCTGGTTGAGTTAAGATTTAATCTAGCACATAATATATTATGATTCAAAGTGGATTTATTTTATTCTGTAATAAATTATTTTATTATGTCCTTTCAATTAATTTTAAGCGTAGTTACAATCATACTGTGATGTCAGTATTCAGTGATTTGAGTTGACCTATGTGGGCATCCTGTTTCCTCTACTAAATGTGTCTCTAAATTATAAATATAAATTTTCCACTATATTTAGTAGGGAATAGTGGATACACGGAATTCAAAGTGAGTCAGATATTTCAGACTTCTATCGTGAGAGGGAGAACTAATCTGTATTGATGGTCACATTCGATAGCCAGATGAAAATTATACTGTAACATGACCGACTATTCAGAAGTTTCAAGAGATAATCTAACTGTGCAGCCTCCACCTTCCAGGAGATGATGGTTCTGGGTGACCTTGCCCCTTGTGCTTAGATATTAATGAAGCACACTAGGGTAAACAGTAAACTGAGACTGGACAACACAGAGATGGAGAGGTGTCAAAGGAAGAGTTAAAGGATAGGGGAGAAACAGAGATAAGAAAAAATTATAAGTGTGTTGTTGGTTAGCCAGGCTCCTTCTCCTAGAGTTCTGGCCAGGCTGTAGCTGATGACTAGTGCCCTTGAGAGGCAAGGGTTCTTGAGTTGAAACAAAGTCAAAATCGTTTATGCTCTGTTGTCTCCAAATTATTACTAGGTCAGATTACTGGCTGTTTGTAGTATCAATAGGAAATTGTCCGTCTGGTCAGACCTGACAGGATGCTTTATAGTGGCATGCTGTGTAACTTTAGGCCGCTAGTTGGACTTTGGGTTGGAGGGTCAATAATCTGTAAGACTATTATCCTAATTCCTTGTACCCATGGGATAATTGCAACTACTTTGTGATTTCATTCTCTCTTTCCTTGACTTAAATGTTGTAAGTATGGGCATAGAATCCATTGCTTTTAACATTTTAAACTAAATGTTGAATTTGGTTAAATTATCTTGATTCATTTGATTTTTGTGAAACTCTGCAACATTAGAGAAACCCAAATTTAAATGCAATATTTAAGACATATCTGATAGATAAGAAAATAATTTTCTGGTTTATTCATGGGTCATTATTATTTATTTCACTTATCCACTCTATTAAGTCCATTATTTGGAGTTACTGGCTTAACCAGGTAATTAAGGCATATAAATTATTCATTTCAATATGTTCTCTCACAATATAAGTGATATTAAATTTTCAGACTGACACTTAAACAGTAAGATTACCTCATATTAATTGGCAGAGATGTGCAAAGTCACATTAAAAAGGTAGAAGATCTCCAATAACTGCAAGATTCAGTTACAACCTGATCAGTATTTCTAAATAAAGATTCAATCAGCAGGTGAATTTATCCACATTACAAAATGAATATTCAGAGGTTAAACATTGGTAGGGTCGATAAAAGTAAGGTGTAGAGGTAGAAGAAGACTTGGCCCAAAAAGTTCTTAATGATCAAATGGGCACAAACAATCCATATCCCATAAATAATTATAAATTAATATGTTGAAATTACAATATACTAATAATATAATATGTAATAATAAAATTATAAATTAATAAATTTAAATTCTAGTTCTATACAAGATTTAAAAACCAGCTTTCTATTCATCTACTTCTGACTTGAGAAATGTAACCATCCTTGGGATGCTCTTAGCTTTCTAAACCTGCAAAATTGAAGGCTATGTTAGAACCACAATTAATCAACAAGAAAAAAATATGTGCGCTACAATGAAGCATCCAAGGAGAGTTAGCTCTTCCATCCCTTTTTTTACTTCATTAGCTAAACAAGTCACTGTACCTGAGGAACATATGCTCATGTTATCTCTCCCACTAGATGGAAGCTATTGAATAGCAGAAATTCTACTTAATGTATCTCTGTAGTTCCCACTTTCCATAGAGACTTATTTTTAGTGAATATATTCAGTGAGTGAAAGGATGAAGACAGGCATTTTGCCTTCATCCTTAAGTTACTACATGCACAGTTGGAAGCCATTAGAAGAAGAAAAACACTAGTTCACCATTTCCTGTGCTTCACTTGAGAGAAGACATTATAAATGATATTGACCCTATCCCTTCATGCTAGAGCCTCCAGAACTATGGAACTACAGGTACAGCCATAGGAAAAGACCCATGGAAATTAATAATTAATAGGCACACTGTATCATAATGTTTCCAGTGAGGATGGCCTATTTAATGGCTTGGCCATAAGATCCAGGTGTTAAATCATTGTCACATCCATAATTTCACTAATTTTCAAAATACAAACTTGAGTCCCCATCTATTTAACATGCCAAATAAAAATAACCAAAAGAACTATTCTAATAATGTATATTAAAATTTTATATTTATATAAACTAGTTAAGTTATATTTGAATCCCATTACACATGGAATAAGTGTGTAGCACTATGTGTCAAGCACTGTTCTACATTCTTTATAAATATTAATTTGTCTAATTCTCACAACAACCTTATTATTATCCTCATTTCATAACTGAAAAACTGAGGCACAGAGATGTTGAATAACTTGCCTAAGGTCACATACCTCATATAGTGGCAGAAATAGAGAGTTTAAGGCCTGGCAGTCTGGTTCTAGAGTCTATGTTCTTATCCATTATCCAAACACAACAATAAATATTAAAATTTACCTATTAGAATACCTACTACATATTACCTAAATTAGTCATTCTAATGACATCAAGCCAAAATATTATGGATGCTTCGAATTAGAGTTGAAAGACTTTTTTTAGGCCACACCACACGGCATGCAGGATCTTAGTTCCCCAACCAGGGATCGAACCCATGCCCCTTGTAGCAGAAGCATGGAGTCCTAACCCCTGGACCACCAGGGAAGTCCCTAGAGTTGAAGGGCTTTTAATTAGTAAATTTAATTTACATGCTTTATATAAATCTGTCAAAAGTAAAATTAATACATTTAGTTATGAAATACTTCAAACACTCAAAAATTAGCAAAACAATATATCCTATGTTTCCATTCTTAGGCTTAACAAATGTTAACATATAGACGTGTACTTTAGAATTCCATTTTTAACAAAACTAAGAAAAATATGAAACTCCAAATCACACAATGAGGGAAGATTTGCCAAAATCAGTGAAGGTGAGGTGTATGAAGATGGGAAGAGAGAATGTCCGTAGTTGCAGATCTCAGAAAAGCTTACAGAGAGCATTTTTCCAAAGAAATGAAGCCCCTGGGTCACAAAACTGACAACTTATATTAATGATACTGAGAAAGAATACGAGGGTTCATGATGGGTGGTAATGGAGGTGGTAATGAGTTGCATAATCTTGGGAAGGTAAGTGAGGAATCAGAGGAGCACTCATTATTTGCAGGAAGCAGTGTTTGGAGAAGCAGAAATGCAGGAGAGAGGGCATTGTGGTCAGTTCTGAAAGTCACAGTGGTTGAGGGAGAAGCAAAGACTCTCACATATAAATCCCTATGGTCCCTGTGCTATAAGGAAAACTCTTATAGCCTGTTCTGCCCTCCTGCAAATAGCAGGTCCAAGGAGACCTAATTCATTTGAAGATGAGTCATTAACATAAGCCAGTGTAGGATCTACACACAAAGATAATACAAGATAAAAGTAGGCCAAGAGCAGAAGACAAAATGGTAGAGAATATTTATGAGAAGAATGTTGGCATGGAGTAGAAGAAAAATTTGACTAAATGTATCACTATGAATTTAAAATAAACAAAAAAAAACTTAATGAAAAAAATACATCCTAAAAAACAAGAGTTTAAGGGAGAGATCTAGATCTTAAGGAAGATATGATAGGACAACAAAAGAAAAGGACATGTGAGTTTGTATGGCCCAGAAAAGAAGTAGAATAAAATAATCACAAAAAGTATAAAATTGAATGTAACGAGTTCATCGATTTATTCACTTGTTCATTCAACAAATGGTTATTGAGAACCTCCCATGTAAAGGTTCTGTCTAGGCACTATTCTAGGCACATATTCTAGGGCATATGGCAGGGACTCAAAGAGTTGAAAGTCCCTGCCCTCATGGAGTTTGCACTCTTAATTGGGGGAGACAGACAATAAACAAATACACATGCACACATATATATCCATATACAGTTCATCATGTGATAAGTGCTATGGAGAAAATAAAACTGTGAAGAGGGTTAAGAAGTCCTCCATACTGGGATGTACATAATTTTTATATAGGGTGGTCAGGGAAGGCCTTCCTGGGAGGATGACTTTAGAAAAAAAATCCTAAAAGAAGTGAGGGAATGAAGAATGCAGACAGGATGAAGAGCTTCCCTGACAGAAGCAACAGCAAATGCAAACTGTCTGAAACACAGAAGTGCTTAACATATTTGAGGAACTTCAGGGGGCCAGTGTGGCCAAAGAGGGGAGAACAAGGGGGACAGTTGTAAGACACAAAGTCAGAAGGCAGCTTGAGACTAGATTTTGTAGAGCCTCTGAGTCAGCATAAATTCTGACTGCAGTGGGAAGCCATTCAAAAGTTGTTGAGCCTCAGGGAGGCATTCTTGACCTACAGGTTAATAGGATCACTCTGGCTGCTGTGTTGCGAGTATGTTACATGACAGGAGGGGCAGGGCAAAAGCAGAAGGAACAGTTAGAAAACTATAGCAATAATTTGGTGAGAGATTAGAATAGCTACAGCTCTGGTGTGAGTGAAGGTGGTGAGAGGTGGTAGTTTCGAAGGATTTACTGTCTGATTGGATGCAAGGTGAGAAGTAGAATGACTCCGAGGTTTTGTCCTGAGCAGCTGGAAAGATGTAATTGCCATTAACTGAAATTGACAAGACTGGATTAACAAGTTATGAGGGAAGATCAGAAATTGAGTTATAGGACATGTAAATTTTGAGATGCTATTAGGCATTCAAGTGAAGATGTTGAATAAAGAGTTGAACATGAGACTGGAGTTTATGTGTGATCAATAATAAATGAAGTTTTAAAAATGGTGCATATTCATTTAAGCTTGCCAAATTTTAAATTTTACCTCCTTTGTTCTTCAGTAATATATAGGAAAACACATTTAAAACACAATTTACTGTTAGAGGAAGGCTTTTTATATATAACTGAATTTACAGTTGTGGGTGTATTTCATGTCATACTCCTATGGCTACCAGATACTAGCAAAGCATCTTATTGGAAAGTACTCGGTATTCATTGCACTGTGCTAGGCTTACCAAAACGGTCTTCATGTGGTATTCATCAACTCCACTCCCCATCCCACCGCTTAGCCCAAGGACTCAATTCTTCAGGTTTCTCTTAAAAACATTTTCTTCTTAGACATATGGATAATACTTATTTTAAAAAACAGAGAAAGAACAGTTTCATTCCTTAGTTCTGGACTGTGGAACTAACTCATGTCATAAAAGCATTTATTGTCTCTTGAAAATGGTAGGAGTACTGTTGTCAGATTTTGGGTCTTTATATTGTTGAATTTCCAATGTGCTTTGGGATGGTTCTCTTTCTTAATAATACCTATTAATAATTCCATCTCAGGTCAAGCCCCAGAAGTTTTGCCAACTGCTTCTTTTGTTCCTTAGACTTTAATTTTAGTTGTACTTCAAAATATGATTGACAGAAAATTATTTTCTTGAAAAAATTCTGTAGACTGTTATATTCCAAAATGTGTCATAACTATTTCAGAGCACATATTGCTCCAAAATATGAAGGAAGTCATTCATATCTCATAAATGTGTGCCTGTTAAACAGATGCTTTGAGTGACAATTGAAGTCCAAGGAACCGAAGATCAAAAGTGTCCTTCAAAAGATAAATGTCACCCTGGAGCCAGCTGTAGAGTTCCAAGGAGAATGTGGGACATGGATTTATTTTAGTTAGAGTACCTGGTCTAAAAGCAACTTCTGGTTTTGAAAATTTCTATTTAATCCTCCACTGCTTGGCAAAACAAAGAATTCTATCAGGGTACCAATCATCAATCATATTTTATGAATATTAGAACTGAAATACCTATGATCTTTATTTCATAGATATGAAAGGCAAGCAACAGATCAATTAAATTATTTGTATAAAAGAGAACAATTTTCTTTGTTACTTGTTTATTTAATTGAAGTATAGTTGATTTACAATGCTATGTTAGTTTCGGGTGTACAGCAAAGTGATTCAGCTATATATATATATATATATATGTATATATGTTCTTTCTCAAAATATTTTCCATTATAGGTTATTACAAGATATAGGTTATTACATACAGGTTATTACAATATAGTTCCCTGTGCTATACAGTAGGTCCTTGTTATTTATCTATTTTATATATAGTAGTGTGTATCTGTTTATCCCATACCCCCAATTTATCTCTCCTCCCTCCCTTTCCCCTTTGGAAACCATAAGTTTGTTTTCTATGTCTGTGAGTCTATTTCTGTTTTGTAAATAAGTTCATTTGTATTATTTTTTTTAAGATTCCACATATAAGTGATATCATATGATACTTCTCTGGCTTACTTAGTATGATAGTCTCTGGGACCATCTATGTTGCTGCAAATGGCATTATTTCATTCCTTTCTATGGTTGAGTAATCTTCCACTGTATATATATACATATACCACATCTTCTTTATCCACTCATCCGTTCCATGTCTTGGCTATTGTAAATAGTGCTGCTATGAACATTGGGGTGCACGTATCTTTTTGAATTAGAGCTTTCATCTTTTCCAGATATATCCAAGATCTATTTTCTTAATAGAACTGTATCTGTGCTTAATAGCCAGTGAATTAGGCCCCTACCTTGCTTTGGCTTAAGAACCTTTTTTGAGTCTACAAAGCTAATTTCTTTAAAAAAGGGGGGGGGATTGAAAAAACTATATATTTGAAGATGAAGCTACGGTTTCTCTACTCTTCCAGATTTGCTAACATTCCAACTGAGTGAACTCAGCAGTGTTTATTGTTTAAAGGCTCACTTGTTGTTGACATTTTTTCTTTGTTGAGATAGTCATTTTCTGAACCAAAATAGAATAAAATTGGGTATCTACATTGCATGTACTTATGTGTGTAAGTAACATCTTAGAGTCCTTTTGAAAAGGCTGTTTTTAAATGTTTTGCAAGAAGTAAGAATGGTCATGAAGGAAAGTTAGTAATCAGATGGTGTATTCATGAAGACCACTAAAGAATGCAGAAATCAACACAGGAAAAGGGGAAGGGGATAGATACATATAATTGTTGAGGTAAGAAAAATTATTATATATTCTCTGTGATGAAGTAGAAAAATATATCTTGGTTAAAACCTGGGGCAGGGCAAAACTTCTCAGTCCTAAACACACACTAGAATCATCTGGGGAGCTTTTTAAAAATACCAATGCCTGAGCTCCACCCCACCCCAAGTAAATCAAAACGGGGCTGGGCTAGGACTTGGGCATCTGGAGATTGGTATTTCCAAAAATTTCCACAGGTGATTCTGATGTGCCACCAGGGGTGAGAGCTACCAGAGTAGGACCATAAAAAGGAACATGAAAATGTGAGGGCTTGAAATGAAAGAATAGCAACTCATTCCTCAAATGGAAGGGTAAAAATGGGCCTATCTTAATCTCAAGAGAAGGACTGAATTCCTCCCTTGATTTTACAAGATCTCTTATTTTTCCTCACCGAACAGTGAAACTAAAAGGTTTTGAGCATCTGAACAGGCTCTGTGGAGCTACCAGGGGACAGTGAATTGTTTAATGCTTTGAGAGTATACCACAAAGCCACCTCCTTTTTTATTCACAACAGCATGGTTCTCCTCCCCCTTCCAGGCATTCTTCTCTTTAACACCCTTAGCCCAGATACAGGATTTTCACCTGCTTTCTTTTGATATTCAATTTAGAGTGTCATTCATAGATCACTTTTGCTTTATTTGGGCACCTATTACCTTTAGCTTTGCTGAATAAAAAGTTTCATTCACTTACCAAATATTTAATGAGTGCTTACTATGTGCCAGGCACTATTCTAAATGTTGAGGTATAGCAGTAAAGAAAATAGACAAAAAGTACTATGTTGTATGAAAAGATGCTCATCACTGCTAATTATTAGAGAAATGCAAATCAAAACTACAATGAGGTACCACCTCACAGCAGTCAGTGTGGCCACAATTAAAAAGCCTACAAATAATAATTGCTGGAGAGGGTATGGAGAAAAGGGAGCCCTCTTACACTGTTAGTGGGAATGTAAATTGGTGCAGCCACTATGGAAAACAGTATGGAGGTTCCTCAAAAAACTAAAAATAGATTTGCCATATGATCCAGCAATCCCAATCCTGGTCGTATACCCAGACAAAGCTATAATTCGAAAAGATACATGCACCTCTATGCTCATAGCAGCACTATTTACAATAGCCAAGACATGGAAACAACCTAAATGTCCATCAACACATGAATGAATAAAGAAGATGTGGTATATATATATAAATATATATATATATATATACACATACACACACATATATATATAATGGAATATATATATATATTCCATTGGAATATGGATACACAATGGAATATTACTCAGCCATTAAAAAGAATGAAATAATGTCATTTGCAGCAACATGGATGGACCTAGAGATTATCATACTCCATAAGTGAAGTAAGTCAGACAAAGACAAATACCATATCATATCACTTATATGTGGAATCTAAAATACGACACAAATGAACATATCTATAAAACAGAAACAGATTCATAGACATAGAGAAATAGACTTGTAGTTGCCAATGGGGAGGGGGCTAGGGGAGGGAATGATTGGGAGTTTGGGATTAGTAGATGCAAACCATTACATATAGGATGGATGAATAACAGGGTCCTACTGTAAAGCACAGAGAACTATATTCAATATCCTATGATAAACTATAATGGAAAAGAATATGAAAAAGAATATATATATGTATAACTGAGTCACTTTGCTGTACAGCAGAAATTAACACAACATTGTATATCAACTATACTTCAATAAAATTTTTTTGAATAGTACTGCTATAGCACTTACATTCTATTAATTCTTTTTTAATAGTAGCTTTATTGATCTATAATTCATATAATTTAAAATTCACCATTTAACAGAGTGTAATTCTGTGGTCTTTAGAGTGTTTACAAAGTTGTGCATCCATCACCACTGTCTTATTTTGGAACATTTTCATTACCCGTAAAGGAAACCCTGTATCCATTAGTTGTCACTCCCCATTCATTCTCTCTCCAACCCCTCGCAACTACTAACATACTTTCTGTTTCTATAGATTTGCCTCTGCTAGATATTTCATATGAATGAGATCATTCAATATGTGGCCTTTGGTGACTGGCTTCTTTCACATAACGTAATGTTTTTAATATTCACCCATGTTGTAGCATGTATCAATACTCCATTCCTTGTTATGGCCAAATAATATTCCATTGTATGGATAACTACATTGCATTTATCCATTTATCAGTTCATAGATGTTTGGGTAATTTCCATTTCTGTTATTATGAATAATGCTGCTACATTTGTTTATGGGTCTTTTGTAGACACAAGTTTTCAGCCTCTCTTAGTTATACATATGGAGGTTGAATATGTATATTCAGGCTGGGTCTGGGTCACATGGTAACACTATGTTTAACATTTTGAGGAACTCCAAATTGTTTTTCAAAGTGACTGCACAATTTTACAATTCCTCCATATTTGAGGAGTTAAATATCTCCACATTCTCATCAACATTTGTTACTGTTCATCATTTTTGTTCTATCCATCCTAGTGAGTGTGAAGTGGTGTCTCACTGCTGTTTTTGACTTGCTTTTCCCTGATGATTAATGACATTGAGCATCTTTTCATATGCTTATTGGACATTTTTATATTTTCTTTGGAGAAATGTCTATTCATATCTCTTTTCCATTTTTCCATTGGGTTGTTTGTCCTTTTACTGTTGAGTTGTAAGTGTTCTTTTTTTACAGTTATTCTTTTTGTTTTTTTGGTGTTTTTTTTTTTTTTTTTAGATGTTGGGGGTAGGAGTTTATTTATTTATTTATTTATTTTTGCTGTGTTGGGTCTTCGTTTCTGTGCGAGGGCTTCCCCTAGTTGTGGCAAGCGGGGACCACTCTTCATCGCGGTGCGCGGGCCTCTCACTATCACGGCCTCTCTTGTTGCGGAGCACAGGCTCCAGACATGCAGGCTCAGTAGTCGTGGCTCACGGGCCCAGTTGCTCCGCAGCATATGGGATCTTCCCAGACCAGGGCTCGAACCCATGTCCCCTGCATTGGCAGGCAGATTCTCAACCACTGCGCCACCAGGGAAGCCCGTAAGTGTTCTTTATATATTCTGGGTACCAGTCCCTTATCAGATATATGATTTACTAATATTTTAGTCAATTCTGTGAGTTGTCTTTACACTTTCTTGATGGTGTCTTTGGAAGAACAAAAGTTTTTAATTTTGTTGAAATCCAATTTATGTATTTGTTCTTTTTTTGTTTGTGTTTCTCGTGTCTTTTCTAAGAACTTATTTCCTAATTCATGAACACTAAGGTCTTATATTATGTTTTTCTCTAAGATTTTTATAGTTTTAACCCTTACATTTAAGCCTATAATCCATTTTGAGTTAATTTTTGCATACTGTGTGAGATAAATGTCCAACTTCATTCATTTGCCTGCGGCTATCCAGGTGTTCTAGTACCATTCTTTCCTTAGTGAATTGTTTGGCACCCTTGTCAAAAATCAATTGAGCATAAATATGAGGGTTTATTTTCAGACTCAACTCTATTCCACTGATCTATATGTGTATCCTTATGCCAGCTTCATGTCATCTTCATTAGTGTATATTTGCGGTAAATTTTGAATTTACGAAGTGTGAGTCCTTCAACTTTGTTCTTCTTTTTCAAGATTGTTTTAGCTATTCTGGGTCCCTTTCATTTCCATATGAATTGTAGAATCAGCTTGTAAATTTATCCATAAACATCAGCTGGAAGTTTTATCGGTATAGCACTGAATCTGTAGAACAGTTTGGGAATATTGCCATCTTAACAAAATTAAGACTTCTGATCCATAAACATGGGATACATTTCTTTTAAACAATTTTTGTAGTTTTCAGTATGTATGTCTTACTTTCCTTTTGTTAACTTTATTCTGAGTTACTTTATTCTTTTTGATGCTATTCTTTTTTTATTAGTTATCTATTATATACATATTACTCTATATATGTCAATCCCAGTCTCCCAGTTCATCCCACCACAGCCCCACTGCTTTCCCCCTTTGGTGTCCATATGTTTGTTCCCTATATCTGTGTCTCTATTTCTGCCTTGCAAACCAGTTCATCTGTACCATTTTTCTAGATTCCACATATATGCGTTAATATACGATATTTGTTTTTCTCTTTCTGACTTATTTCACATTCTATGACAGTCTATAGGGCCATCCACATCTCTACAAATGACCAAAGTTCATTCCTTTTTATGGCTGAGTAATATTCCATTGTATATATGTACCACATCTTTATCCATTAGTCTGTCAATGGGCATTTAGGTGGCTTTGTGACCTGGCTATTGTAAATAGTGCTGCAATGAAAATTGGGGTGCATGTGTCTTTTTGAACTATGGTTTGCACTGGGTATATGCCCAGTAGTGAGATTGCTGGGTCATGTGGTAGTTCTATTTTTAGTTTTTTAAGGAACCGCCATACTGTTCTCCATAGTGGCTGTATCAATTTACATTCCCACCAGTAGTGCAAGAGGGTTCTTTTTTCTCCACACCCTCTCCAGCATTTATTATTTGTAGACTTTTAATGATGGCTTACTCTGACTGGTGTGAGGTGGTACCTCATTGTAGTTTTGATTTGCATTTCTCTAATAAATAGTGATGTTGAGCAGCTTTTCATGTGCCTCTGGGCCATCTGTATGTCTCCTTTGGAGAAATGTCTCTTTAGGTCTTCTGCCCATTTTTTGGATTGGGTTGTTTGGTTTTTTAATACTGAGCTGCATGAGCTGTTTATAAATTTGGGAGATTAATCCTTTGTCTGTTGATGCATTTGCAAATATTTTTTCCCATTCTGAGAGTTGTCTTTCGTCTTGTTTATGGTTTCCTTTGCTGTGCAAAAGCATTTAAGTTTCATTAGGTCCCATTTGATTATTTTAATTTCCATTACTCTAGGAGGTGGATCAAAAAAAGATCTTGCTGTGATTTATGTCAGTGTTCTTCCTATGTTTTCCTCTAAGAGTTTTATAGTGTCCTGTCTTACATTTAGGTCTTTAATCCATTTTGAGTTTATTTTTGTGAGTGGTGTTAGGGAGTGTTCTTATTTCATTCTTTTACAAGTAGCTGTCCAGTTTTCCCAGCACCACTTATTGAAGAGACTGTCTTTTCTCCATTGTATATCCTTGCCTCCTTTGTCATAGGTTAGTTGACCATAGGTGTGTAGGTTTATCTCTGGGCTTTCTATCCTGTTCCATTGATCTATAATTCTGTTTTGTACCATATTGTGTTGATTACTGTAGCTTTATAGTATAGCCTGAAGTCAGGTAGTCTGATTCCTCCAGCTCTGTTTTTTTCCCACAGTATTGCTTTGGCTATTCAGGGTCTTTTGTGTCTCCATACAAATTTTAAGATTTTTTATTCTAGTTCTGTAAAAAAAGCCATTGGTAGTTTGATGGGGATTGCATTGAATCTGTAGGTTGCTTTGAGTAGTGCAGTCATTTTCACAGTATTAATTTTTCCAGTCCAAGAACATGGTATATCTCTCCATCTGTTTGTGTCATCTATGATTTCTTTCATCAGCGTCTTATAATTTTCAGAGTACAGGTCTTTTACCTCCTTGGGTAGGTTTATTCCTAGATGTTTTATTCTTTTTGTTGCAATGGTGAATGGAATTGTTTCCTTAATTTCTCTTTCTGATCTTTTGTTGTTAGTGTATAGGAAGGCAAGAGATTTCTGTGCATTAATTTTGTATCCTGAAACTTTACCAAATTCATTGATTAGCCCTAGTAGTTTTCTGGTGGCATCTTTAGGATTCTCTATGTATAGTATCATGTCATCTGCAAACAGTGACAGTTTTACTTTTTTTTTCCAATTTGTATTCCTTTTATTTCTTTTTCTTCTCTGATTGCCATGTCTAGGACTTCCAAAACTCTGTTGAATAAGAGTGGTGAGAATGGACATCCTTGTTTTGTACGTGATCTTAGAGGAAATGCTTTCAGTTTTTCACCATTGAGAAAGATGTTTGCTGTGGGTTGTCATATATGGCCTTTATTATGTTGAGGTAGGTTTCCTCTATACCTACTTTCTGGAGAGTTTTTATTATAAATCGGTGCTGAATTTTGTCAGAAGCTTTTTCTGCATCTATTGAGATGATCATATGGTTTTTATTCTTCAGTATAATAATATGGTGTATCACATTGATTGATTTGCATATATTGAAGAATTTTTGCATCCTTGGGATAAATCCCACTTGATCATGGTGTATGATCCTTTTAATGTCTTGTTGGATTCTGTTTGCTAGTATTTTGTTGAGGATTTTTGTATCTATATTCATCAGTGATATTGGTCTGTAATTTTCTTTTTTGGAGTATCTTTGTCTAGCTTTGGCATCAGGGTGATGGTGGCCTCATAGAATGAGTTTGGGAGTGTTCCTTCCTCTGCAATTTTTTGGAAGACTTTGAGAAGGATGGGCATTAGCTCTTCTCTAAATGTTTGATAGAATTCACCTGTGAAGTGATCTGGTGCTGGACTTTTGTTTGTTGGAAGATTTTTAATCCCAGTTTCAACATCATTACTTGTGATTGGTCTGTTCATACTTTCTATTTCTTCCTGGTTCAGTCTTGGAAGGTTATACCTTTCTAAGAACTTGTCCATTTCTTCCAGGTTGTCCATTTTATTGGCATAGAGTTGCTTGTAGCAGTCTCTTATGATGCTTTGTATTTCTGTGGTGTCCATCGTAACTTCTCCTTTTTCATTTCTAATTTTATCGATTTGAATACTGTCCTTTTTCTTGATGATTCTGGCTAATGGTTTATCACCTTTGTTTATCTTCTCAAAGAACCAGATTTTAGTTTTATTGATCTTTGCTATTGTTTCCTTTGTTTCTATTTCATTTATTTCTGCTCTGATCTTTATGATTTCTTTCCTACTACTAACTTTGGATTTTGTTTGTTCTTCTTTCTCTAGTTCCTTTAGGTGTAAAGTTAGATTGTTTATTTGAGATTTTTCTTGTTTCTTGAGGTAGGATTGTATTGCTATAAACTTCCCCCTTAGAACTGCTTTTGCTGCATCCCATAGGTTTTGGATCATAATGTTTTCATTGTCATTTGTCTCTAGGTATTTTTTGATTTCCTCTTTGATTTCTTCAGTGATCTCTTGGTTATTTAGTAATGTACTGTTTAGCCTCCATGTGTTTGTGTTTTTTATGTTTTTTTCCCTGTAATTGATTTCTAATCTTATAGCCTTCTGGTCAGTAAAGATGCTAATATGATTTCAATTTTATTAAATTTACCAAGGCTTCATTTGTGACCCAAGATGTGATCTGTCTTGGAGAATGTTCCATGTGCACTTGTGGAGAAAGTGTAGTCTGGTATTTTCAGATGGAATGTCCTGTAATTATCAATTACATCTTTATGGTCTATTGTGTCATTTAAAGCTTGTGTTTCTTTGTTAATATTCTGTCCAGATGATCTGTCCATTGGTATAAGTGAGGTGTTAAAGTCCCCCATTATAACTGTGTTACTGTTGTTTTCCTGTTTTAGAGCTGTTAACATTTGCCTTATATATTGAGGTGCTCCTATGTTGGGTGCATATATATTTATAATTGTTATATCTTCTTCTTGGATTGATCCCTTGATCATTATGTAGTGTCCTTCCATGTCTCTTGTAACATTCTTTATTTGAAAGTGTATTTTATCTGATACGAGTACTGCTACTCCAGCTTTCTTTTGATTTCCATTTGCATGGAATATCTTTTTCCATCCCCTCACTTTCAGTCTGTATGTGTCCCTAGGTCTGAAGTGGGTCTCCTGTAGACAGCATATATATGGGTCTCATTTTTGTATCCATTCAGTGAGCCTGTGTCTTTTGGTTGAAGCATTTAATCCATTCACATTTAAGGTAATTATTGCTATCTGTATTCCTATTACCACCCTAGTTGTTTTGGATTTGTTTTTGTAGGTCCTTTTTATCTCTTGTGTTTCCCCCTTAAAGAAGTTCCTTTAGCATTTGTTGTAGAGCTGGTTTCATGGTGCTGAATTCTCTTAGCTTTTGCTTGTCTGTAAAGCTTTTGATTTCTCCATTTAATCTGAATGAGATCCTTGCCAGGTAGAGTAATCTTGGTTGTAGTTTCTTCCCCTTCATCACTTTAAATATATCGTGCCACTCCTTTCTAGCTTATAGAGTTTCTGCTAAGGAGTCAGCTGTTAACCTTATCAGAGTTCCGTTGTATGTTATTTGTTGTTTTTCCCTTGTTGCTTTTAATAATTTCTCTTTGCTTTTAATTCTTGTCAATTAGATTACTATGTGTCTCGGCCTGTTTCTCCTTGGGTTTATCCTGCCTGGGACTCTCTGCACTTCCTGGACTTGGGTGGCTATTTCCTTTCCCATGTTAGGGAATTTTTCGACTATAATCTCTTCAAATATTTTCTCGGGTCCTTTCTCTCTTCTCCTTCCAGGACCCCTATAATGCGCATGTTGGTGCATTTAATGTTGTCTCAGACGTCTCTTATCTCAGACGTCTCTTAGGCTGTCTTCATTTCTTTTCCTTCTTTTTTCTTTATTCTGTTCTGTGGCAGTGAATTCCACCATTCTGTGTTCCAGGTCACTTATCTGTTCTTCTGCCTGAGTTATTCTGCTATTGATTCCTTCTGGTGTATTTTTCATTTCCGTTATTGTATTCATCTCTGTTTGTTTGTTCTTTAATTCTTCTAGGTGTTTGTCCTTTAATTCTTCGAGGCCTTTGTTAAACATTTTTTGCATCATCTCGATCTTTCCCTACATTCTTTTTCCGAGGTCCTGGATCATCTTCCCTATCATTATTCTGAATTCTTTTTATGGAAGGATACCTATCTCCACTTCATTTTGTTGTTTTTTGGGGTTGTATTTGTTCCTTCATCTGGTATGAAGTCCTCTGCCTTTTCATTTTGTCTGTCTTTCTGTGAATGTGGTTTTCATTCCACAGCCTGCAGTAGTAGTTCTTGCTTGCTTCTGCTTGCTTCTTGCTTCTGCTGTCTGCCCTCTGGTGGATGAGGCTATCTAAGAGGCTTGTGCAGGATTCCTGATGGGTGGGCCTGGTGGTGGGTGGAGCTGGGTATTGCTCTGGTGGGCAGAGCTCAGTAAAACTTGAATCTGCTTGTCTGCTGATGGGTGGGGCTGGGTTCCCTCCCTGTTCGTTTTTTTGGCCTGAGGCAACCCAGCACTGGAGGCTACAGGCTCTTTGGTGGGACTAATGGCAGACCCTGGTAGGGCTCATACCAAGGAGTACTTCCCAGAACCACTGCTGCCAGTGTACTTGTCCTCATGGTGAGCCACAGCTGCTCCCCGCCTCTGCAGGAGACTGTGCAACACTAGCAGGTAGGTCTGGTTCAGTCTCCTATGGGGTCACTGTTCCTTCCCCCTGCCTCCTGGTGCACCCACTACTTTGTGTGTGCCCTCCAAGAGTGGAGTCTCTGTTTCCCCCAGTCGTGTCGAAGTCCTGCAGTCAAATCCCCCTAGCCTTCAAAGTCTGATTCTCTTGGAATTCCTCCTCCCACTGCTGGACCCCCAGGTTGGGAAGCCTGTCGTAGGGCTCAGAACCTTCACTCCAGTGAGTGGATTTCTGTGATATAATTGTTCTCCAGTTTGTGTGTCATCCACCCTGTGGTTATGGGATTTGATTTTATTGTGATTGCACCCCTCCTACCATCTCATTGCGGCTTCTCCTTTGTCTTTGGATGTGAGGTATCTTTTTTGGTGAGTTCCAGTGTCTTCCTGTTGATGATTGTTCAGCAGTTAGTTGTGATTCGGTGCTCTTGCAAGAGGGATTGAATGCACGCCCTTCTACTCTGCCATCTTCTCTATTAATTCTTTCAATTATTTGATTGTCATATGTAACACTTTAAATAGGTTTGTACATTTTGTAGCTATCTTGAGAAAAATCCCACAGGAGTTGCTCCTGAATAGCTTATGTGTTTGTTTTTTTTTTAATCAGAAAACTCCTTGTTTTGTTCCTTGACTAAGAAAGACAAAGTTTCCTTGGTGAGGTTTGGGCAAGAGTCACTCTCAGGTTGCTTCCCATCCATCCACAGCCAATGAGTCTATAGGCAGAGAGGATCCATCTAGGTCTGCTCAGCCTGACTTGTGTAATTCAAATATACAGACAGTTTTTTCAGGAGAAATAAATTTCCAGAGAGTGTTTTCCTAGAAATGGCATCATTTTAAATTATATTTATGTAAGTTAAATATCTGTAAGACTTTTTAAAAAAATTCTGGAACCATTGCAGTTAAATGTGTATAGGCATATTTTGAAGAAGAGTCATGTTGTGTTTTAGCTACAGGAGGGGAAAAGCTTTGAAGTAGAAATGGGAAAATTAAGCATCTGAGACTCAAGAGTCTTAAAATATCCCATAAGGACAGTCCTCCTACTGTTTCTCAGATGGAAAGCTGGTCCTGCTACCCTCAAATCCATAGACACAAAGAAATGGTCATTTCTATTATGCAGAAGACAAGCCAGGTGGCAAGGGTAACCTCATTATAAAGCAAGTTGAATTGAATTACTTGACACCAGCAGTCAAGGTAGCAAGGATGGTGACATGACTAGAAAGGAAGAATCCAAGGAGGTCACTGATCCTGCTGCCACGTGGTTGGGGAGGGGGTAGATGTATCTTAGAATTCTGAGTGAGCTCTGTATTAGAAAGTATAGATTCAATGCAATGAATATGGCAACTTTGTGACCTGAGGGGGAGCTGAGCTCAGAATAACATAGTGAGATGGAAACTGTGAATTTTGAAGAGATAAAAGAAAGCAAGATAAAATAATCACAATAAAAATAGTGCCTCTGGACTGTAAATGCCTTGAACTCAGAAGTTTTATTTTATCTTTTTATTCTTGCACAGTGCATGAAGCAAAAATGCTCAGTTAATATTTGCAGAATTAAAGCCAAGGTGAAGAGCAACAGTTACAGCTGTAGCAAAAGTAACAAGAGCTGAAACAAGCTGGACTCTTGAGATGGCATAATATTTCTGCAGCTCCATATTTAAACACTAGAATGAATAGCAAGCCCATGCAACATATAGCTGAGAGAAAGAGGTGGCCGGGGGTGGGGGGGGCAGGGAAGGAAGGAGAAGACTGACATGTGAGTACGGAGGACAGAAATGAGTAAAAAAATGAGTGACAGAGGATGGTGGGGTTGCACCATGTTATATTTAATTGAGAATTCAACTATATACACTCATTTAAACAATGAGTACTAGAAATTTTAGTCCTCCTTTGGGCTCAAAAAGCAAAAGCCCCAAAGTGTGCCTGAGATGGGAAGCATGGCCTCTCTTCAGATCTAATTTTTGATTGCAGTGACTGCCTCTCAGTGCAGAAATTTTGCCAAGCTGGGGGTGACTGTTCAGTTTAAAGGTACATTTATTTTAATACATAGTTCCTACTTCATGTGGTGCTCAGTGCTTGAGGAAAACAAATATGTTAGACCTGTCAAGAAAATAGTAGGATGATCTCCAACATGGCAACATCCTAATGACCCTTGAGGGTAATTTTGAACATACGAAGTTTTCATCCATTTATGATGTAGCTCACCTGTAATGAAGAGATAAAACATTGACAATCTGCATGGTTAGAGTTCTCCTAACAAAAGGTTATCTTCTGTGAGTTCCCAGAGAGCCTTGAATACATCATCTGTTTGTTTATCAGTCTTACAAAAAAGGCTCCTTGAGTTGGGGGCCATATCATATTTACCCTTATCCTCCTCCAAATGTTTAGAGCAGTTTGGGCACAAAACAGGTACTTAGATATATTTGTTAAATGAAATAGTAAATAATGAGTGATTGACTAAACCCAGAATGATGATTATAATGATCTTATTTTTTTTCTTAGTAAATTTTTATATTTACCCATGGTGTGATTGATTTTTCCTAAACAAATCCTTTGTTCCAAAGATTTGGAACAAATAAATAGTACTGTGGTATATTATTACTATTGTAGGATCAATTATTTGAATCCAGAGAGATCCATTTAAGCATTTGGTCAAAGTGCTGTGTGTTTTTTTTTTAATTTTTACTGTTTTGTTTTTATTGAAGTATAGTCAATATACAATATTATATTAGTTTCAGGTGTACAACATAGTAGTCCAATATTTTATAGATTATACTCTGTTTAAAGTTATTATAAAATACTGGCTATTTTCCCTGTACGGTATAATACCTTATATTTTATCTATTTTATACATAGTAGTTTATACCTGTAAATTCCTTACCCCTAACTTGCCCTTCTTCCCTTCCCTCTCCCCACTGGTAAGCACAAGTTTGTTCTCTGTGTCTGTAAGTCTGTTTCTGTTTTGTTATATTTATTAGTTTCTTTGTTTCTAGAAATTTGTCAGTTTCTTCCAGTTTGTCCAATTTGTTGGCATGTAACTGTTCATAGTATTCTCTTATGCTTTTTGTATCTCTGTGATATTGTAATTACTCTTCTTTCGTTGCTTTTTTTTTCATTTCTTATTTTATTTGAGTCCTTTTTTTTTCTTGATGAGCCTAGCTAAAGGCTTATCAGTTTTGTTTATCTTTTAAAATATCAGCTCTTGGTTTCACTGATCTTTTCTATTGGCTTTTTTTTTTAATGTAGTGAGCTCTTTTTTTAAAAAAATGAAGTATAGTTGATTTACAATGTCGTGTTAGTTTCAGGTACACAGCATAGTGATTCAGTTTTACACACACACACACACACACACACACACACACACACGTACACACACACATATTCTTTTTCAGGTTCTTTTCCCTTATAGGTTATTAAAAAATATTGAATAGTTCCCTATGCTCTACAGTAGGTCCTTGTTGGTTATCTATTTTACATTCTACTGGCGTTTTTTGGTCTCTATTTATTTCTTTCTTCTCTGATTTTTAATATTTCCTTCTGCTGACCTTGGGCTTTGTTTTTCCTCTTTTTCTAATTTCTTTAGATGGTAAGTTAGTTGTTTATTTGAGATTTTTCTTATTTCTTGAGGTGGACTTCTATTGCTGTAAACTTCCCTCTTAGAACTGCTTCTGTTGCATCCCATAGATTTTGGAAAGTTGTATTTTTATTTTCATTTGTCTCTAGGTATTTACTGATTCCCTCTGATTTCTTCATTGCCCCACTGGGGTTTTATTAGCATGTTGTTCAGTCTCCACGTGTTTGTGTTTTTCCCATTTTTCTTCCTGTAATTCATTTCTAGTTTCATACTCTTGCAATTGGAAAAAATGCTTGATGTAATTTCTGTCCTCTTAAATTTGCTGTGACTTGTTCTGTGGCCTAGCATGTGATCTACCTTGGGGAACATTCCATGTGCACTTGAAAAGAATGTGTATTCTGCTGTTTTTGGATGTAATGTCCTGTAGTGTCTATTAAGTTCAGCTGGTCTGATGTGTCATTTAAGAACCATGTTGCCTTATTGATTTCCTGTCTGGATAATCTGTCCACTGATGTAAGTGGGGTGTTAAAGTGCCCTACTATTATTGTATTATTGTCAGTGTCTCCCTTTATACCTGTTAATATTTGCTTTACATATTTATATGCTATTGTATTAGGTGCATATATGTTAATGAACTTTATATCTTCTTGTATTGATCCTTTTATCATTATATAATGCCTCTCTTTGTGTTTTGTTATAGGTTTTGTTTTAAAGTCTACTTTGTCTGATGTGAATATTGCTACCTCAGCTTTATTGTCTTTTCCATTTGCATGAAATATCTTTTTTCACCCTCTCACTTTGTGTTCCTTTAACTCTGAAGTGAATCTCTCATAAGGAGCACATCTAGGGGTCTTACTGTTTTATCTAATTAGCCACCTTATGTCTTTTGATTGGAGCATTTAGTCCATTGACATTTAAAGCGATTATTGACAAGTATGTACTTATTGCCACTTTGTTACTTGTTTTCTGGTTGTTTCTGCACTTCTTCTCTGTTCTTCTTTTAGTGTCTTCCCTTGTAATTTGATGATTTTCTTTAGTAATGTCATTTCTCTCTAGTTTTGGGTATCTGTTGTAGGTTTTTGATTTGTGGTTTCCATGGGGTTTGTATATGTTGACCTGTAAATATATCTACTTGTTTTAAACTGGTAGTCATTAAATTCAAACACATTCTAAAAGATCTAAATTTTAATCCCTTCTCCCATGTTTTATATTTTCATATCATATTTTACATCTTCATGTTTATCCCTTAACTGTTTATTGTAATTATAGCTGATTTTATAATTTTTGTCTTTTAATCTTTGTACTAGCTTATTTAAGTGGTTGATCCACAACCTTTATTTTATATTTGCCTTTACTAGTGGGATTTTTCCTTTCTTACAAATTATTACTTCTGTGTAGCCTTTTTTTACACTTAGAGAAGATCATTTAAACACTTCTCTTAGGGTCAACTTAGCATTGATGAACTCTTAGTTTTTGCTTGTCTGAGAATTTCTTTATCTCTCCTTGAATTCTGAATGATTACCTTGCTGTGTAGAGTACCCTAGGTTTTAGGTTTTTCACTTTCAGCACTTTACATATATCATGCCACTCCCTTCTGGCCTGCAAAGGTTCTGCAGAAAATCAGCTGATAGCCTTATGGAGGTTCCCTTGTATGTGGCTCTTTGCTTTTCTCTCGCTCCCTTTAGAATTCTCTCTTAATCTTTAACTTTTGCCATTTTAATTATGATCTGTCTTGGTGTCAGTCTCTTAAAGTTCATCTTGTTTGGTACTCTCTGTGCTCCCTGTACTTGGATATCTGTTCCCTTCTTCAAGTTCAGGAGGTTTCAGTCATAATTTTATCAAATACATTTTTGAATCCTTTCTCTCACTCTTCTCCTTCTGGGACCCCAACAATGTGAATGTTAGTAGGCTTGATGTTGTCCCAGAGGTCCCTTAAACTGTCCTAATTTTTTAAAATTTATTTTTCTTTTTCTGTTCTGATTGGGTGATTTCCATTATTAGGTCTTCCAGATCACTTATGTGTTCTTCTGTATCTAGTCTGTTTTTATCTCCTTCTAGTGTGTTTTTCATTTCAGCTTTTGTATTCTTCAGCTCTGGATGATTCTTTATTATATTTACTAGTTCCTTGTTAAAATTCTCACTGTGTTCATTGATTCTTTTCCCAAGTTCTATTAGCATTCTTATTACTAATGCTTTGAACTCTTTATCTGGTAAATTATTTATCTCTGTTTAATTAGTTGTTTTTTCAGGGCTTTTTTCTTGACCTTTTATTTGAAACAAATTCCTCTGTCTTCTCATATTTTTTAAAACTTTCTCTGTCTCTATGAAAGTAGGTGAAAGTTACCTATCCCAGTCTTGAGGGGGTGCCCTTGTGTGGGAGCATCCCTGTACACTCTGCATGTGACCACTGGCTTTGGTGGGAGAGCTGGATCTGAAGTGAACACAATTCATGCCTTTCCTCCCCTCAGGGTGTGCTGGCAGCTATCACCTTGGTGGGAGGTGGGGCTAGAGATGGAGGGGGTAGAGCCAGAGCAAGGTGTAAGCCAAGGCTGCTTCTCTGCTCAGTGGCCAGCACCAACCTATCAGAGGCAGGTCGGGTCCAAGCTGGTTTTGTTCCCTCTAAGTGTGCATTCTCCCTCTCCCAGCAATGGCACCTTCACC
Organism: Mesoplodon mirus; assembly: GCF_964341445.2. Lineage (NCBI taxonomy): Eukaryota > Metazoa > Chordata > Mammalia > Artiodactyla > Ziphiidae > Mesoplodon > Mesoplodon mirus. The sequence continues at coordinate 155,931,513 of NC_138978.1, read as the reverse complement.
CCAGAGGGGAACAGTGCTGAAGCAGGAGGGGTCAGAGCAAGCATTTGGCGTGGGCTAAGGCACATGCTAGAACAGTCCCAGCATGTCAAAGTTTAACACAGCTCCCGATCCACCACCTCTGTGAGTGTCAGTAATGGCTGCCCTTGCCCCATTCAGATGCAGTGCCAGATCCAAGAAGGCTCTGTGCCCCAAATGTGCACTCTCCGTGGCAATGGCAGCCTTCACCCTAGTGGGGAGCTGCACCAGAGTTAGAGGGGCCTGGGCTGTGCTGGGACAGTCACAGGAAACTGGCTAGAGCCCCTGGCAGTTTCAGTCTACTTCCCTTTGTTCCCAGAAGTAAGCAAGTGTGTGGGTTCTCTTCAAGAGCAGTGTCGGTTTCTTTAAATCCCACTAACCAGCTATAGAGACTCATCTTTCCAGTGTCAGACCCCAGGGCTGGGGTACGCAATATGTGGTTCAAACTCCTCACTCTCTACAGAGGTTCTCCCAGCCTGTGGTACCCCCTCCTCTTCTGTGTCTCCTCCTGGGGCCATACGTCCCAACCTGATCACTTCCCCTCCCTTCCTACTCAACTCTCTGTGGATCTTTCTTTACAGCCCTGGTTGTGGAAGAATCTTTCTGCCAGTCTCCAGTTCATTTTTGGTGAGAATTGTTCCACATATAGATCTATATCTGATGTTTTCATAGGGGGAGGTGAACACAGTATCCTCCTATTCTGCCATCTTGATTTCCCCAAAATGCTGTTTTGCAGTAACTAGACTGAAAAACAAAGCCCTGGAAGAGTAATTACTCAAAAGCTTCAACAATAGGTACTCTGTCATATTAATGGCACCTGAAGAGCAGTAGGTTATTTAAAAAGTGCCTAAAGTGGCTTTACCTGCCCATTACCTACAGGTTAGAAATTTGAGGATGCTTTATAAAAACTAGAGTTTCAATAGGAATGAAAATCAGAGTATCCTTCTAAAAGGTGTAGGGTAGAGAGAGGTCAGTTCCCATTTCTGTCTTCCATGTCTCCAGCCTTGGAAAGTACAGACCAGCTCAGAGGATACCAGAAAATTGCCCTAAGGCCCTCTGATGTAACTTTTTCATGTATAGTACAGTATAGTATAGTATAGTATAATATCAGTTTCTCTCTAAATTAAGTGGAGGCAGGTGATATTTAATCTTCTCTTGTAGTCAGTATGTTTATGAAGAGTTAAGATTTTATTTTTGAAAAATTAATGAGATAAAGTATATTGGCTGTTTTTATCCTTGGTTTGTCTTCTTTTTTAATATGGTTCATTAACATACCTAGTGGTGAAATGGTGAAAAAAGGAGTGAAATTAGAGAATTCGATTGCTTTCCTTTGGAAGCAGTCAATAAAAACTAGTATTGGGTATCCATTGCATGCAAGGCAATAAGCTAAGTTCTCTGACAGAAGTGGAAAGCAAATAAGAAAGAGCTTCAAGGAGTTTTCAGATTTCCTGAGACAATGCATCTAAAATCCATAACAAAAATTTAAGCATTTTACAAAGTATTTACAGATCAAAAACAATGCAGTATAATCCATGTACTTGCATGTCAAGAAGCTTCATAGTAAATAACCTATAGTGATCAAAAGACTTGCTGGTATAGATATCCTGTGGATATTATTTTGAAGAGGTCAGGGGCATGAATTAGGAAAGAAAAGGGACATTGTTTTGCTGGGAGAGGCATTTCATGTGAAAAGGCACACAGGGACATTGCATGTAGAAGACGACTGGCAGAGGAGTGTCACTGGAACAGAACATGTTGAAGACAATAAGAGATCGGGTTGAATAGATATTGCAACTGCAGAGACATTGCCCTTAAATTAGATTAAGGATGAATACAACCTTAAGGTAAATTTTGGGCATTGCTAAGTCATTTGGGAAAATATAAGAAAATTTCTAAGCCAGACAGAACTCCCTCATTCCTTGTGCACAGCACTCTTGTATCATTCCTGACTTTTAGGCAGCAGTACAATGACCTCATTTCACAGCCACCCTTCTCAATTAGTTTTGTTTGTTTGCCCTTTGCAAAGCACCATAATGGTTTTCTCTTATAGCGGACTCCAGGAGAGACTGTGTCTACCATTATCAGGGCCCTGCCAGCCCTGCATCCCCTTACTGCTATCACACACTGTCTGCAAAATAACCAAACAGATGCCCAGTTCTTTTGGAAGGAGCACATGTCAGAGACAGAACCATTATCAAAAGCTGTAAAATTGCATTTTCACCTGCTTCTGTGGAGTGTGTTCCTCTTATCTAGGAGGAAATTATTCTGAATATTATTTAGGGGCTCTGTGTCATCAGAATGAGCTTTTTCTTTCCTCTCCTTCCTCCCCAATGATCTCATTCACTACTCTACCAGGAATTCACCCCGTATAATTGGAGAAGTTACTGATACAGTCCTGTCTTCTTTCAATATGAGTGAGCCATTGTTTTCTCAGATGTGAGGCCTCTGCAAGGAGGTGGCTCCAACTCTCTTTGGTTGTTAGCTTGGTGCATCAGGATTTGCTCTCTCTAGTATTGTTGCAAATCAGGGTCAATCTCTCCTCCAGAGGGTTCTGAGTTGCAGCATCCTACCTCATTATAGAATATTTTGTGGGGGAAGGGGAGCAATGGACAGAAAATGTATGGAGCTAGAGTTGAAGGGTGGTGGAAAGAGTAGTGAGCAGAAATGGGGCATTTACAGTAATTTCTCAGTGCTATTGACCAGCTTCCAGGCAAGTCCATTCATGTCTCTGGTTCTTATTATGAACTCTGTAAAATGGAAGATTTCGACTACATAATTTTAAAAGGATGTTCCAGTTCTAAAATGCTATGACATTATTTCTTTCTAGATAACAAGAAAGCCCCAGAAAACAGACTCACTGAATATACATATTTGTTCTGAAGATATTATTTGAAGTTTTCCATAGTGTCCTATGGGTACATAAAAGAGCAGAAGATCTGGAAAGAGGGGACCTAGGATCCCAAACAAAGGGCTTGCAATTTGCTCCAGATGGGTTCTTTTTAACATGCTCTCTGTGTCTCCATAGAAGCACAGTTATAAAGAGGAGGCTCAAACAATATAGCATAATTTTTATAAACCTGCTACATTGTTTTCTAACTGTTCTGTCACAATCATATGCTTTATCTGAAAACTGACTTACTGTTATCATTAAGAAAAACTTCAGCTTTTCTATTCTGTGACAAACATTTAAGTAAATCAGTTGTTTACTCAAGCAAGAGTTGAATTCATTATAAAATGGCATTACTAATTATAGCAATTTAGAAAATCTTCTTTATTTACTTATTTTTAGCTCAGTGGTAATTGTGAATAAACTGGTGGAAAATGTGATGCAAGGAACCAAAACAAACCACTAGTGGGAAAAGAAAAAAAATGATGGAGCTCTACATTTACTTGGGGCTACCCTGTTTTAGAAATGGGATTTAAAAAAATTTATTCTCATAAGTTTATTTTTAAAAATACTTTTTCCAAAAACTTACCTAAGGAGACGAAAGATCTGTATGCAGAAAACTATAAGACACTGATGAAAGAAATTAAAGATGATACAAACAGATGGAGAGATATACCATGTTCTTGGACTGGAAGAATCAACATTGTGAAAATGACTATACTACCCAAAACAATCTACATATTCAGTGCAATCCCTATCAAACTACCAATGGCATTTTTGACAGAACTAGAACAAAAAATTTCAAAATATGTATGGAAACACAAAAGACCCCGAAGAGCCAAAGCAATCTTGAGAAAGAAAAATGGAGCTGGAGGAATCAGGCTCCTGGACTTCAGACTATACTACAGAGCTACAGTAATCAAGACAGTATGGTACTGGCACTTAAACAGAAGTATAGATCAATAGAACAGGATAGAAAGGCAAGAGATAAACCCATGCACATATGGTCACCTTATTTTTGAAAAAGGAGGCAAGAATATACAATGGAGAAAAGACAGCCTCTTCAGTAAGTGGTGCTGGGAAAACTGGACAGCTATATGTAAAAGAATGAAATTAGAAAACTCCCTAACACCATATACAAAAGTAAACTCAAAATGGATTAAAGACCTAAATGTAAGGCCAGACACTATAAAACTCTTAGAGGAAAACATAGGCAGAACACTCTATGACATAAATCACATAAATCACAGCAAGATCCTTTTTGACCCATCTTCTAGAGAAATGGAAATAAAAACAAAAATAAACAAATGGGACCTAATGAAACTTAAAAGCTTTTACACAGCAAAGGAAACCATAAACAAGACGAAAAGACTACCCTCAGAATGGGAGAAAATATTTTCAAATGAAGCAACTGACAAAGGATTAATCTCCAAAATTTACAAGCAGCTTATGCAGTTCAATATCAAAAAAAAATCCAATTCAAAAATGGGCAGAAGACCTAAATAGACATTTCTCCAAAGAAGATATACAGATTGCCACAAACACATGAAAGGATGCTCAACATCACTAATCACTAGAGAAATGCAAATCAAAACTACAATGAGATATCACCACACACCAGTCAGAATAGCCATCATCAAAATATCTATAAACAGTAAATGCTGGAGAGGGTGTGGAGAAAAGGGAACCCTCTTGCACTGTTGGTGGGAATGTAAATTGATACAGCCACTATGGAGAACGGTATGGAGCTTCCTTAAAAAACTACAAATAGAACTACCATATGACCCAGCAATCCCACTACTGGGCATATACCCTGAGAAAACCATAATTCAAAAAGAGTCATGTATCACAGTGTTCATTGCAGCACTATTTACAACAGCCAGGGCATGGAAGCAACCTAAGTGTCCATCGACAGATGAATGGATAAAGAAGATGTGGCACATATATACAATGGAATATTACTCAGCCATAAAAAGAAATGAAATTGAGTTATTTGTAGTGAGGTGGATGGACCTTGAGTCTGTCATACAGAGTGAAGTAAGTCAGAAAGAGAAAAACAAATATTGTATGCTAACACATATATATGGAATGTAAAAAAATAAAAAAAAAGGGTTCTGAAGAACCTAGGGGCAGGATAGAAATAAAGATGCAGAAGTAGGGAATGGACTTAAGGACATGGGGACGGGGAAGGGTAAGCTGGGAAAAAGTGAGAGTGGCATGGACATATATACACTATCAAATGTAAAGTAGATAGCTAGCGGGAAGCAGCCGCATAGAACAGGGAGATCAGCTTGGTGCCCTGTGTCTACCTAGAGAGGTGGGATAGGGAGGGTGGGAGGGAGACACAAGAGGGAGGAGATATGGGGATATATGTGTATGTATAGCTGATTCACTTTATTATAAAGCAGAAACTAACACATCATTGTAAAGCAATTATACTCCAATAAAGATGTTAAAAAAGAATCCTTTTTTCTATTTATTTTTTTTCTGGCCACGCTGCAGGGCATGCAGGATCTTAGTTCCCCAACCAGGGCTCGAATCCACACCTCCAGCATTGGAAGCAGGGTGTCTTAACCATTGGACTAACAGGGAAATCCCCAAATATTTGTTTTTAATGGGCTTTGAGCTAGCTCTAATTAAATACCAGGGAACAAAAACAGTAACATCTTTATTGCATCCCTAAAATTAGTCTCAACTTATAAGTCTAGCAAAATATTCTTAGGTTTTGTTACCATCTTCCTCCATAAAATGAAAATATAGAAATGATATGCTTCATACAAATGATAAAAGAAGACAACTATAAAATGTACTAGTAACAATTAATGAAAAGAAATGCTGACCAATAAAATCACTTATAAACAAGAACAAGAACATATTCCTGAACAGGTTGTATTCTGTCCAGTAATATATTCCTTGATGTTTAGTTAAGCCAATTGCTAGTTGCAAGCATCAACATTCACAGTGAAGTAGCATCAGTTGGGTGGCTTTTCCAGTGGAACACTGAACTCTAGGTGTCTGAAGTAATGGTTGATGTGTCCTAGCTACTGTCACTTTGGCTATGTATTTGCTACTACAGTTCAGAAAACTCAAAGGAAATCTCAGGTATTTTAAAATAGATTATTAGATTAAATTTAAATCATTTGAAATAATTCATTCATTAATTTAAAGAATAGTTAATAAATGTCTATTTTAAAACCCAAAATATAAATGGTATAGAGTGATGTGCCCTTCTCCCTTTGCCCAGTTTCTAGCTCCTCCTTATCCCCAAGTAACTCCTGAAGCTTAACCAGTTTTTAACTGAATTCAGACAAGCTGGCTTGTATGCTTACATAACTCTTGCTGTCTTTTCTAACATGTTTCATTGAGAGAAAAAAGTACTGCAGAAGTAGAAAATATCTTATCCTATTGGAAATAAAGAAAAGAAGATATTTCTTTATTTTCATAAAGAAAAGAAGAGATCTTTATAAAAAACATTGTCTTCTTAATGCCATCACACATTGGAAATAACTGACTTAACAGGTTGACAGGAAATTACTAAATATTGGCAGTAAAGTCAGTCGCTGTAACTGATTTTATCTTATGTCCATTATGTTATTATAATGCTTAATAATCAAGTATAATTAGAAGCATATAATGAGGTCAACTTTAGACACTGTGAAAACTGTACAGTATGAGACCTTAAAATAAGGAAGCTATAGCCATTTCTACTCTATAATTTTTTTGTTTTGTTTTAGGTAATTCCCTTTTTCTTCCCTTTTTTGAGATATAATTGCAATACAGCACTGTATAAGTTCAAGGTATACAGCATAATGATTTAATTTACATATATCATAAAATGATTACCACATAATTTTAGTGAACATTCACCAACTCATATAGATACAAAATGAAAGAAACAGAAAATTTTTTTTTCTTGTGATGAGGATGCTTAGGATTACTCTCTTAAAAACTTTCACAGATAATGTAAAGCAGTATTAATTATATTTATCATGTTGTACATTACACCCCCAGTACTTATTTATCTTACAACTGCAAGTTTGTACCTTTTGACTACCTTCTTCCACTTCCCCGTCTCATCATCCCCTACATCTGTTAACCATAAATCTGACCTATTTTTCTATGAGTTTGTTCATTTGCTTTTGAAGTATAATTGACCTACAACACTATGTTAGTTCCTGATACACAACATAGTGATTCAATATTTCTGTACATTTAAAAATGATCAACATGGTAAATCTGGTTGTCATGTATCACCGTACAAAAATATTACATAATTATTGGCTATGTTTCCCACACTATACATTTCATACCATGACTCATTTTGTAACTGAAAATTAGTACTTCTTAATCTTCCTTATCTAGTTCTCCCCTTCCCCCAAAAACCTCCTCCTCTGAAAACCACCTATTCTCTGTATCTATGACTATTTCTGTTTACTTATGTTTGTTCATTTATTTTGTTTTTTAATTCCACATATAAATGAAATCATACAGTGTTTGTCTTTCTCTGCCTGACTTAATTCACTTTTTGTAATACCCTCAGGTCCATCCATGTTGTTGCAAATGGCAAGATTTCATTCATTTTTTATGACTGGGTAATATTCTATTGTATAGATTTACCACATCTTCTTTATCCATTCATCTACTGAAGGGCAATTAGGTTGCTTCCATACCTTGGTTATTGTAAATAATGCTGCAATGAACATAGGGGTGCATATATCTTTTTAAGTTAGTATTTAGAATTGGAATTACTGGATCATATGGTAGTTCTATTTTTAGTATTTTAAGGAACCTCCATTCTGTTTTCCATAGTCACAACACCAATTTACATTCCTGTCAACAGTGCACAAGTGTTCCCTTTTCTCCATATCCTCACCAAGATTTGTTATTTGTTGTCTTTTTTATAATAGCCATTCTGACAGGTGTGTGGAGATATCTCATTCTGGTTTTGATTTGCATTTTCCTGATGATTAGTAATGTTGAGCATCTTTGCACATGCCTGTTGGCTATTTGTATGTCTTCTCTGGAAAAACATCTATTCAGGTCTTCTGCCCATTTTTAAATTGAGTTGTTATTTTGTTTTGTTTTTGTTTTTTGATGTTGAGTTGTATGTGTTTCTCGTATATTTTGGATATTAACTTCTTATCAGATATATCATTTGCAAATCTTTTCTCCCATTTGGTAGGCAGTCTTTTTGTTTTGTTGATAGTTTTCTTCACTGTGCAAAAGCTTCTTAGTTTAATATAGTTCCATTTGTTTATTTTTGCTTTTGTTTTCCTTGCCTTAGGAAAGGTATCTAAAAACATATTATGAAGACAGATGTCAAAGAGTATACAGCCTATGTTTTCTTCTAGAATTTGTATGGTTTCAGGTCTTACATTTAAGTTTTGAATTCATTTTGAGTTTACCTTTGTATATGGTATGAGACAGTATTCTAATTTCATTCTTTTACATGTTGCTGTCCAGTTTTCCCAACACAATTTATTGAAGAGGTTGTCTTTTCTCCATTATATATTCTTGCCTCCTTTGTCTAGGATTAATTACCATATAAGCATGGGTTCAATTCTGGGCTCTCATTTCTGTTCCATTGGTCTATGCCTCTATTTTTATGCCAGTATCATTCTGCTTTGATTACCATAGCTTTGTAGTATAGTTTGAAATCAGGGACTGTGATACCTCCAGCTTTGTTCTTCTTTCTTAAGATTGTTTGGCTACTGCCAGCATCTGTGTCCCCAGGGTAAGTCCCATTTGTCTCCCGCCTCTCCAGGAGGCTCTCCAATATCAGCAGGTGGGTTTGACCCAAGCCCTTTTTAAATTACTGCTTCTTCCCTGCATCTCAGAGCATATGAAATTATGTGTGCATCCTTTAACAGTGGAGTCTCTATTTCCCACAGCCCTCTGGCTCTCCTGAAAGTAAGCCCCATTGGCCTTCAAAGCCAGACATTCTGAGGGCTCTTCTTGTTGCAGGACCTACAGGCTCCTGAGCCCCTTACTTCTCAGGGAGAACCTTTGCAATTGTAATTATCATCCTGTTTGTGGGTTGCCTTCCTGAGGATATGGGTTAGAGTATACATCATCTCCCCCCCTTCTGTCTATCTTGTGTGGTTTCTTCTATATAACTTTAGTTATAGAAGATCCTTTCTGCTAGTCTTCAGGCTGTTCTTATAGACAGTTGCTCTGTAAATAGTTGTAATTTTGGTGTGCCCATGGGAGGAGGTGAGCTCAGGGTCTTCCTATTCTGCCATCTTGGCTACTCCTTCTCTACTCTATGGTTTAAAAAATGCACACTGGAAATTATATTAGTCTTTTTTTTTTTTTTTTTTTTTTAAATTTTATTTTATTTTATTTTTTTGCTTTATAACAAATTTAATCAGTTATACATATACATATGTTTCCATATCCCCTCCCTTTTGCGTCTCCCTCCCACCCTCCCTATCCCACCCCTCCAGGCGGTCACAAAGTACCAAGCTGATCTCCCTGTGCTATGCGGCTGCTTCCCACTAGCTATTTACCTCACGTTTGGTAGTGTATATATGTCCATGCCGCTCTTTCACTTTGTCACAGCTTACCCTTCCCCCTCCCCATATCCTCAAGTCCATTCTCTAGTAGGTCTGTGTCTTTATTCCTGTCTTACCCCTATGTTCTTCATGACATTTTTTTTTCTTAAATTCCATATATATGTGTTAGCATACAGTATTTGTCTTTCTCTTTCTGACTTACTTCACTCTGTATGACAGACTCTAGGTCTATCCACCTCATTACAAATAGCTCAATTTCATTTCTTTTTATGGCTGAGTAATATTCCATTGTATATATGTGCCACATCTTCTTTATCCATTCATCCGATGATGGACACTTAGGTTGTTTCCATCTCCGGGCTATTGTAAATAGGGCTGCTATGAACATTTTGGTACATGTCTCTTTTTGAATTATGGTTTTCTCAGGGTATATGCCCAGTAGTGGGATTGCTGGGTCATATGGTAGTTCTATTTGTAGTTTTTTAAGGAACCTCCATACCGTTCTCCATAGCGGCTGTACCAATTCACATTCCCACCAGCAGTGCAAGAGTGTTCCCTTTTTTCCACACCCTCTCCAGCATTTATTGTTTCTAGATTTCTTGATGATGGCCATTCTGACTGGTGTGAGATGATATCTCATTGTAGTTTTGATTTGCATTTCTCTAATGAGTAAAGATGTTGAGCATCCTTTCATGTGTTTGTTGGCAGTCTGTATATCTTCTGTGGAGAAATGTCTATTTAGGTCTTCTGCCCATTTTTGGATTGGGTTGTTTGTTTTTTTGTTATTGAGCTGCATGAGCTGCTTATAAATTTTGGAGATTAATCCTTTGTCAGTTGCTTCATTGGCAAATATTTTCTCCCATTCTGAGGGTTGTCTTTTGGTCTTGTTTATGATTTCCTTTGCTGTGCAAAAGCTTTTAAGTTTCATTAGGTCCCATGTGTTTATTTTTGTCTTTATTTCCATTTCTCTAGGAGGTGGGTCAAAAAGGATCTTGCTGTGATTTATGTCATAGAGTGTTCTGCCTATGTTTTCCTCTAAGAGTTTGATAGTGTCTGGCCTTACATTTAGGTCTTTAATCCATTTTGAGCTTATTTTTGTGTATGGTGTTAGGGAATGATCTAATCTCATAGTTTTACATGTCCCTATCCAGTTTTCCCAGCACCACTTATTGAAGAGACTGTCCTTTCTCCACTGTACATTCCTGCCTCCTTTATCAAAGATAAGGTGACCATATGTCCGTGGGTTTAACTCTGGGCTTTCTATCCTGTTCCATTGATCTATCTTTCTGTTTTTGTGCCAGTACCATACTGTCTTGATTACTGTAGCTTTGTAGTATAGTCTGAAGTCAGGGAGCCTGATTCCTCCAGCTCCATTTTTCGTTCTCAAGATTGCTTTGGCTATTCGGGGTCTTTTGTGTTTCCATACAAATTGTGAAATTTTTTGTTCTAGTTCTGTGAAAAATGCCAGTGGTAGTTTGATAGGGATTGCATTGAACCTGTAGATTGCTTTGGGTAGTAGAGTCATTTTCACAATGTTGATTCTTCCAATCCAAGAACATGGTACATCTCTCCATCTATTTGTATCATCTTTAATTTCTTTCATCAGTGTCTTATAATTTTCTGCATACAGGTCTTTTGTCTCCTTAGGTAGGTTTATTCCTAGATATTTTATTCTTTTTGTTGCAATGGTAAATGGGAGTGTTTCCTTGATTTCTCTTTCAGATTTTTCATCATCAGTATATAGGAATGCCAGAGATTTCTGTGCATTAATTTTGTATCCTGCAACTTTACCAAATTCATTGATTAACTCTAGTAGTTTTCTGGTAGCATCTTTAGGATTCTCTATGTATAGTATCATGTCATCTGCAAACAGTGACAGCTTTACTTCTTCTTTTCCAATTTGGATTCCTTTTATTTCCTTTTCTTCTCTGATTGCTGTGGCTAAAACTTCCAAAACTAGGTTGAATAAGAGTGGTGAAAGTGGGCAACCTTGTCTAGTTCCTGATCTTAGTGGAAATGGTTTCAGTTTTTCACCATTGAGGACAATGTTGGCTGTGGGTTTGTCATATAGGGCCTTTATTATGTTGAGGAAAGTTCCCTCTATGCCTACTTTCTGCAGGGTTTTTATCATAAATGGGTGTTGAATTTTGTCGAAAGCTTTCTCTGCATCTATTGAGATGATCATATGGTTTTTCTCCTTCAGTTTGTTAATATGGTGTATCACGTTGATTGATTTGCGTATATTGAAGAATCCTTGCATTCCTGGAATAAACCCCACTTGATCATGGTGTATGATCCTTTTAATGTGCTGTTGGATTCTGTTTGCTAGGATTTTGTTGAGGATTTTTGCATCTATGTTCATCAGTGATATTGGCCTGTAGTTTTCTTTCTTTGTGACATCCTTGCCTGGTTTTGGTATCAAGGTGATGGTGGCCTCGTAGAATGAGTTTGGGAGTGTTCCTCCCTCTGCTATATTTTGGAAGAGTTTCAGAAGGACAGGTGTTAGCTCTTCTCTAAATGCTTGATAGAATTCGCCTGTGAAGCCATCTGGTCCTGGGCTTTTGTTTGTTGGAAGATTTTTTATCACAGTTTCAATTTCAGTGCTTGTGATTGGTCTGTTCATATTTTCTATTTCTTCCTGATTCACTCTCGGCAGGTTGTGCATTTCTAAGAATTTGTCCATTTCTTCCAGGTTGTCCATTTTATTGGCATAGAGTTGCTTATAGTAATCTCTCATGATCTTTTTTATTTCTGTAGTGTCAGTTGTTACTTCTCCTTTTTCATTTCTAATTCTATTGATTTGAGTCTTCTCCCTTTTTTTCTTGATGAGTCTGGCTAATGGTTTATCAATTTTGTTTATCTTCTCAAAGAACCAGCTTTTAGTTTTATTGATCTTTGCTATCGTTTCCTTCATTTCTTTTTCATTTATTTCTGATCTGATTTTTATGATTTCTTTCCTTCTGCTAACTTTGGGATGTTTTTGTTCTTCTTTCTCTAATTGCTTTAGGTGCAGGGTCAGGTTGTTTACTCGAGATGTTTCCTGTTTCTTAAGGTGGGATTGTATTGCTATAAACTTCCCTCTTAGAACTGCTTTTGCTGCATCCCATAGGTTTTGGGTCGTCGTGTCTCCATTGTCATTTGTTTCTAGGTATTTTTTAATTTCCTCTTTGATTTCTTCAGTGATCACTTCGTTATTAAGTAGTGTATTGTTTAGCCTCCATGTGTTTGTATTTTTTACAGCTCTTTTCCTGTAATTGATATCTAGTCTCATAGCATTGTGGTCGGAAAAGATACTTGATACAATTTCAATTTTCTTAAATTTACCAAGGCTTGATTTGTGACCCAAGATATGATCTATCCTGGAGAATGTTCCATGAGCACTTGAGAAAAATGTGTATTCTGTTGTTTTTGGATGGAATGTCCTATAAATATCAATTAAGTCCATCTTGTTTAATGTATCATTTAAAGCTTGTGTTTCCTTATTTATTTTCATTTTGGATGATCTGTCCATTGGTGAAAGTGGGGTGTTAAAGTCCCCTACTATGAGTGTGTTACTGTCGATTTCTCCTTTTATGGCTGTTAGTATTTGCCTTATGTATTGAGGTGCTCCTATGTTGGGTGCATAAATATTTACAATTGTTATATCTTCTTCTTGGATCGATCCCTTGATCATTATGTAGTGTCCTTCTTTGTCTCTTCTAGTAGTCCTTATTTTAAAGTCTATTTTGTCTGATATGAGAATTGCTACTCCAGCTTTCTTTTGGTTTCCATTTGCATGGAATATCTTTTTCCATCCCCTTACTTTCAGTCTGTATGTGTCTCTAGGTCTGAAGTGGGTCTCTTGTAGACAGCATATAGATGGGTCTTGTTTTTGTATCCATTCAGCCACTCTGTGTCTTTTGGTGGGAGCATTTAGTCCATTTACATTTAAGGTAATTATCGATATGTATGTTCCTATTCCCATTTTCTTAATTGTTTTGGGTTCATTATTGTAGGTCTTTTCCTTCTGTTGTGTTTCTTGCCTAGAGAAGTTCCTTTAGCATTTGTTGTAAAGCTGGTTTGGTGGTGCTGAACTCTCTCAGCTTTTGCTTGTCTGTAAACGTTTTAATTTCTCCATCAAATCTGAATGAGATCCTTGCTGGGTAGAGTAATCTTGGTTGCAGGTTTTTCTCCTTCATCACTTTAAGTATGTCCTGCCACTCCCTTCTGGCTTGTAGAGTTTCTGCTGAGAGATCAGCTGTTATCCTGATGGGGATTCCCTTGTGTGTTATTTGTTGTTTTTGCCTTGCTGCTTTTAATATGATTTCTTTGTGTTTAATTTTTGACAGTTTGATTAATATGTGTCTTGGCGTATTTCTCCTTGGATTTATTCTGTATGGGACTCTCTGTGCCTCCTGGACTTGATTAACTATTTCCTTTCCCATATTAGGGAAGTTTTCAACTATAATCTCTTCAAATATTTTCTCAGTCCCTTTCTTTTTCTCTTCTTCTTCTGGAACCCCTATAATTCGAATGTTGGTGCGTTTAATGTTGTCCCAGAGGTCTCTGAGACTGTCCTCTGTTCTTTTCATTCTTTTTTCTTTATTTTGCTCTGCAGCAGTTATTTCCACTATTTTATCTTCCACCTCACTTATCCGTTCTTCTGCCTCAGTTATTCTGCTATTGATCCCATCTAGAGTATTTTTTATTTCATGTATTGTGTTTTTAATCGATGCTTGATTCATCTTTAGTTCTTCTAGGTCCTTGTTAACTGTTTCTTGCATTTTGTCTATTCTATTTCCAAGATTTTGGATCTGGGAAATAGAATCTTGGATCATCTTTACCATCATTATTCTGAATTCTTTTTCAGGTAGAGTGCCTATTACCTCTTCATTTGTTAGGTCTGGTGGGTTTTTATCTTGCTCCTTCTCCTGCTGTGTGTTTTTCTGTCTTCTCATTTTGCTTATGTTACTGTGTTTGGGGTCTCCTTTTTGCAGGCTGCAGGTTCGTAGTTCCTGTTGTTTTTGGTGTCTGTCCCCAGTGGCTAAGGTTGGTTTAGTGGGTTGTGTAGGCTTCCTGGTGGAGGGGACTAGTGCCTGTGTTCTGGTGGATGAGGCTGGATCTTGTCTTTCTGGTGGGCAGGTCCACGTCTGGTGGTGTGTTTTGGGGTGTCTGTGGACTTTTTATGATTTTAGGCCACCTCTCTGCTAATGGGTGGCGTTGTGTTCCTGTCTTGCTAGTTGTTTGGCTTAGGGTGTCCAGCACTGTAGCCTGCTGGTCGTTGAGTGAAGCTGGGTGCTGGTGTTGAGATGGAGATCTCTGGAAGATTTTCGCCGTTTGATATTATGTGGAGCTGGGAGGTCTCTTGTGGACCAGTGTCCTGAAGTTGGCTCTCCCACCTCAGAGGCACAGCACTGACTCCTGGCTCCTCAATTTGGGATGATGTGTTGTCTATTCATGTATTCCACAGATGCAGGGTACATCAAGTTGATTGTGGAGCTTTAATCCGCTGCTTCTGAGGCTGCTGGGAGAGGTTTCCCTTTCTCTTCTTTGTTCTCACAGCTCCTAGGTCTCAGCTTTGGATTTGGCCCCGCCTCTGCGTGTAGGTCGCCGGAGGGCGTCTGTTCTTCGCTCAGACAGGACAGGGTTAAAGGAGCAGCCTCTTCGGGGACTCTGGCTCACTCAGGCCAGGAGGGAGGGAGGGGCACGGAGTGCGGGGCGAGCCTGCAGCGGCAGAGGTCGGCGTGACGTTGCACCAGCCCGAGGCGCGCCGTGCGTTCTCCCAGGGAAGCCGCCCCTGGATCCCGGGACTCCGGCAGTGGCGGGCTGCACAGGCTCCCGGAAGGGCGGTGTGGGCAGTGACCTGCGCTCGCACACAGGCTTCTTGGCGGCGGCAGCAGCAGCCCCAGCGTCCCACGCCTGTCACTGGGCTCCGCGCTTTCAGTCGCGACTCGCGCCCGTCCGTGGAGCCCCTTTAAGCAGCGCTCTTAATCCCCTCTCCTCGCGCACCAGGAAACCAAGAGGGAAGAAAAAGTCTCTTGCCTCTTCGGCAGCTCTAGAGTTTTCCCGGACTCCCTCCCGGCTAGCTGTGGCACATTAGCCCCCTTCAGGCTGAGTTCTCGCCACCAGCCCCAGTCCTCTCCCTGCGCTCTGACCGAAGCCCGAGCCTCAGCTTCCAGCACTGCGTGCCCCGGCGGGCGAGCAGACAAGCCTCTCGGGCTGGTGAGTGCCGCTCGGCACCGATCCTCTGTGCGGGAATCTCTCCGCTTTGCCCTACCCAGGTATGTGGGGAGTTTCTTGCCTTTTGGGAGGTCTGGGGTCTTCTGCCAGCGTTCAGTAGGTGTTCTGTAGGAGTTGTTCCACGTGTAGCTGTATTTCTGGTGTATCCGTGGGGAGGAAGGTGATCTCCGCGTCTTACTCTTCCGCCATCTTCTATATTAGTCTTGATAAGGAATAGGGCTGTGTCTTTGAACTCTGAAAGATTTGGGCTAAGCATGGTTTTAGGGGTATGGTGTGGTGTAATGCATTTGTAACATGGATGGTTTAGGTTCTGTAAAAATTGTTTCTACTGCATTTGTTTTCAAGTAGGCAACAATGTAGTCTCCCAGTTTGATGAGAGAAATAGTCCAGACTGTCTCTCTGGATGTACCTCTTGCATGATTCTAGAGAATCCATGCCAATTAGAGATTGCCTTATTTTTAGATAAAAATTCATCTTCAAGTTCAAATTCATGAACCAGAGGAATAGGGTTCTTCTCTACAATGGAGTTATCTGCTGGGGACTTTCATTCTTAGGAATCATTTGAGAGAAATCCTGATGACAGTTTTGAAATTAAATAAAAAGCCTGCCTTGTTCCTGTTTCTGCCTCAGACCAAGAAAATGGGTTTGATCAGGGTCTGTTTGAATGTTACACCTCTTGTTTATTCTACTTTGGAAGGTCACTTTAAGTTACTTCCTCACAAAAGTAAAATCTTTTAGTTTATTTTTGCTTTGGTCTACACTTATTCTTAAATTTTATTGACCATTTATCCTTAGAATTTATTTATTTATTCTTCTACATTCTTTTAGTTAACCTTTATTGATAATACAGTTTCCTTGCTTTTTTATCTTGTATGTAAATACTTTATGTTATTAAAATTTCTTCTTCATTGTTATTTGCTATTATAATTTTTATTTTATTTTTTCACATTATATTTAGTTTTCTGTTTACTTTGCACTTTTATTTTGGTTTATATCTTTTGATTTTACCATTTATTTTTCTAGTAGACTTTCTTAGCTAATTGTACTTACTTAATTTTAATGGTTTCTTTGATAATTAAGCAGAAAATGAAAAGTAGGGACTTCTTTTCTGTCATTCCACATTTGACACTGCACTGACAATCTAAAATTATTGTTTTGTCTAATTGCCCATTATATTCAGCCTAACAACTAATCAGTCTAACTCAGTAGGTGTATGTATTCTCACTTTTTAGATTCAGTTCTCAAAAAATATCTATTTGAAGTCGTTGAGCACTTGGAAGTTAAAAAAAATTATGCAGCCCAAAATGAGATTTTCTTTAAATAATCATTTTTGGTATAGTGCTAGTTTACTTGGTACCATTAGTCAAGCTGAAAAAAAAATTCAGTTCTGGAAATATTTTAACATACGGAGTCACCTGAATAATTTGAGCCTATCATAAAAATCTATTTTACTTAAAATAAGCCTTGTCTATGGGATTGTTCACTAGCACTTTCAAGTAGGAAAAAATGGTTGCACTGTTGTCAAAATTATAAATATTATAATTATAATATTTCCCACAGGAAAAAATATTATTTTTCACACAGCCGTGAAAACTATGTAGATAACTTTTAGTGGAGGTATTGAAGAATGGCTTAAAGACAAAATAAGGACCAGCTCAACAAGTTGTCTTATCTGTCTGTTATACATTCAACATCATGTTAAGAAGGAGGAGGAAGAGGAAGAGGAAAAAAGAGAGGTAGGAAGAAGAAAGTAAAAAAGGAAAGAGAGAAAAAAAGGAAGGAAGGAAGGGAAGGAGGAAGGAAGGGAGGAAAGAAAGAAATAGAAAGAAAGAAAAGGAAGGAAAGGAGGGAGAGAGGGAGGAAGGAAGAAAAGAAAAAAGAGAAAAAGAGCATGAGGGAGAGAGAAAAAGAAAATCTGGGTGTCATGAAAAACAACAAAAAAACCATAATTATTTCAATTACCAAAGTCTTGTTACCTGCTTTCCTTCTGCTAGTTTTAGATACCCTCACTGTCTAGGTACTTTCATTTAGAATGGTTATGGCTGATGTTGGATATGATCTTCATAGCCTATGTGGGACTAACCCTTGACCATTGCTCCCTTTCTGTTCTGTGCTGCTTGGCTTGTTCTTATTTGGGAAGTCATGAGGGTGAAATTGGGTTTCCAAAACATTTTAACAAATTATTCACTGCCTGCCTGAAGATCATTCTTCTTATGGTGCTTTCTTGCCCCTTAGCACCACTACTCATTCCCCCAATCTATTTTATCCATAAGAAGCCTCTGAGTATATTTCATCATTTTCTTACTTTCCCTTATGGTTCAGTCAGAAGAGTGAGGGTCTAATTATTATTGTCTCAAGCATTTTCTCTTACTCATGGTAACAGAATTAATAGTTCTTAGGAATCTGGGTAACTGGTACAAAGTTATCTTTGATTTATGATGCATTTTATAAGTACCGTGCGCTAACCAATTGCACCACTGGAGCTACTATAATACATTTTAAATCAAAATACACTCAACATCTAACATTAAGTATAATTGGTGTGTCTTTCGCTCTTCTTTTTCTAAGAGGAAATCATTGAAACACTTTTGTTGGTACCTATGTTCTTTCTCCCTCATCTTAATAAGATACAGAAAATTTGATGGAGAGGTAAGTGCAAGCCTCATTCTCATCCCAGTCATGCTAACTAGAATAGAATTTCACATGAAATCATTGGCTAGAAAGTGAAAACTCATTTGGTAATTTGCCAGCATGTAAATAAAATAGATGGGTTGAATGAGCTAAATGAAACTGATTGCTATATATATTAGGACATTATCTTTGTCTCTATGATTCTAATACTTTGTATAAGTTTAAGTAATTTACACCTTATTTTAATTATGTGACTTTCTTTAAAGAATGCTTAATGAAATATCTCTTCATTCCTAGTTCCTTAAAATGATTTTTCTCAAATGGAGGCTTTTAGTGATAGATGGCTCCAATAATCTGCTGTTAATACATGTCAAAGAGCTCTATGGATTAATTAGTTTTCTTATGTTCATCAGACTGAAATCTCTAGTGTCAAGATGACACTTACTTGGATATAATTTAATAATGATGTTGAGTAATAATATTATATTTATATAGCACTTTTTACTTATAAAAATATTTATCTCACTCTGACAAAAGTCCTATGAAATCAGTAGAGAAACTGCTATTTCATTTGCCAAGGCAAAGAAAAGATGATAATAATGGCAAGGATAGACATCCCTGGAGACTCATCTTTTTTGGAATAAAACTGATTGTGTGTCCTTGATACTCCCCTGCTAGCATCTGTTCCATACTGTGGGGATCCCTCGGAGGCTTTGAATTTCCTCAAATTGACTTGCTGGGAGAGAATAGCCTGTTGTAGGTAATGAAGAAGGTGACAAGTTCCAACATTCAGTTAATATCTCAGAAAAGATTTACTAGGTGAGGAGTAGGTAATGTAAATTGCTCTACAGAGAACAATTTACTTTCCATAGAAAAGCCTACTGTTGGACAATTTTATATATTAGAAAAATTTTCCTTTAATGAGCTAAAACCAGCCTTCTTATAACTTTGATCCTAACTCTGTCCCTTAGAAGTGCACAGATTGTTTAAACTGTTTTGTAAATGAAAGCCCACCATAAAATATTTCTTAGAGTTCCAAAAAGTTCTACTGCACAGGAGTTTTGTAAACAACTTTATTGAGGTATAATTGATATACAAAAGAAACCAGACACACTTCCTGATTTCAAAATATATTACAAAACTACAGTAATTAAAACAGTATGGTACTGGCATAAAGATAGACATATAGACTGATGGGACAGAATTGAGAGACCCCAAATAAATACATGTGTCATATATGGTAAAGTGATCTCTGACAAGGGTGCTAAGAATACACAAAGCGGAAAGGATAGCCTTTTCAGCAAATAGTGTTGGGAAAACTGGATGTGCATATGCAAAAGAATGAAATTGGATCCTTATCTTATACCATACAAAAATAAACTCAAAATGGATTAAAGATTTAAATGTAAAACCTGAACTGTAAAACTCCTGGAAGAAAACAGGCGGAAAGCTTCTTGATATTGGCCTCAGCAATGATTTTTTGGGATATGGCATCAAAGCACAGGCAACAAAAGCAAAAGAAGACAAGTGGGAATTCACAGGAGTTTTAATGCTCCTTTAGTCCAACAGGTGAAAAAAA
Organism: Mesoplodon mirus; assembly: GCF_964341445.2. NCBI lineage: Eukaryota > Metazoa > Chordata > Mammalia > Artiodactyla > Ziphiidae > Mesoplodon > Mesoplodon mirus. The sequence continues at coordinate 155,911,667 of NC_138978.1, read as the reverse complement.
TTGAAGAAAATGGTGGGTCTTGTTCAGGGTAACCCATTTCCTGAAAGATCTGGGAGCAAGAATATAGTTCTCCTGATGCTCTTTTTATTCTATTACCAAGAAGTCCTGGATAAGTGAGGTGTTATCCTGTTCTCATAAGTCATATTAACTGAAGATTTTTGAGTAGTAGTATATATTAACTAAAGTCACAGAAGAAAGTGAACATAAAGAATCAACATAAATAGCTCAAAGTTACTATATAATGGTAGGGAATAGAAAAAAGTAAAAATATATAACAATGGAAAATAAAGAGAATTGAATTCTAATTTCAGTTTTACCACCTAAAATCAGTTTAACATTTAATATTAGCATGTCACTTTATGTTTAGGTAGCCATGTTTCCTGAGTTGCTATACCTTATGAAATTGTAAATCATAGATTTCTCCTTTGATACTCAACTCATAAAGAGCTATGAATCAATTCAGATATAATTTTGAACCAACATGACTATTAACCTTGGTGTCTTAGTAAATTAGTACTTTATATCAGGATACTCTATTCCCTTAGTAGTAAGATAAAAGTGTCCTAATCCAAGTTAGTGATGTCTCTGTTCTAAGATTTTTAGACCATAAGGTTCTAACATTCTGTGATATGTATTTGCAGTCTGGATATAGTCTGGCAAATAAATAAGACTTTAACATGCTTGAATGGTAAGACCACATTCTCTATTTCTCTTTGTATTCAATATTTCCCATAGTTCTTAACACTTATGAACAATGATTAATAAGCAATGTTAGTTGTCTACGGAAAGATAAAATAATTGAACTAAGGAAAATGGGTATTTTACAAATATTTGGTAATGTTTCCTGAAAAATTAACAAACACTGAAACAAAGCCAAATATTTTGCTTGAATTGTCACAGAGTTATTTGATATTTTACTAGTTTCATTCATTCAACCAGCCTTTATTAAATATCCTGTTTTGGTGAACATAGAAATAGATTCACTGCCCCAATCCTGTTCAAGAAAGGACTTATTGGCCCAGCTGTCAACTCATGGGGTTTATCTCACCTGAAGAGAGTCACATGACCAGATTCTCATCCTCCCTGGAGCAGCCCACATGCAATGATAGATTGTGGTGGGGTAGAAAGTCTCAACCAGTTAATAGACAGTGGTGTGTGTTAGGCAGGACAGGTGGTGGTGGTGGTGTAGACCTGGGAGAAATCAGTTGTCTTAATTTGAGTCGTGTCTATTTTGAGGGAAGTTATTTGTTGCAGTTAAATGATTACCATGTAGTTAATTCCACATTATTTCTTCCTCGGAATAAAAACAATTACTGTTGTGCCATGAATACTTTAATGTAACTAGATCGTTAGTCTATATGACAGATTTATGACTTATATTCAACCATTATACTTTTTTAAAAATGTTTATTTATTTATTTATTTTTGGCTGCGTCAGGTCTTAGTTGCGGCGTGCGGGCTCTTAGTTGTGGTGCGCGGGCTTCTCTCTAGTTGTAGAGCGCAGGCTTAGTTGCCCTGCGGCATGTGGGATCTTAGTTCCCTGACCAGGGTTTGAACCTGCATCCATTGCATTGGAAGGCAGATTCTTAACCACTGGACCATCTGGGAAGTCTCTCAACCATTGTACTTTAATTTCTAGACTATGCTGACAGATAAGCTCTCCCTTCTGATTCTATTATTCACTTTAGTTCTGAACCACAGGTGTCTGCTCTTTAAATGATCACCCATATACAGCTTTGTTGCCATTATCTCTCCCAGCAATTCTCTTCTACCCAGCTAACTATGTTATCTACTAAACTTAGAAGTTTTGTTTTAGTAATAAATGAGGAAATAAAAATGTATCTAACTGACCAAACAAAAGGATATTCTGGGATTATCTGAAGAGAAGAAATAGAAGATAACCTCTAAAATAGATGTTCTAAGAGCAGTGTAGCAGTTATCTATTGCTGTTTAACAAACCATCCAAAAAGTTAAAACAACAGTCAATTATTTAGCATGTGAAACTGCAATTTGGGCAGAGCTCAGTGAGGATAGCTTGTCTCTGCTCCACAATATTTGGGACCTCAGTTGGGAAAACGCAAAAGCTGGGTGTGACTGAATGGCTGGGGGCTAGAATCATCTGAAGGCTCAGCCATTCACACATCTGACAGTTGATGCTGTCAGCTGGGATCTTAGCTGGGGCTGTTAACAGGAACACCTACATGTAACCTTTCCTCAAAAAGCCTGGGATTCTCAAAGCATGGCAACTAAATTCCATGAGAAAGCAACCCAAGAGAACCAGCCTTAAGCTGTATTGCTTTGTATCATTTATCCTTGGAAGTTTCACAGTTTGACTTCTGTGTCACTCAGGTATAAATGGAGAGAATACAAAGCCTACTTCTCCATAGGAGGAGTGTCAAAGTTATAGAATCATAAGAGCATGTAAGTTGGGAGACCATGTTGCAGGCATTTCTGAAAAATACACTGTGATAGAAAATGTGGTTCTAATCTTATTAAGTAATAAATAAGTGAAGCATTATATTAAGGATTTCATTATCTGGTTATGTCTTTATTAAAATAATTAGCTTAATGTTATTACTAAAGTCTTATGAAAATGATAAGATGTCTGAGATTTTCAAAAAAATAGTTTGGTGTGGGGAGATGGGGTGGCAGTATAGATGAAATAAGATTGTACATGAGTTGATGATTTTTTTAAAATTTTTATTGGAGTACAGTTGATTTACAATATTGTGTTAGTTTCTACTGTACAACAAAGTGAGTCAGTTATACATATAGATATATCCACTTTTTTTTTTTTTTACGGTATGTGGGCCTCTCACTGTTGTGGCCTCTCCCGTTGTGGAGCACAGGCTCCAGATGCGCAGGCTCAACGGCGATGGCTCACGGGCCTAGCTGCTCCGCGGCATGTGGGATCTTCCCGGACCGGGGCACAAACCTGTGTCCCCTGCATCGGCAGGTGGACTCCCAACCACTGCGCCACCAGGGAAGCCCTCCACTCTTTTTTAGATTCTTTTCCCATATAGTTCATTAACAGAGTATTGAGTAGAGTTCCCTGTGCTATACAGTAGATCCTTATTAGTTACCTATTTTATATATAGTATGTATATGTCAATCCCAAATATCATATGATATCACTTATATGTGGAATCTAAAAAAATGATAGAAATGAACTTATTTACAAAACAGAAATAGAGTCACAGACATAGAAAACAAACTTACGGTTACCAAGGGGAGAAGGGAGGGGGATAAACTGGAAGCATGAGTTGATTGTTGTAGCTGGTTGAGGCATACACAGTTGTTCATTCAACTACTTTGTCTACTTTTACATGTGTTTGAAATTTTCTATAATAAAAAGTTTAAATAGTCATGACAAGCTATCATTACATGGGATGATATTTCTTATATGCATTTTTTTCTTTTCTTTGTGTTTTCTCTATTTTGTAACACATTTTATGTTTTGAAAAATCTAGTAGACATCTAATTCTGGGAAAATGAAATAAAAATACTTTTTCTTATTCCTCCCACTAAGTACAACTAAAACCCCTGGACATTATGTATAAAACAAACACAGGTGGAGAAAAGGCAGACAGTTGAGGAAATTTGGGACCCAAGGAACGACACAGTGATGAGTTCCCTAGGTTTTCTTTTTGACTCATGTATCCCAGAATGGGTAGTGTAGAAGATGGCAATCAGAAAATGCCAGTGGGTACAACCACCCACCCCTCCAAAAAAATCAGCCCAACAAAGCCTTCTAGCACTAACCAAAGGAATAGAAAATGGGCAGCTTAGCCAAGTTAGAGCTTTTAGAAAATAACCACTGTACTCCAGCCTACATATCAGAAAAAAACTGTCATCTTATCCCTACCCAGATCAGTAAAAGCCAAGTGGGGAACCTAGACTTCCACACTCACCAGGCTGTAAAAAAACACTCCAAACCACACTTGCCCTGCCCCTGGGGTGGTGTCATTAAAGGCTGAGTGGGGAGCAAGACTCTAATCCTCACAGAGCGCTAATAAGTCTCAACCCCAAGGTGTCAGTGGAGACCACTTGGGGAGCCTGGACATCCACCTTCACCCCCAAGTAACAGTGTCTCCTCTCCCTCCCTTCCCTGGGTTGATGTCAGAGGGGGCCCAGTGATGAGGATTGACCTGTCCCTGTCCTTGCCTCTGTTTCTTAGCACTCTGGTCATACCCCAAACCTTGATGTTGTCAATTCTGTAACCTGTCCTTACATTCAATTTCATATATTCTATTCTCAGACCACCAGAGAATAGAGTAGACCACTCCTCTCAACCCTTCTAGAAGGAAAACCCCAGATATCCTTTGCCCTACCAGTGCCTTCAATTTATTGATTCAAACACTTTCATCCCCTTGACATTCTTTCTCCTTGTTCATCCAGCTTGTATTTCATGGCCAATCATTATAATCCCTTCTATGCCTATAGCTTTAATTCTTTTGTTCCTCTCAACTTTGTTTTGCTTGTTTGGTAAAACAACAACATGGGTTAAAAAGAACTCTCTGCCTACTCATGCCTTGCTCCACACAGTTGAATGTGAGTGGAAAAAACATGCCTGATTGGTTATCGTTTAAATTCGTGACCATGAACCTAATGACAGAAAGGACATTCATAAACGCTGCCTGCCTGGCAATAATGCTACATTTCTCTAGTGCATACTTTCTCAGTGGGGGTGATATTGCTCCAGGCAACAAAATTTGATTCTGCAAGGGGAGGAGTATGAAAATGAAGGAAAAACATTTAAGAAACACTGCTCTTGTCCATTCACTTTGACATTTTTCTGGAGGTACTTCTGACCTCTCTCCCCATTCTTCAAGATAAGCATTTGCCTTAGGGCTCTTTCACTGGCTATTCTTTCCTACCTGGCGTGCTTGCCCCCAGATATTCACATGGCTCACTCCTGTTTAAATCATCCTATTTAAAACTGCAATCTGTAACTTTTTCCTCAGCACTTTTCATTCTTCTTGCTTTGCTCTATTTTTTTCCATAGCCCTGATCACTCTAATGTAGTCTATACTTTGCTGATGTGTTATGATTATTTATTGTTCATCTTCTTTTTCTAAAATATAAACTTCAGGAGAAAGAGAATTTTTATTTGTTTTCAGTGATTTATCTCAAATACCTAGAATAGTACCTGGCATAGGAGATTCTCAGTGACTGAATAAATGATTTTCTACCCAAATCTGTATCTATTGTGTATAATCCAGGGTTCCCCAGAGAAACAGAGCCAATAGAATGTGTGTGTATATAGGGATGTAGATAGAAAGATAAAGATACTTATTTTGAGGAATTGGCTTACCCAGTTGTGGAGGCTGGCAACTCCAAAATCTGCAGGGTAGGCAGGCTGACTGAAGACCCAGAGAAGAGTATACATTGCAATTCGAGTCTGAAGGCCACTGTCTAGAATAATTCCCTTTTCCCGGACCTGATTGGATGATTGGATGAGGCCCAAACACATTATGGTGGAATGTAATCTGCTTTGCTCAAATATTTCAAGGTTAATTCCATCTAAAAGTATCATCACAGCAACATCCAGACATATTTGATCAAAATCTGACTACTGTAGCTTTGTCTACTTGACACATGAAATTAACCATCATATCTTTTTCTCTGTTTCTTATCTCAGTTAACAGTATGATTTTCTAATCATGCATCCTTGGCCCCTTCCATTTCTTCAAATCTACTTATTTTACCAAGTCCATGCATTTTACTTGGATGTATATGCCATATACTAAAGGCATAGATTGTAAAACCTGTGGATTTTGCCCCTATTCCTGAAATAATTCTTTCCCACTCAGTTTCTTTGCTATTCTGTTAGTTCACATTCACATCCTTTCCTTCCTGGATTGTCGTGAGTTTCCTAATGGAATGAGTTTCCCACTTCCAGATTCTCTCCTTTCATAGTTACAAAAAGTACTTCTCTAAAAAATATATATATATAATCTTTGTACTTCCCAGCTGAACTCTTTCAATGGATTTCTAATACATGCAGAATAAAGGCCAAGATCCATAGCATAATATATGAGGTACCTTATGAAGAGAAATGTTCTCTCTTTATTTTTTATTGTCATCTCTTTGTTCCTTTGAAAGACACAAATGTGTATTACCCAGATCCCCATTCAAGGAAGAATTTGTTGACGACATGGCTAGGGATGCTGTCAGCTCCTTCAGGATTTACCTCTGCTGCAGAAAATACTCTTGCCCAAGGATATACCCTTCCCACAGTGGCCCTTATCCAATGAATAATTGCAGTGGGAGTATAAAAGCCTAGGCTTTTCAGCCAAAGCTTCCCATGGGTCTGGTCAAAACTTTGAGGTTCAACTTTTCTACCCAATCCTCATTCTTACTTCTCCCATCTATAGTTATTGATGCCTAACAAATACCCTGTATGCCAAACTTCATCTCAGCCTCTGTTTCCCACAATAATTCCATCTACACCTAACTATAATACATTCTGGATTCCAGAATCTGGCATGCTGTGTTCTTTCATACTCCTGTGTTTTTAAGCACATTGTTTTATCTGCTTGATCTGCTCAACCTATCTCCTTCTCTTTTGAAGACTCAATTTGTTTAAGATTGAGTTCATCTGCTACATCCTCTCATCAGCCTTCCTTGGCCCCTTCAAGCTCAATTACACTTTCCTTTGTATTCCAGTGACACTTGGTTTATACCTTTATTATCACCTAATAAAATATACTGTGATTAGTCAGGACTCTTTCATTTGCAGAAGAGAGAGACTCTCTTTAGTCTGACTTAAACAAAAACGGTATTCTGTTGGCCATACAGAACCAAAAAGTCGATGGATGGTGCCAATTCCAGGTATGGCTAAAAGCAAGGACTCAAGACAATGTCATCAAGATACCAAATCTCTTTCTACCCATAGACAAAGCTGTCTCCATGTGAATGCAAAATAGCTGCTTGTAGCCAAGACTTAAAAGACTTACTCATGCCAGCTTGCTTTCTCAGTGGAAAGAACATTTTTTATTTAATCACTTTGACATGCATGCTCTAGGGAAGACTCAGATAGGTCCAGCTTGGGTCACTTGCCCATCCTTCAACAAATTATTGTGAACAGAGTCAGGACATAGCATATTTTCTAGACCTAGAGATCAGGAACTGCTCTAACCAGACCATGTGGAATGTGTCCCCCGGAGGAAATATGGTTACTATTAGCTGAGGAAGGAGAGGGGTTAGTGGATGGGCAAAAATAGCACATATTTGCTATGTACTGTGATAGTTGGCCAAAAGTTAGAGATAAAATTCAAGTCGGCTGATTTTATGATTCTAAGTTTTCAAGTCATTCATGTCCATTGATATATATAAGATAGATTTCAAATGGCTTGAAATGAAACTGAGGGAGAAAAAATTGAAGCACCATCAGGTCAGTGATAACAAGACAAATATTTCACTCCTTGAAAGAATGCAGTTTGCATCTTGCAGAGCTCTACTGAATGTAAACAAAGAAAAGAGAATAAATTTTAAATATATAAATCACCTGATATCAGGCTTCCCTCTTGATTCACTGGCAAAGGAGTTTGACATATAGCATACAGAGGGCTAAATATGAGAAAGAAATGGTGCAAGAACGGATACAAAATTAGAGAAAAGAATGCATGAAAGACAATTATGTAAGATTCAATTCGCTTATCTAATAAAAGTAATAACCACTTAACTAATATTTCTGTGACTGATGATTAGGGTACACTTTAGCCAGCATGTTAATTAGCATACTCTCTCTTATTTGAGATGTGGATATATATATAATATATATTTCATATATATATAATATATATTTCATATATATATAATATGTATTTCATATATATATAATATATATTTCATATATATATAATATGTATTTCATATACATAATATATATATTATATATACCATAATATAATATATAATATATATATATATATATATATATAATGAAACACAAAATAATACTAGGAAGACCAGGTCAAACTAGTATTTAATCCTATAAAACTCCATGCACTGGCTACAACAGAACCACAAATTAGACTCACAGACTCCTAGAAGCCTAGGAAAAAAGAGAAATGAAATTCATTATACCATTCCAAGTGCCCAGTTATTCAGAAGAAGCATAAGTATTTATGACACTATCACAAGAACAAATTACCTTATCATTAGAAAGCGCCTGTATGACATAGTAGTCAGCGTCCTCAGTGACAGCATCCTTAAACATTCCGTATAATAGCAAAATGGCTTCCTGCAGCCCAGGACTAACTCTATGCTGGATAAGCTGACAACATCATGACAAAATTTAAGTCAGTGAAAGCAATTAAATGACAGCACAGAATGCTGTAATGTGCATAGCTGAAGAATGAATAAATGTACCTGTGGTCTGTTCAACAGTGTGATATAATTGGGACAAAAGATCTAAGTGAAATAAGTCCTCTCAAGTTATGTCTTCTTAAGGGATGTCTGTAACAAGATGGCTTTTTCTTCTTAGTGGAACTTAGGTCAACTTTCCTTACATAGGACCATCCAAAAGAAGCAACCCTATAACAAAATCTACTCTCTGTGGGACTTCCCTGGCGGTCCAGTGGTTAAGACTTCACCTTCCAATGAGGGGGGTGCAGGTTCAATCCCTGGTCTGGGAGCTAAGATCCCACATACCTCATGGCCAAAAAACCAAAACATAAAACAGAAGCAATATTGTAACAAATTCAATAAAGACTTTTAAAAAATGGTCTACATCAAAAACTTTAAAAAAATCTACTCTCTGTTACTTGAGTACTGTCAAGTAACTCTGTCTACTCTCTATGTCTTGACTACAAAAAAGACAATTTTTTAAAGGAAGAAAATAGCACATAGTAACTTCAGCATCTGTTTTCTTTTTCTAATAGAATAAGTTAAAAAGGCAAATATTAAAATAATCACTAGCTTCAAAGCAGGAATGAAAGTCAAAGTATTCAACAGTTTGTCTGGCACTCGCATGGCCCAATTGCAACAGATGCTGGATGCAACCTCTTGTACTGGGGCAGGATTCTGGGTGCTAGGGCCTTCTACTGTGAAGGGCATTCACCTTTTAGTTATTGGGTCATAGACGGGGGCAGGTGTGAAAGGAAAGGAGGGGAGCATCTGGAGGACGCAGAGTAGCAGCTGTTTCCCAGTGAATATCTGAGTATTTAATATTTTAACACTTCTGACTCTCTGGCAGTACAGGATGCTCCAGGCATTATCTTATGTTCTCCAGTCCTAAAATCAGCCATTTATCCAAGGAGTCAGTGTGAAAATATTAAATTACTAGTCAGCTAATGATTTGACATGGATCCTGAAATACCTGGAATCAATAAGTCTTGCAGGCGTTGTCGAGGGTCTCTGTGTACGTGTTTGAGCATGCCGTCAACAGTGAGGCAGGCAGTTGAAAACTCTGCCATAGCCTTCACATCCTGCTTTTTCAGAGCCTCAACTTCAGCTGGAAGTGAGAGTTAAGTCTTCTAGTTTCCCCAGAATATGTCAGAGTTTTTTTAAAGGCCCATATGGACAGCTCATTTTACTTCTCCTTTTTGGTTAGCCTTTTAAAAATTTCCCCAACTGTTATCTACCACCCTAGACAGTAGCAATGTTAAATAATTTTCACCGATTATTTTCAACAGATGCCCCAGGGCTGCTGCATTAGGAAAGTTCCAAGTCCAGCCCGATAGACAACCTTTGAAAGAGGGTTCTCCCAGGGAATGATCAGATAGGTCAAATAATAACTATTCTCTGGAAATAAGGCTTTTAAAGAGCTCAGACTCCATGTTTCCCCCTCCAGTGGCTGCCAAGCTACTGATTTTTATTGTGGTTTCAAGGTTTTGGTTTTCAAAGATACCTCTGAATTGTGGAGGGCAAGATAGTAAAAGGGAAATTAAAATGACCAATATCTAGGTTTTATTTTTATAATAAATATTCTCAGGTTCCATCAAGACTTTGATTAATTTCCAGAATTCTGAATATGTTGGTTCTGATAATGTTGGCCAGTGATCTCATGGCTTTTATGGAGTAGAAAATTTTTGAACTCTTTACTAATCCCAGTGATATTACCCCCCAAAATTTATTTAAACAAAATATTTTAACACTTGTTTGGCCATGCAGTATTTTACAGCTGAATATCAGTCTGCCTTCTAAGCACAGTTGGCATAGTTCACCAACTGTGAACTACCAATTTAAGTATTAAGTTTTCTCCGTACCTAGAAAAGAGGTTAATAACTTTAACTCTAGTGCTGCCTGGAGATCTTCAGCTGATTTCTGTCCCAAAGCCATGAAGATGGAAGGTGTTAATTTTTTCCCTAACAAGTCTCAGTTACTGTGTAAGATCCAGCTGCTTTCACTTTCTGCTGAGATTACCCCTGACCCACTAGCCAGAGCATCAAGCAGAGTTTCTGTTGCTATCTCTCTACCACATAGAACACTGGCTTCATAATATAGAGCCTCTATCCTGATTTAGTACTAAATCACTTGCTCAAACCCATTTTCAAATAATCTCTCCACATTAAAAAATGAATCTTTAAAGAGGCCACTCTGTGTAAAAATTTTTTTAAAATCCTTCAAACAAAAAGAACTGTATCAAAGATGACTGTACATATTTTGCCATTGTAACTTTAACAGCTTTTAAGCAGGAAAATGAGAAACTAAGGGAACAAGCACGGAAGTTGCAACAACTACTTAAAGCAGTGCATCTCAAACCTGGTAATGTCTTAGAATATTCTAGAGAGTCTAACAAATAATTATACCTAGTCTCCTCCTCCCCTAGCTATTATGTCAGAATCTCTGGAATAGGAACCAGGCTTTTGTATTATTGAAAGATTCCTTCCCAGGTGATTATGAAATGCAGTCAGGGGAAAAAATCCCACTGGCATAAAGCATGTACTGAAGCACCCTGCTACCCCATGTGTCCTTACAAAAATTTCTGGAAAACTCCAGCACTGGAAGGTCTCCTGCCCTTGCAGGAGATCCTTTCCTGGAGTATGGGGAGGAAGGGGTACATTGCAGCAAATGACCATAGAAACTTCAGGTTTGCAGGCTGAACTAGAAAAAAAAGTAAAACAAAACAAAACAACAAAAACCCCAAAACAAACCACACTCTGAATATCTCTGCATAATACGTAAAGCCATTAGGCACTGGGTTAGAAGGCAGAGTCCTGGGTTCTATTCAGCAACTAACACCTAATGAGTGCCTACCTGTGCCAGTCTCTAACCTGTATTAACTAGCTTGGGTAAGTTATTTAACTAGATCTTGAGTAAGTTATTCATAATTTCTAGACATGGGATTCTTCTAGTAGTAGCCCATGGCAGAGTTTTTAACTTATGAGTATTTTTCAAAGTTCTTCAGAAGGTTTATTCCATTTTTCTGTAATTATGTACTTCCTACTTTGGAGGGTTCAAATATAATTTCCTTTATAAAAAGGCAATGCTAGAAAATAATAAGGTTTTAAAAAATGCTCTCAGTTAACAAATTAAAAATCTGGAAGTATTTTATTGGTGCTCCCTTTGGAAAAATAAGTTATAGTTGTCTGTAAAGTTTAAAAGTCTGGAAAAATTTGAAACCACTCATTTGGAAAATAATGTCTGTATTTGATGACTAGCTTAAGGAACAGTAATTCAAATTACTCCAACACCAGTGTTTGTAAAATATTGTGTTTTGAAATGTGAAATATCGGATGACTTTATTTTTCCCACCATTGCTTATAGAGCAGGCCCATTTAGGATTTCCCTTGAATTTTTAAACTAAAATTTAATTTAATTTTACCTTATTTTAAATCAAAGTTAACACTAGAGCTTACTGAAAGAATAACAACCTTAGCTGGCACTGCTAATTGTAAATTTAATTTGTTTGCAAAAGATTTTTGCCTCTTAGGACTAAGCAAATGAAAAATAATCATGTTCTTTGGAAAATTCTGGCTTTTCAACTGGAAATCTTATATTGGTGAGCTGTTAACCTTTATCCTGTATCATTAACAATCATTTGAAAGCATTATAGTCATTTTGGTAATTGGAACACAGTACTCCAGTCATGTCAATGTAATCCCTGTATGAGGAAATCATCAAAATGTTTAAAGAACAGACCTCTGGCTTGATGTGGGAGTGACTGAATCTGTTTTTTTGGTTTTTTTTTAATTCTTTGTCTATACTGTTTTCTCTAAGGGGCCTATTTTAGAGTGAAAGATCCAGGCTCCAAAGACCTTAGAAGATACAGTGTTTCCAAGAGTAATACCAAAGTTTTTTTCCTAATTCCTTTCTACTCTGTGTGCCATTCTTATCAAAGCAAAGAATCAAAACACTGTCCTGAATTCAGTGTGTGTATATACATACATATATATATATATGTATATATGTATATACACACATATGTACACACACACACACACACACAAAACTGGACAAATAAGACCCCAAACTTCAAGGCTTATTCATGAAATCATCTGAGTGGAGAGTCAGGAGATTAAAAAATTTTTTCCCTAAATAGACAGCATCTGGCACAGAATAGGTGCTCAATCAATACGGTTGAACAAAAGTGCAAAAGTAGTCGTCAGATAATTAGATAGGTACCCAGTGCCTTTTCACTCTTTTTTGCTTCATAAAAACTTCAAAAACAGCTTTCCAGTCCAGTATTTTCTCCTGCACATTTCAAGAAAGGTCTATTTGTATGCCAGATGAACCAGTTATCAAAACTTTCTATTGAGTTTTTCATATTTACTCAGAGGACACAATTGTGGTGAGAAAGGTACAAAAAGGAACCACCAATACCTACCAAATAATAGAAGCTCTGGCCAAGTCCATACAAATGCCCTTATCAGAGATAACAGTGTTAAAAATGGTAAATATCATGCCCAAGGTCTCCTGATTTCTAATACAGAGCAAATATTTGGATCGTAAATCCTGTCCCTCAGCTTGTGCATTATATTTTGTCATTTGGGCAGCTAAGTGAGCAAATCAAATTATGTGTTTTGAGGGTCAACCTTTTGAGAGATAGTCAGACTTATCAGTAAGCACATATATTTTCAGGGTCAGATGCACCTGACTTCAATGTCTTGTTTCTAACTACTAGCTGTGCGTCTTTGGTCATGTTATTCACTCTATCTGAATTGCAGTTTTTTTCATCTGTAAATAAGAATATCTGCTATTCAAGGCTGCTGTAATTAGTTGAGTTACTTATATGTGTTTCCTGTCATATCAAATACACTTAGAGTTAGTTATTTCCACTTTTTCTCATCAATGGCAATCTTGACAATAAATAATTCATTGTAATAATGAAGTCATGATTTACTGAATGAAAAAACTAATAACTGTGGGGGAATGGGGCATTTGCTGTACTTATGGCAAAATGTAAAACAGTTGTTATTTTCAAACTTGGCAGCAAATATTTTATAACAATGATGAGTCTTGAATTCAATCTATCAGCATGTTCTGTATATTCTACCCACAAAATCTATTCCAGATCTCTCCACTTTCCTCTGTACTCTCTAATAGAGCACTAGACCAAATAACCATAGTCTCTTACTTGGAACATCCTAATTGTAGCATCCTACCTGGTTTCCTTTCTTCCACTCTTGCCTACTTTGAAATCTGTTCTTCAGCACAATATCCACAATGCTGTTTGCAAGCCATAAATCAGTTATCTGACACAGGATTTTCATTGGACTTAGAATAAAATTCCAACTTTTTGCCATGGCAATAACAGAGCCTTACATGATCTGCCTTCTGTTTCATTCTCTGCCTTCATCTTTATTCATCTTCTGGGGCTGCCAAAACAAATGACCACAAACTTGGTGGTTGAAAACAACAGAAAGATATTCTCTTACAATTCTGAAGGCTACATATCCAAATCAAGATAACAGCAAGGCCACACTCCATCTGAAGGCTCTAGGAAGAGTCCTTTCTTGCATCTTTCACCATCTTGTGACCCTACCCATTCCTTGGCTTGTGGCAACATAACTCCAGTCTTTGCCTACCTCCATCTACATGTGGCCTTTTTCTGTGTGTGTATGTGTGTGTGTCCTTTTCTGTCTCTTATAAGTTCACTCTCATGGATTTAGGAACCATTCTAATTCAGTATGGTCTCTTTTCAATCTTTAATTATATCTGCACATTCTGAGACTACAGGTAGACCTGAATTTGGTGGGGAGGGACTATTCAATCCACTACAATCTTGTGGCATGCTCCCTTTCAGTCATTACATTCTAGCCACCTTGACCTACCCACCTCAGTCATTCCCTAGGGCTTCTGTATTTCCCCTTTCCTCCTCCTGGAGCATCTTTCTCCTCCCTGAATTTTGCATGACTAGCACCTTATTATTCAGCTTAAATATCACCCCTTGCCCTTAACTATTTAAATAATAGCCACAAGTTAGTAATAACTCCTCATAAGTCACTTGTTATTCCATCACCCTGTTTTATTTGCTTTGTTAAAATTTTGACTTTCTGAAATTATCTTTTTTTGTATTAATTGTTTTACTTGCTTGTTTTTATTCTTACACCATTCCATTCCAATAGAATATAAAATCCATGAGAACACAAACTATAACCATGTCTTTAACTATTGTATCTCCTGTATATATCTCATTAATAGGACCTTAGTAACATTCAATAAATATCTGTTGAAGGAATGAGTGACCAAGTAGGAGAAAGAGTATGAATTGGGGGTTAGTTGACCTAGATCCTAGTCCTTTGCCACTAACTAGCTATGTGACCTTGGGTGCCACAACTAACCTCTTGGTTTATGTTTCTCCATTTATCAGTGAGGGGTTGATTGCTGAGTAATTTTTCTGTCTAGAAGACTCTTTTACTTCAGCTCCCAATAGGTTCTAGACCATGTTTTTGTCAAAGAGGCAAAATTTGTAAATAAAAACATCCATTATACTCTTGAATAAAGCCTTGTACTATGGCTAAATTAGTGAATTAATTGGAAAGTTCTAAGTTTCAATACAATTTTGGGAAAACAATCTTTTTTTCCTTAAAAATTGGTTCTTTCTGAAGATGGTCATCAACTCTTTTCTACTTTGTCAATTGGTTTCTGAGAATATTTCATATAGTTTTGGTCTCATTTAATAACCTGAGTCAGAGACTCCATTGGTCTCATTTAATAACCTGAGTCAGAGTCAATACTCATATAGTTTTGGTCTCATTTAATAACGTGAGCTAGAGACTCCATTGAAAGTGGGGTATTGATTTGCACAACCACACTCTGCAAGAGGGAAAATTTCTAATGGGTATATGGTGATGACAATATTACTAACACTCTCATGAGTTCAAAAGAAGATACATTTGAATTATAGTCCTAATTTATTTACTTGTACAGCAATTCAGGTTTAATAAAATAGCTTATTTTCTAAACATACCTTCTAGAATTTTTGTTTGCTTGCTTTTCTTGACAGTTCTATACAATGAAGTCTGCCTAAGTAGAGATTTTGAATATGCTTTCTGGAGAAGAATAGAAAAGAAGATATTTTCTACTCTTAAGTTAATCTTCTCCTGGAACAAAACTTTAGTAATGATACTACTCCAAAGACAGAAGAGTATCAGCTTTCAATGGCTATTTCACTGTCTGCCACTGTGCTCATTGTTTGACTAAAAGAACTAATTTTGTTGCAGTCTCTGAGAAGAGATAACAAAGAGCCCCAAACACATAATAGCTGATCCTAAATCCAAATACGTTCTATATCCAGAGCTGCCACTACCCTCTTGGCTACCTCTAAGATGTATGAATTTGGAAAGTTTTTCTCTGCATAACATATTGAATTTTTATCTCAACAATAACAATTTATAAATATGTTGCTTCAAATACCTGTTAGAAGAGCATATACATATGAAAGTTACATATAAACAGTGTGACTTGCACTAAACCATTCGCTCAATTTCTATTTGATGAACAATGGTCAGATGGACATTAGCCAAAATGCAGGGGTGGCCAAGTCAGGTAGACAAGACTTTTCTATGTGAGACGTTAACTCAGACATAATATTTTGAGTTTTTCTCAGCAACCAAATATTTGTATATACCTCTTTTACATGGTAATTAGGAATGAAGGACATAGCTGTGTAGAGACCTAGTTATTTCCAAAGGGCATATTCTACAGCAGCTAGCATGGTGAGTTTTAAAGTACTTCAATCTGAAAAGAAACATTTATTTCCTATGTCATTTATTTAATGATAAAAATATTCTTCATGAAATGAGAACTGTGAGAGAGAAGGAACATAGAATACCATATATTAAGTAAGTTAGTTGAAACAAAATATGGTAGTAGCATGGAAATGGAAAAAAAAACAAAGGCATCGTGAAACTGTAAATCTCTCTGCCTTGATACCCTTAACTTACCCTCTCCTTCTTCCTCCTTTTCCCCTATTTCTTTCTTCCCACTTTTTTCATCTCCTCTTCCTCCTTCCTCTTCTATATAGCTAAATATTTTTGTCTACCCTTTACTGTACTTAGGATATATTTCTAGGAGTGAAATTACTGGGCCAGAAAAAGGTCAACTTTTTGAAATTTCTAGCAATTGATTTTTACTAGTTTGGTTGGCAGCATCTGTGTTTATCACCAATGAAATTCACATGCAGAGACCAGGAATCCTTGCTCTGTGAAGGCTATATTAATACAAAATCAATCATTGAGAGTTGTTAGGTATTGAACATAGTCAAGGCAATGTGATAATGCATACAGACCAAGAGGAATTTTGATTCTGAAAAGTTTTCAATTATGAGATGATAATAGTACACAGAAAACATTAAGAAAGTGCAATGTTCACTCAGCATTCTCAGTTTTGCAACTCTGAAGATACAGAGGTGCTTGTATGTTTGATGTAGGAAAAGTTCTGGTTAGCTTTTCAATTATTTTTATTAAACTACAAAATTGACCAGAAATAAGTGAGAGATATCTATGTCTATATTTTCCCAGTGGCCAGAGTCATTAACCCTGGTAATGGTACTACTCCAAAGACAGAAGAGTATCAGCTTTCAATGGCTATTTCACTGTCTGCCACTGTGCTCATTGTTTGACTAAAAGAACTAATTTTGTTGCAGTCTCTGAGAAGAGATAACAAAGAGCCCCAAACACATAATAGCTGATCCTAAATCCAAATACGTTCTATATCCAGAGCTGCCACTACCAGCAAGCACTCTGGTCTGGATTTATCAGCTCTGCCCCACTTCTCCTCTGGAGCCTCTCTGACATGAAGGAATACCGTTCCAAAATCTTCGACTGGAATACTTTGCCTCATTTTCTCTTTTCTAAGTCTTTACTGCAAAAATATCTAGTGCTCTTTTATAAATGTTGCCTCCTTTTTACATTTTTACATTTTACATTTTTACATTTCCATCTTCCATTTCCCTATTTTTCTAATTATTGTCAATTTGAAGACATTATGTAATCAGATACTACCACATGTAATAAAATGTCACATTTGCTGTAGATATTTAAAAAAATTAAAAACGGGAAAGAATCTATGAAGGTTAGAATCATCTTGGAAAGCTTAAAAAAGTCATGAGTTCTCTAGAGTCTGACACAAAGACAACTCTTAAGAACAATTAAACCTTTAAAAATAATGAGAATAAAGGTGAATTGAGCCTTCTGTTTACATTTGTTTGAAGACTAAGGAGCTACAATTAAATAGCTTATAAATCACTTGAAATCTATGCAAAATATGATTGATTAATTGATTAATATGTGTGCAAAATGTAATAGCAATTAAGTCAAATGTTGAAAGAGGACAGTTTAACATATACATACAATCTTAGTTTCTCAAGGGTCAGGGTTGTTATTTTTTTATACGGTAAATAAAATGCTTAGCATAATTTTTAGATTCTCGTAGTACTGCGATGAAATAAATATATAGAGTATACAGTACATTCGGCTTGGACTTTGGCAGTCCAAACGTTTATTGTAATGGGAATTTTATTTTATTGCTAGCTTTATAGAATATTTGTTTTAGAAACAATTTGAAGTTGGATTTTTTGTTTGTTTTTAACATTTTTGTCAGTGTCTTGAAAATTTTTATTTACATACAGTAAAATTTACCAATGTGAGCATACAAATTGATGATTTTTAACAAATGTATACAGTTGTGTAACTACTACCACATTTATTATACAAAACACATCTTATCATCTCAAAAACTTTCCTCATTGCCCTTTTCAGTCAATCTTCTCCAGCCCCTCAACCTCCCTGTAACCACTAATTTACTTTCTATCATTATAGTTTTGCCTTTTCTAGAATTTTATATAAATGGAATCATATGGTATGGGGTATTTATTATTGGATTCTTTCACTGAGCACCATGATTTTGATAGTCATTCATGCTATGGTGTATGTCAGTAGTTTACTCCTTTCACTACATGAAAATGTGAAAAATAGGACTACAGGAAAATGTAAAAACATCATTCTTTCTGATGACAATAAATAGGAGTCCAAAAGTGTTAACTCATAAGTTCTACTTGCAACTAAATCATCGACAGAGAAATGAGCTCATTGTTATTTCAAGGAAATAACCAGAAAATTAATTGGGCCTAAGCAAATTCATCTTAACTTCTATTACTCCTCCAGCATAGACATATTTGTTTTCTGGCGCTAAATTAATTTTGTTTCCAAATATATAAAACCTAGTTCCTCTCATTTAAAAATTATACGCTAGAGACTGTCATATAGAGTGAAGTAAGTCAGAAAGAGAAAAACAAATATCATATATTAACACATGTATGTGGAATCTGAAAAAATTGGTATAGACGATCTTATTTACAAAGCAGAAATAGAGACACAGACATAGAGAACAAACGTATGGATACCAAGAGGGAAGGGGGGGTGGGATGTATTGGGAGATTGGGGTTGACATATATACACTTATTGATACTATGTATAAAATAGATAACTAATGAGAACCTATGCACAGGGAACTCTACTCAGTGCTCTGTGGTGACCTAAGTGAGAAGGAAATCCAAAAAATGGGGGATATATGTATATGTATAGCTGATTCACTTTGCTGTACAGTATAAACTAACACAATATTGTAAAGCAACTATACTCCAATAAAAAAAAATGCTACTACAAAGCCAATGAATAAATTTAAAATAAAATAATATATTCAAATATACCAGAACAAGGAAGGAAATGGGGAACAGAGAAAGAAAAAACAGAGGGACAAACACAAAACAAATAATAAAATGGTGGACATAATTCCAAACTTTTCAGTGTATTACAATAAATATTAATAGACTAAATACTCAAAGGCAGATATAATCAGATTAGTTAAAACTGAAAAATCCCACAGATTGAAAGTAAATGATTAGAAAAACAATACGCTGTACAAATGTTAAGCATAAGAAGGCTTGAGTGGCTATGTTAATATCTTTAAAAATTGGTTTTAAGACAAAAATCATTACTAGAGATAAATAGGGACATTACAGAATGATAAAAATGTCAATTCATCAAAAATACATAAAAGTCATAAACATGTATGCACCAAATAAGACAACTTCAAAATACATGAAGCAAAAATTGACAAAATTAAATGGACAATAGGCAACTCTACAATTATAATATTGGAGTTTAATGTCATTGGCCTGAAATGAATGAGACAGCTAGACAAAAATTTTTAAAGGCGTAGATGATTTTTACAGTAGTATTAACCACTTTGATCTAACTGATATTTATATAGCTCTATAACAATAGAATACAGAGCTTTTTCAAGTACATGTGACAGATTTACTAAGATAGATTATATGCTGGGATTCAGATCAAACAGGGTAAATTCTCTCTCCAAAACAGAGTAATGTAATATATATATATATATATATATATATATATATATATATCACCAAATATATACATATATCACCAAATATTACATACAGAATGATAATAAAAATACAGTATAATCAATTTTGTATAAACAGATAAAGCAATGTTTAGAGGAAATTTATATCATTAAATGCTTATTAGAAACAAAAAATAAAGGTCTCAAATTAGTGACCTAAATTTCAACCTCAAAATGATAGAAAAAAGGTAAAATTATACACAAAGTAAAGAAGAAATAATAACAGAAATCAATCAAATATAAAATACACAAATAGTGAAAACTCATTCTCTGAAAATATCAACAAATTTCTAAACCCCTAGAGACCAATGATGAAAAAACATATGGACAACAAAATCACCATAATCATAGAATAAAGCAATAAAATTTATGCCACCAAATTTAACAACTTAGATAAAATGGTGAGATTTCTTGAAAAATATAATTTACCAAAGTTGACACAATACAAAACAAAATCTGTATTTCTCTAAATCTATCAAAGGCAGTGTACCTGTTAAAAAAATTTCAACCAAGGAAACTCCAGGCTGAATGATTTTATTGGTAAATTCTATTAAGCATTCAAAAAAAAGTAACAACAGTTTTATCCAAACTTTTTCAGAAAATATAGGAAGAAGGACCTTCCCAACTAATTTCATAAGGCCAGCAAAACCTTAGTACACAAACCTGAGAATCACATTTTATACACAAAAAAGAGCAATATGTTAATGTAAACAAAAATGCTTAAGAAAACTACTAATAAAATCTAACTATATAAAAAGGGTAAATTACCATAATCAGCAGAGTTTATCTCTGGAAGGCAAGTTTAGTTTGATATTTAAAAATCAACCAACTTAACTCACCATTTAACAGAATAAAGTGGAAAGATCATATCATTTCAATAGATGCCAAAACACACAAGACAAACTTTGACACAAACCCATCAGTGCTAAAAACTCTCAGCAACTAATGACTAAAGAAGAATTTTCACAATTGGATGATGAGTGTTTACAAAAATAAATCTGTAGCTATAATCTTAATTAATGATAAAATATTGAACATTTTCCTCTCTAGATAGAGAACAAGGCAACGATGATCACTTTCACCAGTTCTACTCAACAATACACTAGAAACTGACATCTTTACAATAGGTTAAGAAAAATCCAATGCATCCAGATTTGAAAGGAAGAAGTAAAACTGTCTTGCTTGGTAGATAAAGTGATTATGATCATGTATATCATGATCATTCCATTTACAAGAAAATCCTTGTTAAAACTTATAAAACTACTTAAAGTAATAGGCAAATTTAGCAAAGTCATAAGATTCAAAACTGTAATACAAAACTCAATTGTATTTTATATAGTAGCAGAAAACAATTAGAAAATAAAAAATTTAAAATAATTCCAGTTAAAACAATGCCAAACAAACTCTGAAAATATCTTGAAATAAATTAACAAAAACTTGCAAGATGTATACACTAAAAATTACAGAATAGTCCTTGGATAAACCATAGGAAACCCGCATAATTAAAGAGATACATCATATTTATGGACTTAATATTAAGGTGACAATTTTCCTCAGATTTATCTGCCGATTCAGGAAAATCCCAAGCAAAACCCCAGCAGGTTTTGTTGTTGTTTTTGTTTTAAAGAAATTGATAAGTAATTACTTAAATTTACCTGGAAACACAAAAGCTCTAGATTAGGTAAGTCAATTAGAAAAAAAGAGCAAAGTTCCTCAACCTCATTAGTCATAAAAATGAAAATTAGAACCATGAGATAGTACTTACACACCCATTAGAAGAGATAAAATTAAAAAGACAATACCAAGGTGAGGATGTTGAGCAGTTGGAACTTGCATACACTGCTGGTGGAAATGTAAAATGGTATAAGCACTTTAGAAAATTGTTTGGCATTAAATGTACATAAGAATTAAACATAAACCTACCATGCAAAACAGGCGTTCCACTCCTCAGCATTTACTCAAGAGGAAAAACAGTGGATGTTCACATAAAGACTTGAACATGATTGTTCCTAACATTTTTATTCATAATAGTCCCCAAATGGAAATGATGTAAATGTCCATCAATGGCTGAATAAGTTTAAAAGATGCAAACACTACTCAGCAGTAAAAAGGAAAAGAAGTGAAAGTAATACGACACAAAAGAGTACATAGTACATGATTCTGTTTATACAAAATTCTAGAGAATTCAAACTAATTAATAGTAACAAAAAGCAGGTCAGTGATTGCCTGGGAAGGAGATAAAACAGAAAGGGATGGGTACAGAGGGCCATGAGGAATCTTGTATGTGTGATGGATATATATTTTGGGGGTTTTCTTGTTTATTTTATTTATTTATTTTGAATTTTGAATTTTATTTTATTTATTTTTTTATACAGCAGGTTCTTATTAGTCATTAATTTTATAAACATCAGTGTATACATGTCAATCCCAATCTCCCAATTAATCACACCACCAGACCCACCCACCCCGATGCTTCTCCCCCTTGGTGTCCATACATTTGTTCTCTCCATCTGTATCTCAATTTCTGCCCTGCAAACTGGTTCATCTGTGCCATTTTTCCAGGTTCCACATATATGTGTTAATATACGATATTTGTTTTTCTCTTTATGACTTAACCTCACTCTGTATGACAGTCTCTAGATCCATCCATGTCTCTAAAAATGACCCAATTTCGTTTCTTTGTATGGCTGAGTAATATTCCATTGTATATATGTACCACATCTTCTTTATCCATTCGTCTGTTGATGGGCATTTAGGTTGCTTCCATGACCTGGCTATTGTAAATAGTGCTGCAATGAACATTGGGGTGCATGTGTCTTTTTGAATTATGGTTTTCTCTGGGTATATGACCAGTAGTGGGATTGCTGGGTCATATGGTAATTCTATTTTTAGTTTTTTAAGGAACTTCCATACTGTTCTCCATAGGGGCTGTATCAATTTACATTCCCACCAACAGTGCAAGAGGGTTCCCTGTTCTCCATCCCCTCTCCAGCATTTGTTGTTTGTAGGTTTTCTGACGATGCCCATTCTAACTGGTGTGAGGTAATACCTCATTGTAGTTTTAATTTGCATTTCTCTAATAATTAGTGATGTTGAGCAGCTTTTCATGTGCTTCTTGGCCATCTGTATGTCTTCTTTGGAGAAATGTCTATTTAGGTGTTCTGACCATTTTTGGATTGGGTTGTTTGTTTTTTAATATTGAGCTGCATGAGCTGTTTATATATTTTGGAGATTAATCCTTTGTCTGTTGCTTCATTTGCAAATATTTGCTCCCATTCTGAGGGTTGTCTTTTCGTCTTGTTTATGGTTTCCTTTGCTGTGCAAAAGTATTTAAGTTTCATTAGGTCCCATTGGTTTGTTTTTGTTTTTATTTCCATTACTCTAGGAGGTGGATCAAAAAAGATACTGCTGTGATTTATGTCAAAGAGTGTTCTTCCTATGTTTTCCTCTAAGAGTTTTATAGTGTCCAGTCTTACATTTAGGTCTCTAATCCATTTTGAGTTTATTTTTGTGTATGGTGTTAGGGAGTGTTCATTCTAATTTCATTCTTTTACATGTAGCTATCCAGTTTTCCCAGCACCATTTATTGAAGAGGCTGTCTTTTCTCCATTGGATATCCTTGCCTCCTTTGTCATAGATTAGTTGACCATAGGTGCGTGGGTTTATCTCTGGGCTTTTTATCTTGTTCCATTGATCTATATTTCTGTTTTTGTGCCAGTACCATATTGTCTTCATTACTGTAGCTTTGTAGTATAGTCTGAAGTCAGGGAGTCTGATTCCTCCAGCTCCACTTTTTTCCCTCAAGACTGCTTTGGCTGTTCGGGGTCTTTTGGGTCTCCATACAAATTTTAAGATATTTTGTTCTAGTTCTGTACAAAATGCCATTGGTAATTTGATAGGGATTGCATTGAATCTGTAGATTGCTTTGGGTAGTATTGTCATTTTCACAATATTGATTTTTCCAATCCAAGAATATGGCATATCTCTCCATCTGTTGGTATCATCTTTAATTTCTTTCATGAGTGTCTTATAGTTTTCTGTATACAGGTCTTTTGTCTCCCTAGGTAGGTTTATTCCTAGGTATTTTATTCTTTTTGTTGCAGTGGTAAATGGGAGTGTTTCCTTAATTTCTCTTTCAGAGTTTCATCATTAGTATATAGGAATGCAGGAGATTTCTGTGCATTAATTTTGTATCCTGCAACTTGACCAAATTCACTGATTACCTCTTGTAGTTTTCTGGTGACATCTTTAGGATTCTCTATGTATAGTAGCATGTCATCTGCAAACAGAGTTTTACTTTTTCTTTTCCAAATTGTATTACTTTTATTTCTTTTTCTTCTCTGATTGCCGTGGCCAGGATTTCCAAAACTATGTTGAATAATAGTGGTGAGAGTGGACATCCTTGTCTTGTTCCTGATCGTAGAGGAAATGCTTTCAGTTTTTTGCCATTGAGAATGATGTTTGCTGTAGGTTTGTTGTATATGGCCTTTATTACTGAGATAGGTTCCCTCTATGCCCAGTTTCTAGAGAATTTTTATAATGAATGGGTTTTGAATTTTGTCAAAAGCTCTTTCTGCATCTATTGAGATAATCATATGGTTTTCTTAAATTTGTTAATATGGTGTATCACATTGATTGATTGGCATATATTGAAGAATCCTTGCATCCCTGGAATAAACCCCACTTGATCATGGTGTATGATCTTTTAATGTGTTGTTGGATCCTGTTTGCTAGTATTTTGTTGAGGACTTTTGCATCTATATTCATCAGTGATATTGGTCTATAATTATCTTTTTTTGGAGTATCTTTGGTTTTGATATCAGGGTGATGGTGGCCTCATAGAATGAGTTTGGGAGTGTTCCTTCCTCTGCAGTTTTTTGGAAGACTTTGAGAAGCATAGTCATTAGCTCTTCTCTAAATGTTTGATAGAATTCACCTGTGAAGCCATCTGGTCCTGGACTTTTGTTTGTTGGAAGATTTTTAATCACAGTTTCAATTTCACTACTTGTGATTGGTCTGTTCATATTTTCTATTTCTTTCTGCTTCAGTCTTGGAAGGTTATACCTTTCTAAGAATTTGTCCATTTCTTCCAGGTTGTCCATTTTATTGTAATAGAGTTGCTTGTGATAGTCTCTTAGGATGCTTTGGATTTCTGTGGTGTCTGTTGTAACTTCTCCTTTTTCATTTCTAATTTTATTGATTTGAGTCCTCTCCCTCTTTTTCTTGATGAGTCTGGCTAATGGTTTATCACCTTTGTTTATCTTCTCAAAGAACCAGCTTTTAGTTTTATTGATCTTTGCTATTGTTTTCTTTGTTTCTATTTCATTTATTTCTGCTCTGATCTTTATGATTTCTTTCCTTCTGCTAAATTTTGGGTTTTGTTTGTTCTTCTTTCTCTGGTTCCTTTAGGTGTAAGGTTAGATTGTTTATTTGAGATTTTTCTTGTTTCTTGAAGTAGGATTGTATAGCTATAAACTTCCCTCTTAGAACTGCCTTTGCTGCATCGCATAGGTTTTGGATCATCATGTTTTCATTGGCATTTATCTCTAGGTATTTTTTTATTTCTTCTTTGATTTCTTCAGTGATCTCTTGGTTATTTAGTAACGTATTGTTCAGCCTCCACGTGTTTGTGTTTTTTACGGTTTTTTCCCTGCAATTGATTTCTAATCTCCTAGCATTGTGGTCAGAAAAGATGCTTGATATGATTCCAATTTTCTTAAGTTTACTGAGGCTTGATTTGTGACCCAAGGTGTGATGTATCCTGGAGAATATTCCATGCTCACTTGAGAAGAAAGTGTAATCTGGTTTTGGATAGAATGTCCTATAAATATCAATCTATCTGGTCTTTTGTGTCATTTAAAGCTTGTGTTTCCTTATTAATTTTCTGTTTGGATGATCTTTCCATTGGTGTAAGTGAGGTGTTAAAGTCCCCCACTATTATTGAGCTACTGTCAATTTCCTCTTTCATAGCTGTTAGCCGTTGCCTTATGTATTGAGATGCTCCTATGTTGGGTGCATATATATTTATAATTGTTATATCTTCTTCTTGGATTGATCCCTTGGTCATTATGCAGTGTCCTTTTCACTTGTAACATTCTTTATTTTAAAGTCTATTTTATCTGCTATGAGTACTGTTAATCCAGCTTTCTTCTGATTTCCATTTGCATGGAATATCTTTTTCCATCCCCTCACTTTCAGTCTGTATGTGTCCCTAGGTCTGAAGTGGGTGTCTTGTAGACAGCATATATATGGGTCTTGTTTTTGTATCCATTCAGCAAGCCTGTGTCTTTTGTTTGGAGCATTTATTCCATTCATGTTTAAGGTAGTTATCAATATGTATGTTTCTATGACCATTTTCTTAATTGTTTTGGGTTTGTTTTTGTAGGTCCTTTTCTTCTCTTGTGTTTCCCACTTAGAGAAGTTCCTTTAGCATTTGTTGTAGAGCTGGTTTGGTCGTGCTGAATTCTCTTAGCTATTCTTGTTTGTAAAGGTTTAATTTCTCCATGGAATCTGAAAGAGATCCTTAGAGTAATCTTGGTTGTAGGTTTTTCCCTTTCATCACTTTTAAGTATATAATGCCACTCCCTTCTGGCTTGTAGAGTTTCTGCTGAGATCAGCTGTTAACCTTATGGAAGTTCCCTTGTATGTTATTTGTCATTTTTCCCTTGCTGCTTTCAATAACTTTTGTCTTTAATTTTTGCTAATTTGATTACTATGTGTCTCGGCATGTTTCTCCTTAGGTTTATCCTGTATGGGACTCTCTGCGCTTCCTGGACTTGGGTGGCTATTTCCTTTCCCACGTTAGGGAAGTTTTCAATTAGAATCACTTCAAATATTTCCTTGGGTACTTTCTCTCTCTCTTCTCCTTCTGGGACTCCTATAATGAGAATGTTGTTGCATTTAATTTTTTACCACAAGTCTCTTAGGCTGTCTTCATTTCTTTTCATTCTTTTTTCTTTATTCTGTTCTAAAGCAGTGACTCCCACCATTCTGTCTTCCAGGTCTCTTATCCGGTCTTCTGCCTCAGTTATTCTGCTATTGATTCCTTCTAGTGTATTGTTTTCATTTCAGTTATTGTATTCATGTCTGTTTGTTTGTTTTTTAATTCTTCTAGGTCTTTGTTAAACAGTTCTTGCATCTTCTCAATCTTTGCCTCCATTCTTTTTCTGAGGTCCTGGATCATCTTCACTATCATTATTCTGAATTCTTTTTCTGGAAGGTTGCCTATCTCCACTTCATTTAATTGTTTTTCTGGGGTTTTTTCTTGTTCTTTCATTTGGTACATAGCTCTCTGCCTTTTCCTCTTGTCTGTCTTCCTGTGAATGTGGTTTTTGTTCCACAGCCTGCAGGATTGTAGTTCTTCTTGCTTCTGCTGTCTGCCCTCTGGTGGATGAGGCTATCTAAGAGGCTTGTGCAAGTTTCCTGATGGGAGGGACTGGTGGTGGGTAGACTTGGCTGTTGCTGTGGTGCGCAGAGCTCAGTAAAACTTTAATCCTCTTCTATGCTGATAGGTGGGTCTGGGTTCCCTCCCTGTTGGTTGTTTGGCTTGAAGGGACCCAACACTGGAGCCTACCAGGACTGTTTGGTGGGGCTAATACTGGCAGACTCTGGGAGGGCTCACACCAAGGAGTACTTCCCAGAACTTCTGCTGCCAGTGTCCTTGTCCTCACAGTGAGACACAGCCACCCCCTGCCTCTGCAGGAGACCCTCCAACACTAGCAGTTATGTCTGGTTCAATCCTCTATGGGGTCACTGCTCCTTCCCCTTCCCAGTGTGCACACTACTTTGTATGTGCCCTCCAAGAGTGGAGTCTCTGTTTCCCCCCGTCCTGTCGAAATCCTGCAATCAAATCCCGCTAGCCTTCAAAGTCTGATTCTCTAGGAATTCCTCCTCCTGTTGCTGGACCTCTAGGTTGGGAAGCCTGACATGGGGCTCAGAACCTTCACTCCAGTGGGTGGACTTCTGTGACATAAGTGTTCTCTAGTTTGTGTCACCCACCCAACAGTTATGGGATTTGATTTTATTGTGATTGCGCCCCTCCTACCTTCTCATTGTGGCTTCTCCTTTGTCTTTGGATGTGGGATATCTTTTTTGGTGAGTTCCAGTGTTTTCCTGTCGATGATTGTTCAGCAGTTAGTTGTGATTCCGGCGTTCCCGCAGGAGGGAGTGAGAGCACGTCCTTCTACTCTGCCATCTTGAATCAATCTGCTGGATATATATTTTGACTGTCCATGATTTCATGGGTGCATACATCTTTCAAAACTTATCTGATTGTACAATGTAAATGGATTCAGTTTATTGTATGGAAATTATACCCCAATAAAATTGAACTTAAAGTGATAAAATAGGTGGCTAAACACATACTGAAACCTCATTCATGGTTAAAAAAAAGTGAAGTTCAAAAACAAGAAAAGGGAGTCTTCTTATATTAGAAATGGAGAACTCTAAACAACAGACAAATAAAACCAGGACAGAAACAGCTGGAACCCATAATGGTAATCAACCGACAGGGACAGTGGTTCAAAGCCAGCAGGAACCTATACTTGATGAATGCCAATCATGTAACATCAGGAGTCACTCTTTCTAGGCTGAGAATCAGATGAAGTGTGAATTTGTAACACCATGTGAAAAGGAGCCAGCAGTAGTTACCTGGGAACAACCACACCCAGCTACTCAAGTTTGCAGCAAGATATAAGGCTCCATTGTACTGCAGGGAGCAGGAGCAGTATCACCTATGCCTAAGTGGGACTCAGGGCTGTGCTGCAGGTGCAGATGTACGACCCAGAGTTGTATCACCAGCAAGGAGCTAGCACTGTAAGCATGGATACCCAGAACATGTCTGGTTTGGATCAGTGTCCCAAGCAGACTACAAGACCCACTTATAGGACAGCTACAAATGTGGAGGGGATTTCCAAAATAACTATAATTTTTAAAAGTACAGAATGAAAGTACACAAGGTTATCCCTAGGTATAGGGATGGTAATGAAGTTGATCCCTTAAAGAAGAGGAAGAAATGACCCTCAAAAAATATGGAGGAAATGAAAATACTAATGAGTTAAAAATAAACTAAAGAGAGAATTTGTTAAGAAAGAAAAGACTGGCCAGATTTTCGTGTTTTCCTGGGCTCAGAATTGAGTAATTTTCTGTATCTGATACCTGTCTCTAAGGTATGTTCTCTATTAATATATCTTTATTACCATCTACATAATGAGGATGTACATATACATAAATTTATATATATATATGTTTATATATAAATAAATTCCCATATTTATATGTGGCTTTTCCTCTGAGCACTAGACATTATGTCTGACTGCTGAGCTGTGAAGTACATGTGGATATCCTAGAGGTGTTTCACACTTGCTATGTTCAAGACTAAACACTTGAGTCCTCCTACCACCATTACCCCCACCATTCTTGCCCTTCCCTATCTTAGCATGTCACCACCACTTACAAGTTTTGGAGCCCAAAATGTAAGTGTCCTCCTTGATTCACCTCTTCATTTCACCACCACCGCTACATTAATTCAACCATAAGTGATTTGAATCTATCTGCAAAATGCATCCACATTCATCCATCTCCACTGCGGTGACCTGTTTAAAGCCACCATCTCTTGACTTGACTCTTAGTCTTCTCACTAGTCTTCCAGTTTCCACTCTTGTATCCTACAATTCTCAACACAGCAGCCAGAGAGGCCCTTTAACAACATTAATCAGATATTCTCTCTCTCAGGCTTATGATCCTGTCTTATTTAGTGAACATTTCCTATGGAGAAGTAATTCATTTTGAGTGTAGGAAGTTACTAACTAGCTCTCAGAAGATTAAACAAAGTAAAATTATACAAAGTAAATCCATTAGATTGAACTCAAGACTTTGAAGTAATATTCTTAAATAGCCATTTTTATATGTATGAATAGCAATTGGGGGTTATGTGAGGTAACCAGTAGAATAGCTTTTTCTGCTGTCTCTTTTGGGATTTTGGATAGGACAGGGTGGTAGGGGTGGGTGTTGTATTACTACCATTGAAAGCCCAAGTTAGAGAGTGTAGGTGGCAGTTGATTTCCCATTTTCTCTTGGTGCCAAATTCCTCTGGGTTTGATTCGATCAAAAGAGCAAGTAACTTCATTTGAGTGATAAGGTTAGCTGAGGAGGAAAGAGAAAAGGGAAGGTAGAGGTACCATCAACTTGTGTGTTTTTGGTTTTGTCTTCTGGCAAATATAGCTGTCAGAATATTTATTAGACTAAATGTTTTATTTTTGGTGTTCTTATTATTTGTAGTGGCTCTATTAGATTCGCTTAGATCTCTGGGATTTTGTGAGAGCTTTTAGCTGTGATTTACTCCTTTACAAGTTCAAGAGTGATAGGTCAATATGTCATAAAGCAGAAGACAGTTTGGTCGAATTATTCGCTTTTTGTGTTGTGACATAAGAAAAGTGTCATTTAGGGGCAGTTCATTATCCAGGAGATGCTGTTATAGGAGATTGAAGGGGACAAAAACTAAGTGTGTTGAACTGATTGCAATAAAGGCTCCAATTTTGTAACTCCCCCATGTAACCTTGCCCTTCGGCAGCACCCTCCTATAATGACGTATGTGACTTGTTTTGACCAACGGGACAGTAGAAAGTATGACACAAAAAAAGACTTGAAAAACACAGCCTTCCCGTTCTTAAATCCTGCCACCATATGAGCATGCCCAGGTTAGCTTCCTGGAGATCAAGAGGTCTTGTGAAGGAGATTCCAAGTGCCCTAGCCAACAATTAGCCAGCCTCCAGCCTAACCAGAAACTAACAGCTGACTGCAAACACATGAGTGACGTAGATCGGCAAAATTGCAGAGCTGACCCCATCCCAAATTGTTGATCTGTAGAACTGTGCATGATGATAAATAGATGGTTTAGCTGTTTCTGTTTAATCTGGGGGTGGTTTGTTATGTAGCAAAACCTAGCTATTACACTAAGGTAAAGATAACAGATTCATTCTAAGGAGAGGAAAAGAAACCAAGATCCATAGAATGTTTCACCTAATATTGCAAACCGTCAGATTAGTAGCCATCCTGTGAGTTGGGAACCAGATTTGTCTTTAGGAACATTTCAGTGCTTAGGTATTATTGTACTTCCTTCTGCAGGAGTGCTCACTAAACACCTGTTATTGACTGTGCCTGATGCAAAGGAGCAGGATAATTTCAAGGCTGTTTTTAATTAAAGTGTCTTTGTTCTTTTGAAGTTTAGTGGAAGGCTATTTACCACCAGGCTCTTTCCATTGTGGTATAATTCTTGTGTGGCCTATTTTCCATAACAGTATTAGAAAGACTCCCTAGGAGACCCACTACAGATTGAAGAGATAGCCTCTACTGAGAAGAGGAATTGTTGAATTATAGCTTAGAATTTGCTGCAGTATTTACCAAGGGCCATCACATTTTTTTTTATCCATTTTTTCTTGGTTGTCCAATTTGTTGGCATATAATTCTTCATATTAATTGCTTATGATCCTTTGTTATTTCTGTGGTGGAAGTTTAACTTCTCCTTTTTTCATTTTTGATTTTATTTATTTGGGCCCACTCTTTTCT
The DNA here is from genome assembly GCF_964341445.2 of Mesoplodon mirus. Lineage (NCBI taxonomy): Eukaryota > Metazoa > Chordata > Mammalia > Artiodactyla > Ziphiidae > Mesoplodon > Mesoplodon mirus. The sequence goes on along the minus strand of NC_138978.1, from coordinate 155,880,278 downwards.
TAATGAGTCTGGCTAAAAATTTATAGATTTTGTTTATCTTTTCAAAGAATGAGCTCTAGTTTTATTGATCTTTTCTATTTTAAAAAAGTCTCTATTCTATTTATTTCCACTCTGATCTTTGTTATTTCCTTACTTCTACTAAATTTGGGGTTAGTTTGTTCCTCTTTTTCTAGTTTCTTTAGACGTAACCTTAGATTGTTTATTTAAGATTTTTCTTGTTTCTTGAGGTAGGCCTGTATTGCTACCAAATTCCCCTGAGAAGTGCTCTTGCTGCAACCTATAGATTTTGGACGTTGTGTTTTCATTTTCATTTGTCTCAAGGTATTTTTTAAGTTTTCTCTTAGATTTCTTCAATTATCCATTAATTGTTCACTACCATGTTATTTAGCCTCCATGTATTTGTGGGTGTTTTCAGTTTTCATCTTGTAATTGATTTTTAGCTTTCATACCATTGAAGTTGAAAAAGATGCTTGATATCACTTAAATCATCTTAAATTTATTGAGACTTGTTTTGTGTCCTAATATGTTGTGTCCTAACTTGTGATCTATTCTGGAGAATATTCCATGTGCATTTGAAATGAATGTGTATTCTGCTGCTTTTGGAAGGAATGTTCTGTAATAATCTATTAAGTCTATCTGGTCTAATGTGTTGTTTAAGGCCAATGTTTTCTTATTGATTTTCTTTAAAAAAAAAACATTAATTTTCTTAACCATTGATGTAAGTAGGGTGTTAAAGTCCCCTACTATTATTGTATTACTGTCAATGTCAATTCTCCCTTTATGTTTGTTAGTATTTCCTTTATGTGTTTAGGTTCTACTATGTTGGGTGCATAGATATTTATTGGATTGATCCCTTTATCATTCTATAATGACCTTCTTTGTCTTTTTTATAGACTTTATTTTAAAGTCTATTTTGTCTGGTATAAGTATCACTTCCCCAGCTTTCTTTTCATCTCCATTTTCATGAAATATGTACTCTCAGTCTGTGTGTCTTTAGATCTGAAATGAGTCTCTTGTAGGCAGAATATAATGAGTCTTTTTTTTTAAATCCATGTAGTTACACTATGTCTTTGATTGGAATATTTAGTCCATTTACACTTAAAGAGATTATTGACAGATATGCCCTTCCTGTGACTTTGTTAATTGTTTTATGGTTGTTTTTGTACTTCTTTGTTCCTTTCTTCTTCTCTTCCCTTGTGATTTGATGATTTTCTTTAGTGTTGTGTATTCTTTTATCTTTATTTTTAATTTCATGTTCATAGTTTTTAATTTCTCCTTCTTTCCCCTATGCACAACCATTAGGGCCTTGAGTGGAAGATAGGTTACTCCACAATCTGTTGCCATAGAAGGTGCATACATGCCACAGTCATTAGTTCTTCCTGCACTCTTCTCTCTATTTGCATTTAATCTCATGTTACAATAGTAACACTTTGAGTAATTGGGAAGCTGATCTGGCAGTCAAGACTCTTGGGTAAGTTACTATAATAATTGTATAATCCAGCTACTTTCTGAGGTGTCCACCTGATCAATGGGATTTTCACAAATATAGAGGGGCTAAATTACCAAACTTAAGAGTGCTATTCTTAAATTTAATCAAGAACGAAAAGGTGAAAATTTAATCTAATTATAAGATATTTTAATTTATTTACCCTGAACTATTTAATAGCAGCAGTGGGATCAAATAATTTTAAAATAAACATTTATAAACTATCTGAAATTTTGAACAGCTTGGTCTTATAAAAATACGTTAAAAAGGAACACAGAAGGTGAGTGAAACAAAACATTTAGTAAGTAAAACATAGTTATACTTAACAGTCTTTCCCATCTCACTCCCAAGGAAAAATGATTCTGGACAACATGGATCATGAGATGATTCAGTCAGTGTCTTAAATGTTACTTCCATAGACAAATCTGGGGCTCCTTTTAAGCATTGTTACAATAAGGTCAACTGGAGATGAATGTCAGGAGGAAGCATTGCTTTCCAGAGTAATGAAAACAGAAACTCAAATCCCAGATGTTTCTGGAAAGCTAGATAAAGATCACAGATTTTGTGGTTATGAAAGTGTTGCTCAGCCTCTGGTTTTGTGCTTTGCTTGTAAAAAGAAGATATCCATGTGTTCAAACATACAACTTTAGTAACTGGCTCCAAATCAAAAGGAAATGTTTTCATTAATATGTGTTCTCACTGAAGGCAAAGATTAAGCCATCTTCTTCGGCTATGAGAATTCTCAAGATGCCTAGAATTTCACCAGGAATATAATGGGTTTTTAATAAATAATGACAGAGTTGATAAGGATGGCAGGTTGTGAGTAGAGAGATAGTTCTTGGACTTGCACTTGAGAACTCCTAGATAGTTCAAGTGACTGTGCTGACTCCTCATGTTTTCTCTATTATGTGCTTTCCCCTCCTGGTATTCAGGTTTTTATGAGGGTCATTCATCTCCACCTGGCAAAAGAATTTAAGACACCTCTAAGTCCTTAGCACAAATTAGTTCACGATTATGTCTCTAGTCCAGTGAAAGCCTAATAATGCTCACCCATCCCTCTCTCCCATCTACTCCCTTTCTGTCAGAACTTATTTAATTCATATACCCCTATAGTTTCTACTGCCAGTTGCTCATCCTGTTAGTCATGCCCTTCTACTTTCTCACCCACTTAGCATTTTCAATTTGATCTTCTACTTTCCATTATAAACTCTCTAACTCATTAAATGGGCCACAGTGGAGGAAGTTCACAGTCCTGACCTATATAACCTGCTACAGCTATTATTACCCACTTGATTTGAATTTAAAATGTGTTCATTGAATTATCTGGTTATTTCTTGACTTCTCTTAGATTTGGATCTGTGACATGTTACTCCTCTTCCATCTACTTTCTTTATCTTGGCACTTCTCAGACTACCATTTACTAGCTATGTATCTTGGGAAAGCCACTGCAATCTCTGTAGCTTCATCAGTAAAATGGGGACAATAATACCATCTATCGCATAAAATTGTTTTGAGGATTAAATGAGTCAATATATGTAAAATTCTTAGAAAGTTGCTTGCTATAGAGTGCTATATAAATATTAACTACATGTAAAAATTATAAAAACTAATATATGCATACACACACATCTATGTATATATACATAGATGTGCATATGTGTGTATCTGTCTATCATGTATCTATCCATCTACCCCTGTTTTATTTAGCCCCCTCATCTTGGATATTGGGGTTTTTTTCATTCTTTTTTCCCTTTGCATTTCAGTTTAAGAAGTTTCTACTAACATATCTTTAAACTAGCTAATTCTTTCTTCGGCCATGGCTAGCGTAAAGATGAGCCCATTAAAAGCATTCTTCATTTCAGTTATAATGTTTTTAAATTCCAGCATTTCTTTTTTATTCTTTCTTAGAGTTTCCATTTCTCTGCTTCCATTACCTATCTGTTCTTGCATGTTGTCTACTTTTTCCATTAGAGCCCTTGACATGTTAATTATAGTTACCTTACATTTCCTGTCCAATAATTCCAAATTTTTGTCATATCTACATCTGGATATGATGCTTTCTTTGTCTCTTCATACTGTATTTTTACTTGCCTTTTAGTATGCCTTGTAAATTTTTACTGAAAACTGGACATGATTGATCAGGTAATATGGTAACTGAGGTAAACAGTCCTTTAATGTGAAGTTTTATGATAATCTGGCTAGGAATTGGGCTGTTTAATTTTTGTTGCAGCTGTAGATGTCTGAGACTTCAGATTGTTCTGGTGTTCTTGTGTTTTATTTCCCCTGTTGTTTTTGAGTTTCTCTAAAAACTCCTCCTTAGGTAATGTCTTGATGCTCTTTTAGCTGTAATCCACTGTTATTATAGTAGAGCCTTATTGATGTGGTATAAGGTGTGGGGAAGGGGAAGTGTTCTGGTCTATAATCTTGTAATTCAACCTCAGTCTTTCAGTGGGCCTGTGTCCCTGGGATGTGACCTCCAGAAGCTTTTTTTTTTTTTTTTTTAATCTCCCCCTCTTTCTTAGAAAAAACATGAAGGCCATAGGGAGCTGGAGTTGGGTAACTACCCTTCCCCCAGGTGGGATAAGACTCTCATAAAGTCTTTTCCCCTGCATGGTAGGCCTTGATTATGGCAAATGCTATGGGTATATTTCAAATATGGGATTGATTTTCCCCTCCCCTTGCCAGAAACACAAGAGAATTTTTCTTGGATCTTCATCATGAGCTCCTAATGGGATTCCTGTATGTAAAACCCATGAAAATATGCAAGGCCCCTACAACTGTGGCCCCCAGGAGTTTCTCATTCTCACACCAGATTCTCATTCTCAGCCTCTAACAGCTCAGTAAAATTACCATTAAGGTATTTCTACCAGTTTATACCTCCTGTAGATTTTGCTCCAAGTATACAGATCTCAGCTGTGATCCTTTCTATTCTGTCTCCCCAGATTTCAGGATGGCAGGTTGTCCTGTGATCTCTGTTCTCTAGTAGGTCCAAGAAAAGACATTGATTGTTGGCTTGTTAATTTTTTACTAGTTGTAAGGACAGGAGTGACAACTTCCAAGCTATTGATGTGTCAGAACTTGGTAAATGAGAATACCATGTCAATAGAGCTTGGAGGGCTCGCTCCCTCCCCTTGTTCTCAGTTTAGTGCTTCAGTCTTTTGTGATCCCTCTTCAATAATAATACCATAGTCAGTCCAACCCAGGTTTGCTTTTTCTTTTTTTCCCCAGTAAGTATTTACTGAATGTCTACTGCATTCCAGGCACTGTACTAGGTTATGGAGATACAGTGTGAACAAATAGGTGAGATCATCTATTCTTCCTTTCAGTTAGAATTCTTGCATAGCCCTGCTCTCTACCAGCTCCTTCAGGTTAAGATCTTGCCACACTGTCACAAAAATATATCACTTGTTCCTGTAATCTCCCTCCACCACAGAAGTTCCTTTCCTATAATCTTTACATTCCACACATCCCTTGGTATGCAATTCAAAACCTACATTCTCCAAGAAAACAGAATTTTTCTATTTATACAGGCGTGCCTGTTTTATTGCACTTCACTTTATTGCACTTTGCAGGTATAATGTGTTTTATAAATTGAAAGTTTGTGGCAGCCCTGTGTTGTCAGATGATGGTTAGCATTTTTAGCAATAAAGCATTTTTTTAGTTAAGGAATATATCTTGTTTTTTTTCAACATAATGCTATTGCACACTTAATAGACTACAGTATCATGGAAATATAACTTCTATGTGCACTGGAAAACCAAAATATTTATTGTGATATTTGCTTTATTTCAGGGGTCTGGAACCAAATCCTCAGTATCTCTGAAGTATGCCTGTAGTGACATTTTCCCCCATTGAATTCTTACCACTTTGTGTTTATTTTAAGCACATCAGTGGGGGAAAGATAGAGGGATGTTTGTTGAGGGCTTAATAATGTAATACCTTGAATTGGAAGTTACCTTTTTTTAACATCACCTATATTTCAGTTTTCACATAATTTGTAGTCAATTAGGATTCAAGAACCTGGTTGTCTTGTTCCTTGTTCATTTATCAGTTGCCAGCTTTCATTAGTACAGAGGACATGAAGAATTCAGTCACATCCATCACTACAACACACAAAGACCAAAAACAAGAGCAAATACTTACTCTAGTAGGATCTGTGCTGCATGCTGATGGGCATAAAAGGGTGTAGCCAATTTCTCAAACACATTTGATTTCTCCACAAGCATGAGTCTCTCATTTTTCTTTGAGAGCATGTACTTTTTCAGAAACCAAGTGTAAAAGATCTTTTTGTGCAATTCCTACTCCTTTGCCACATACAATAAGCAGTTGACGGTGAAGCTATCAGATAATATCTGAAAGTGTGGGTTGTGTTACAATCAGTCATTTCATTTGTAAGGCCATTTATGCATCTGCGCTAAACAACTTCAACTCTTTCTTGTTAAAAATAACTGCGTGTTTCATAGGCATTTCTATAAATACATCCAATTTTTACAATGCTTCCTGTAAATAGTTTCTGTACTATCCACCATGGAGACACATATGTGTCCTATACCATTGGCTTGGATTTGCCAAGAAGTGTTCTTGATGCATGTGTGGAATGCCCTTTTTCCAGAGTCAAACATCTGGTTTTGGCACCAGTTTTCAAGCCAGCCCCATGCTCAGCACAAAAATGGAATGTACTGGATTTGCTTGGGTAGAAGGTGCTCACGCAACCCACATTTCCAAATGCCAAAACTATTGCAAAATTCATTTAAGTTGATTTTAGGTATGACCTGGAGTCAAGAACAACACTCCTTGCTTGCTCTAGATGTTTGCTAGTGCTACTGTCCCATATAAGTCATTGTGTTACAAGTTTCCGTGTTAAGGGGAAGACCTAGTTTACCAATAATATCAAATAAGAGCTAACCAGTAATTTCCACATCAACATTCAAGAGAATACCTACAGATTTTAAAAATTGCAGCAGCAGCTAAGTTTTAAAGTTGTTATTGTTGACCTGTGTTCAGAGGTAAACATGGCATAGGCAACATTTGGGGTTTATGCTATAATAGCCAATTGTCCACACAAACCCTAACATTAAACCTTTGGATTATACTGTATTATGGCACTGAACTTGAGTCTCTGGAGGAGAGCTTCTGTCATATTCTAGAGTCCTGCCATATCCATTAGTGTCATCTTCTCTTTTTTTCACAAATATTTATTGAGGACTAACTATATGTCAGTCACTGTAGCAAGTGCTAAGAATATAGCCATGAATAGAAGAAAGCCCTTATAAAAAATGAACAGGAGTGGGTAGAGATGATAAAAAATACATGAACAGGTAAATATATAATAAAGAAGTAATGTGAATCAAATTAGAGTGAGAGGATAGTGACAGGTAGGGTGACTCCTGAGTACACCTCTGAATCAAGTGAGGGAGTGAGCCAGTCATGCAAATATCTGGGAGAAGTGTGATCTGGATGGAGAAGGGGAGAGAGTGCAGAATAAATGCCCTAAAGCAGAAGCTTGTCCAACCTGTTCCAGCAGAGGCCAGGAGAGCAGTGAGGTTGTAGCAGAGTGAACAGGGGTAAAGGTGGTAATAAAAGAGGCAGCAGTGGTGAGATTCTTTTAGATCAAAGTAAGGACTTGGATTGTCCCTAAGTGTGATGGGAAGATATTGGGGGCTCCATCCCTAGAGCCTGGCAGAGCCTAGCAGAGTCAGCCTCATGGTAAATGTTTGTTGAATGAAAAAAAAAGATGAAAGACTTAATTACACACTGTACTCAATTCAACAATCACCAAAGACTTTAGCAAAACAAAATGAATACGATTATAATATCTCATTCATTGTCCTAAATCCTCTGCATCTATATTTTTTAACATCTTTATTGGAGTATAATTGCTTTACAACGGTGTGTTAGTTTCTGCTTTATAACAAAGTGAATCAGCTATACATATACATATATCCCCATATCCCCTTCCTCTTGCTTCTCCCTCCCACCCTCCCTATCCCACCCTTCTAGGTGGACACAAAGCACTGAGCTGATCTCCCTGTGCTATGTGGCTGCTTCCCACTAGCTATTTTATTTTGAATGTGTTTTTGCTCCTTTTATATTTCTAGTAATTTTCCTTGTCTGAATAGTCACATTACTTATTCCATCAGCTACAACAGAAGGACACAGATTTCATCTGTACCCCTCTGACCGATTTGCTATGGAAGAGCTTGGACTCTATTTCCATGTATATGTGCTTGACACTGTCTTGTTGTTTGAGCCCATTATTCCTTGTTGTTCTCTAGGACACAGCAAAAGCTCTCTGGGGTCTAAGAGAGAGCAAGCTGTCCCCTTGCCTAAACCAGAGTGTTTGCCTGTTTCCTTCATGGAATCAAAGTTGGTTTTTGAGTTTTAATTTCATTCTGGGTCTCTGAAACAGAGCAGGTAGCCAAAACATATTTTGACATCCCTACCCAACCTAGAGGGAAAAACGTAGGCTTAGAATTTAGACAGACATAGGCTGTAGTTCTGAATCATGGCCCTGGTGTGTGGGGAGGCAGTAAATGTGCAGGATCTGCAGTTACACACTGCTGCTTGCTTTATGTGACTTTGGGAGCACTGCTTACATGCTCTGTGCTCTAGCTTCCCTACTGGAAAAACATGGAAAATAAAAGTATTTTCTTCACAGACTTAATGTAATGATTAATGAGCTAATGCTATACATATAAAGTGCTTAGGAAATGCCTGAAATACAGTAAGCACACAAAAAAATATTAGTTATTACTCTTATTATACTCACTGTTTACCTATAGAAATTACTGTGTCTATGACCCTCATCTGAAAATAAGGAATTATTGATACCTACATTACAATAGTCATAAGAGAAACGAAAGAAATATGTAAAATACCTAGCATAGTACCTGACACATCATGGTAATGGTAATACTGAAATTGTTATTATTTGAGGTGCTTTTTTAGAGACTGATATTCAGGACATGGTTCTTGTGGCTCCATATACAACAGTAAAGTTCTTCTGACTTATGATTTCTGCTTTTGAATATGATTAAATACTAGATTCTACAACCCTCACCATGGTCCGTTGTCCCCTTTTAATAACATATATGTTGACATGGTGACCCCCAAAACATTTGTTTGCAATTTTAAAATATCTGCTTCAATAAAAAAGCTATTACCCTCCCCAAATTGGCCATCCACAGGGGAGGTGGGGTTCAGCATTACTGTATTCTCTAGCTAAGGAAATTATCAGAGATTCAGGGTCCTTCTCTGCTCCACTTGAGTTTTTGCCAGACTTGCCCTCAGGTCAGTTATCCTCATGGTTAGAAGAGGTGTCATTATCTAGGCCAGGCAATGTCCAGAGGCAAAAAACAGAGCTAGGAAATACGTCTCAGAAGTCCCCAACAGACTTTCCTTTACATCTCATTGGCTGGAACCAGGTCATATGCCCTCTTATAAACTCAACATGAGCAAAAGGAAAGGGCCCACCTTGACTGGTTTATACCAACCAGATTTACCTCTGAGGTAAGGGTAGGGTTATTCTTCACTGAGTTCTATGGGGAAGTTGTGAACCCCAGAACAAAACCAGGACTCTGCCCACAAAGAAGAAAGGAGAATAAGATGCAGGGTTGACAACAGTGTCTGCTATAAATGACCAGCAAACCATGCAAAACTACTTGTACTATCCTCTAAAATGCACTCATGCTTAGATCGTCTGTTTTTATGAGTTCTAAGGACTGACTGACTGCTCGGGCAGTAGCTACACTCATGTTTCTCACCCCAGACTATTACATAAGAGATGGTTTCCAAGCCTTGGATATTTTCAAAACAACCTTGTCTTTTTACATACTCAAAGACAACCAGAAGTTGCAAAAAATCTCCCATGAACATTTCAAGGGTTCTGGGTCAGAGACTTATTGCCAGTTGAGTTGAATTTTGCCCTCAAACCAAGTTTCCACATTCCAGGATGCCAGTGGAATGTGGGATGGCCAATGTAGAAGGGAGAATTTGTTCTGAAGCTTGTCCTTTTTGTGTTTGTAGTAATACTGTTACTGCTTTAAGAGGGCAGGAAAATGCTAGCTTTGCTTCTTGTTTATTGAATACAGCCTGCCATAAACTTACTTTATTTTCCACATAGGTGTGTTTGATTTTCATCTGTGTTGATGCCTCAAATAAATGTCTGGCAGGACCAGCTGGCGAGGATTTGATACCAACAGGAATCACTTTCTAAAAAAGTAGTTGAATGTAGGAGCAATGAAAAAGTTAAAAATTAAACAGCAGGGAACTCTTTTTACTGAAAGTACAAACTGTACCGTCAGCACTGACCATGCACTGCCCACAAGGACAGATTTAGCAAGTGAGAGAGAACCTCTAGTTGAAATTTCCATTACAGAATCTTTTACAAAAGGTGTTAACAAAGATGCTGAAGGAAACCCACCTCAAATAAGTGAGTTTGAATACTTAATACTGAAGTATTGAGTAGTAGGTATTGATACTTAAGACTTGCTTACATGGACTTAAATTCTGTAAAGGAGAAACTCATTCCTTATCTACTGTAACTTTTCTTCTGCTATCAACACTCTAGTGTCTCTAAACATCCATTATTCATTACCAAATGTAATAATCTTTTCCATATTATCTTTCTCAACCTCTCTGTGGTATTTGATTTATTCATTCCATTTGTTAACTATTCTCCCCTCTTGGGATCCAGACTAAATATATTCAAACTAAAAATGTCAACTCTGCATTCTAAATGAAGTGCTGGAGCCAGTGGCCACCAGAAGCCAGTAGAGGGGCAGAAATAAGGGGTAATTGTTAATTTACATATAAGCATAAATAATGTGAGTCTGTCATTGTGTCCGTGGTCCTAAGAGACAGACTCTCTTAGCTCAGAGATCTAGGCAGCTGGTCTGGAATTTTGTTGGGCTCAATCCAGAGAGAAACAAATGGATCAATGTATGGATCAAGTCACCAGAGTGAAGGGTTGGAGGATGGAGGGAACGAACAGTGTCCACCAAACTGAGAAGGCATCTTGAGACCGAAAAACAAGGCAGGCAGCTCCATATAATCAATGGATCAGTTTACTATAGGGTAACTTACAGGGTGCGATGGGTATTGGGCAGACAATGATCCAGAATCATTTGCAGCTGCACTCCACACTTCTGAGGGGCCACTGGGACAATTTTATAGTTACCCTAGTGTATGTAGGGGTAGGTGCTTGGAAACAGGATGTGCATTCCTCAGTCAAGATGTACAAATGGGTAACTAGTCTAGTAGAGTGCCAGGAATACATCAGGGAAGATTTTCATCATTGGAGACTAACAGGGCATATAAGCTACCTGGTCCTACTGATTATTAAGCAATATCTATTAACTGCAAAGCCACTGATGACAGAGAAGCAACTCATTGTCCAGTATAGTCCTGGGTAGGGTCAGTGAAAGGACAGGAGAAACTGTTAGGACCCAAGATGGCACAAGTTATGCTAACAGCCATATGTGAAGACACAAGAAGGATGAGGAAAGTAGATGAACCAGGGGAACTAGAGGGTAATCAGTAAAAACAGAGAGCTCTCCCCATGCAACACAGCTAGAAAGAGACATTGGGGAATTATGGTCATAGTCCATTTAATCATCATCATAATTAATTTTCAAGAGCCAGAACCAGTCTGGTGTTTGAAAGAAAGAAAATCTTCCATCACAGTCCAAGAGTGTCCTTTCTGTTTATAAAATTGATAGCTCAAGTGAATAGGAAAGATCTGAAGAGTCCTCTTCCTGGGAAGCATAACTGGTGGAGGGGAACAGGCACAGGAGTTGTGCCACAGGGGTCATGGGATACTGGCCTCTCCTATTTTACTCTTCTTACCTTTCTTGAGGATTATTCATTTTCTGTATCCTGATTTGTCTCACCTTCTCTCTTCTATGTCATAACAGTTGGTCTTTTCCCATCTTCTCTCCTTGGCAATTTCATTCACTTTTCTGATTTCAGATCTACATCTCTGCTCCCAACCTCACACCTAAGCTCCTAAATCACATGTCAAATATCCCCACTGAACTGTATCTAGATGTCACCAGCATCTCAAGGTGAACCCCCCTTCTTTGTCAGAGCTAAACTTCCTGATTTCCCTTTTCTTTGTGGGTATTGCCATCTCAGACACTGTGTCTTGAAACCTCACTAGTTTTGGAATATACCTTTATCCTTCCTCTTCACGAGATCCTGCTAAATTCTAGACATTCTAACTTTTTCCATTTTCCACATCCATTTTCTACTCCATTCCCATGGCCATTACCCTTATTCTAGCCCTTACTTCTCATGTAGTGTACTGTTCCAGCTCCCATTTGCTTTCCTTTCCATTCTGTCCTATACAGTATTATGATATTAAATCTCCTAAAGTATATTTCTGTTCATTTCCACTACTGTTCAAAAACCTTCACTGTTTCTCCATCACCATTGCCAATACTGTAGTCCAGGCCATCATCAATTTCTCACCTAGATTACTGCAATAGAATTTTGATAGACTATTTACCATTCCAGTTACCCTGCCTCTAATCAAGTTGGTAATATGTTGCCAGAGTGATTGTTTCTAAAATCAAGTGTGAACTCATTAGTTCCCTGCTTATAGCACTTCAGTGGTTCTCTATTCCTTTAAAATTGTTTTGAAGGCCTTTCAAGATCTAGCCCCTACTTTTATCTCTGATCTCACCTCTTGCTATCAGTTGCCAACCGCTCCACCCCTCTACCCCTCTTAGGATACAAAACAAAGAAGTAATTAATAGCAGATTTTCCGCTTATCAGACAGGGCAGCTCATGTGGGTAGACACCAGTTTACTTTATAGCAATTGGCTTGAGGCCACTGTGTAAACAAAGCCTGATGCTTTTTTTCCATGATGCCAGAAACCATGTTGGTTGAAAATGAAAAATTCAGTCAATCATCTGGAGGCATCCCAAATATCCAGATGTTTGGCATCATGTAGACAAAATAGTCAGATGATTGAAAAAGAAATTTTCACTCTTCCACTTAGAGTATGTTTTGGTCTCCAGTAGTTATCAAAGGGGCAAACATGCATGCTCAAGTGACTTTCCTGAGAAAATGAGTTCCAGGTGGAATTAAAAACACCAAAAGACAAAGGAGGAGTAAGGACCGTGGTTATTGCACTTGTAAGACTCTAAGGACAATAAAATCGTTTGAATTGTTGCAAATTGTTGTTAACAATAATCTACCTTGTTATGACCTGATGCTTCCGACTTTAACTGTGGCAATGGCTTGCTTCCATATCAAGAACTTCCACAGATACTCTGATGTGCATTAGGCACGAGCCCACGTATATTACTCTAAAATGACTTGAGTGTCTTTTGTGTACAAGCCAATTTAGTTACCTGAAAGAATTAGCATTATATTAAGGGTTTTTGTGACTGAAGCTAACATTTCTGAAGGTGTACCTCAGAGCCAAGACAACCTGAAGAACCGAAGAAAAACTAATCTAATGGCATAATTAATTATATAGGTTTTTCAGTCAATTGAAGAAGAAAAATAAGCAATGATTTAATTTACCTATCAAATTAATTGCAAAGCAAGAGAATGTGCTTCCATTACTCTGAGTATTGTAGGGAAGAGGCTTAAAAATTGTATCAAGTGAATTTATCTAGCCCAGAAAACACTGAGAAGTTAAATGTGAACAACCCCAAGGAAAACCAAAGAAGACAGTTTAGAATTTGTGTCTGAATCTATTAAAAATAAAGTTCATTTAAAATTTAAGTCTACAAAGTCTGTTGGACATACTATAGATATTTGTTAGTGATTTAATTTTATCTAGGCAAATATACACTCATAAGGGAATCAGTTGTAACCATTTGTGACCTGGAGAGCCCTTGGTTTAAAAATAGCTACTGTCTTACATGCATGCTCTCCAGGCAATGTGTGTGCAATTACTCAATGTTTAAATATGAAAAATTTACATTGCAAAATTTATCACCAGTTGGTTGAAGTTCATGGAGAGATTATTTTTGTCAAGCAGCAAATTGATGGGAAAATTTTCAAGGTAGGAGGTTAGTGATGCACATAGTGTTGAAGATCAGCAAACATGACCAGAAGAACCTATACTATAGTTGAACAGCAATGATAACAGCAGCAACAACAACCAAAAAAAACCTCATCTCAAAGTAGAATATAATCTAAGCAGAAGAGTGGTAACTCATTATATTTTTTCTACTGTATAAATGCTTTATCTTGTTAGGTTTTGCAGGAAGTCACATTATTGTGTTGTTTAAAGGAAATTAATATTTATTTCTCTCATAGGAAAATCGGTTGAGCAAAAATATCTTGTGTATTCATTGCACCAATTGAATTTGTAGCAACGTTAGTCATCTATCTTTTGGCATTCACCTGGCTAATAACAAAGTACCTTTAGATATTCCTGCAGCTCTACAATTGCATAATATGATGGAGAATTGTCAGGTGTGTCTACTCAATATACAGGAAAGAGCTAGGCTTCATGGGAACAGAATCCTTGGTTTTTAAATCATGACAGCCTTGACAGTCTTGAAGAATTTTGTAAATTCTAGGAAACAATATGTGGCTCTGCTTCTTAGAGGCTGATGAGGGTATTTTATTATTTTAGAGGGAAGGCAAAAGTTGATGACTTCCTGTGGGTATAAGTTATTCCTTGAGAATCAGGATGTAACCCAGAGCCCTGTTAATTTCCATAGCTATATACATCCTGTCCACTCATGCACATGCATAGGAGTAATTAAGGTTTTGAGTGGAAAACTTTTTACCACATGGGATGAAAATATGATGTTGAGACCAAGGATATGGAATGCACACTCCAACATTTGGTTATGATTAGCCCCAGCTAGTATACAATAAAAATACATTAAAAAAAACTAGGGTGCGTGCTGAGCAGAAGGCTGATAGTTCTTTAAAGTTCTGTTCTATTATTAAATTTCTTCTGCTTTCATATTAAACTTCAGTTAAATAGTCTCATTGGTTCATTGGTGTAGGTTTCCATTCAAAGTGAACATTTGTCAACAGATGCATTTATAAACAGCTGTGGTTTTCTTTGGGTATATACAGTGTTATTATCCAGACCATCTGGCCATTTTACTGATGGTGTTTCTTATTTGGGCTCTGTTTCTGACATAATAATTTATTATCTTTAATCTGCTTGATTTCTTCAGAGAGAACTTTTCCTTCTCTCACACCTCATGAACCAACCCCCCCGCAAAGAAAAACCAAAAATTAAAAAAAAAGAAGTAAACTAACAAATGAAAAAGCTTACAGGGAGTGAATAGATCTTTCTAAAGGTCACGGCTTGGCCTAGTTATTTTCTTTTCTCTTTTTACTGTAAAATGTAGTCTGATTAGAAAGAAAGATCAATTTAAAAACAATAGTGCTACATTAATATTTTAAAAATTAATTGCTTCCAAATATAAATATTTTCTGGGATTTATTTGTTTGATTTATTGTTTCTTTAATTTTAGAAACTTTGGCCACTTCACAAATGATTAAGAAACAACAGCTTTATTTTTCCAGGGCTTATCATGCTAGCCCATGCTTTTCTTACCAGCATTTTTAGTCAGAACAGTACAATCATGGGGAAAAATAAAGAGGAGAATAAATGTGTTTGCTTTAAAATACATCCATCCATGAGCAGCATCGGAACCTAAAAATATGTACCCTTTTCTTATTCAGGTATACGGTGTAAATTTTAAAAATTCAGAAAGGTATAAAGAAGTGGCACTTTGCATTATGTGAGCCAAATATGTAATGAGTATATTGGAAGTCAAAAAATGTAGAAAAAAATGTAAGTCACATTTTTATAATTACCTTATTATAAATATATAAATTATTAAACTTTGATATTAAATTCATGTGTAAATTTTAGGCAAAACTATATTGGAAAGAAAAATATTGAATATGGAATAAGAATTTGTAATTTCCAAAGTAAGGACTGAGTCTATCAATGACCTAGAAAATGCAGCAGGATAGCTTGATATTGTAAAAAAAAAAAAAAATGTAAATAAGAACATTTATTCTCTATAGGCAAATCATTCTCTGACATAAATCACAGTAATGTTTTCTTAGGTCAGTCTCCCAAGGCAATAGAAATAAAAGCAAAAATAAACAAATGGGACCTAATCAAATGTATAAGCTTTTGCACAGCAAAGACAACCATAAACAAAAGAAGAAGACAACCAGCAGACTGGGAGAAAATATTTGTAAGTGATGCGACCAACAAGGGCTTAATTTCCAAAATAAACAAACAGCTCATACAGCTCAATATCAAAAAAGCAAACAACCCAATCAAAAAATGGGCAGAAGACTTAAATAGACATTTCTCCAAAGAAGACATACAGATGGCCAATAGACACATGGAAAGATGCTTAAAAAGTCTACAAATAATAAGAGAGTGTGCAGAAAAGGAAACCATCCTACGCTGTTGGTGGGAATGTAAATTGGTGCAGCCACTGTGGAAAACAGTACAGAGGTTCCTTAAAAAACTAAAAATAGAGTTACCATATGATCTGCAATCCCACTCCTGGGCATATATCTGGAGAAAACTCTAATTTGAAAAGATACATGCACCCCAGTGTTCATTGCAGCACTATTTAAAATAGCCAAGACATGGAAGCAACCTAAATGTCCATCAAAAGATGAATGGATAAAGAAGATATGGTATATATATATATATATATATATATATATATATATATATATATATATATATATATATATATATATATATATATATATATATATATATAATGGAATACTACTCAGCCATAAAAAAGAATGAAATAATGCCATTTGCAGCAACATGGAAGGACCTAGAAATTATCATACTAAATATACTAAGTGAAGTAAGTCAGACAAAGACAAATAGCATATGATATCACTTATATGTGGAATCTAAACTATGATACAAATGAGCTTATTTACAAAACAGAAACAGACTTACAGACATAGAAAACAAACTTATGGTTACCAAAGTGGAAAGGGATGGGGGGGGATAAATTAGGAGTTTGAGATTAGCAAATACAAACTACTGTACGTAAAATAGATAAAGAAAAAGGTCCTACTGTATAGCACAGGAAACTATATTCAATATTTTATAATAACCTATAATGTAAAAGAATGTATATATAACTTGAAAAAGTATATATAACTTGGACAAAACCATTTCTTAGAATTGACTGGTGTTAGACTTGTAGGCTGTTTAAGCTGTTTGAGCTGTTTAAGCTGTTTAAAACTTTTTCTTTTACTCTAGAGAAAAATCTCTAAGAAATGGGATCCCACTTACCTAAATATTTTGAGGGTGACTCCCCCCATAACCCCCCTCCCCACAGGGACCCTAGCAGATTTTACTGTGTACGAATAACAGTCCTTTTTCATGAGCATTTCTAACTAAATGGACCAACCTCACCAAAGGCAATTTAGAACATCCATGGCCATTATGGGGAACTTTTGAAATCCCCCAAATTTTACTTTTCTTAAAACTGAATTGGCAGAAGACCTAAATAGACATTTCTCCAAAGAAGACATACAGATGGCCAAGAAGCACATGAAAAGCTGCTCAACATCACTAATTATTAGAGAAATGTAAATCAAAACTACAATGAGGTGTCACCTCACACCAGTTAGAATGGGCATCATCAGAAAACCTACAAACAACAAATGCTGGAGAGGGGGTGGAGAAAAGGGAACCCTCTTGCACTGTTGGTGGAAATGTAAATTGATAACAGCCACTATGGAGAACAGTATGGAAGTTCCTTAAAAAAACTAAAAATAGAATTACCATATGACCCAGCAATCCCACTATTGGGCATATCCCCAGAGAAAACCATAATTCAAAAAGACACATGCACCCCAGTGTTCATTGCAGCACTATTTACAATAGCCAAGACATGGAAGCAACCTAAATGCCCATCGACAGACGAATGTATAAAGAAGATGTGGTACATATATACAATGGAATATTACTCAGCCATAAAAAGGAATGAAGTTGGGTCATTTGTAGAGACGTGGATGGATCTAGAGACTGTCATACAGAGTGAAGTAAGTCAGAAAGAGAAAAACAAATATCGTATATTAATGCATGTATGTGGAACCTAGAAAAATGGTACAGATGAACTGGTTTGCAGGGCAGAAACTGAGACACAGATGTAGAGAACAAATGTATGGACATCAAGGTGGGGAAAGTGGTGGGGGTGGTGGTAGTGTGATGAATTGGGAGATTGGGATTGAAATATGTACACTAATATGTATAAAATGGATAACTAATAAGAACCTGCTGCATAAAAAAATAAATAAAATTCAAAAAAACAACTGAATTGGAAAATCATAGCTTTAAAATTTCCCAAACTGAATGAAGCACCTATTTCAATTGGTATTTTGTGGTTTCCAACTGTTGTCAGGAGCTTAAAATTACCTCTCTGCAAAATAAGATTTTAAGATTAACTGAGGCAAACACATGATTGAAGAAAGATAAAATGGCTTCTGAAATGTCACGCTCCTCTTGCCTGTCTTCTTTGTCTCAGGCTCTGCCTCTGGTGCCATCTTCATTGTTTCCTTAGATGCCACCTACACCTTCTTTGTAACCTCAGTTCCCCCATACTAATTCTCTCACCAAACTTCCCTTTTTGCCTGAAACTCTCCCCACCTCCTTTTCTTCTATCAGAACCTTGTCCTTTAAAATTAAGCCTTCTGAGGATCCAGAGACTATACTCTTAATTTCTTATATTCCCTGGACTGAACTGTGAGCCATAAAGATTTTCCCAAACTAACTGAAGATCCTCACAGATTTTCTGAAGGAATTGAATGTAGTCATTCAGATTTATCACCTTGGTTTCCCTGACTTACATCAGCTAATTCACATGCTTATTGGTGAAGACCAGGCCCAACACTGGATGGAAATCACTAATTTGGAAAAACCTGACAAGTTTTCTAGGATTACAACTGGCCAGCCCTACACCCTATTGTATGATCAGGATCCGGGAATCATTAGGTGACTTCATCAGGCAATTCCTAGGGCTTTTCCACAGCCTGTTGATTGGAACAAAATTTAGCCTTGCACACAAAAATCTGATGAACCTGTTCATGACTATTACAATCAACTTCAGATTATTTTAAAAGAAAATTCTGGTCTTTGGATATTGATTTCCCCCGGGTAGCTTTTAACTCTGTGTTTATTAATGGGCTAATCTGAGACCTTTCTTTTCTAGTAAAAAGGACCAAAATGGAATGGGAAACTATGTCCACTCCAGGTTTGGTTAATCTAGTAAACCAGCTCTCTCATACTCTAGATGAGCCACCTAAAAGGAAGACTGCTAACATTCTTAATCTTCAGCTCTACCAAATGAAGGCCCCGAAATGAACCCAAAACCCTCCTATTTTCTGCTATTATTGCAAAGATCCAGGACATTGGAAAAGAGGTCGTTACAAATTTAAGTGCTTCAGGTGCCTCCAGTGCTCTAACCAGCCTTTCCAACGTCCTCCCAATTCTCAACTACAGAGGCTCTTCCCAATCCTCCCTATTAATCAGCTGGAGAAATATTTCTCCAGATTGGGGATGAATCTCTTCCAGTCCTAACTGACACTGGAGCCACACTCTCAGTGGTCAACCCCACTACCATAAAGCAGCCCCTGACTCAGAATACTGAAACAGTTCAAATATTCCCTTTTGTTTATGCCCTTTGAGAGATATGCTCTTGTCCCTAGTTCCTCTGCCCCTGTTCATTTACTAGGTTGAGACTTCTTCGAAAAGTATCATGTCAGAGATTCTTTCTCCCAAAAAGAGATAATTCTAGAATTTGACCATAAATATCAAAGCAGCCAACCTGGTGAACTAAATGACACTTTGACATCTTTTATTTGCTACATCTCTGATGATACTAGAACCGATTCTGGAAACTGAACATTTGTCCATTTTGAATCAGGTACCACATTCCTTACAGGCAAAGTCTCCAATTGATATTGGCAAAATTCACAGCATACCTCCCATCAAGATTCAGATAGACCCCTGAAAGCATCTTCCTGGAATTAATCAATGACCTATAGGTAATGGAGCCCTTCAAGGTATAAAGCCCATAATAGAAGATAACAAGGCTCAAGGCTTTGTTATCCCTTGTACTAGTCCCTGCAATACTCCTATTTTACTGGTGAGAAAAACCTAAGGTCTTAGGGTGGAGGTTTGTCCTGGGCCTCTGAGCAATAAACAACATTTTTATCCCTCAATATCCTGTTGTTTCCAACCCTCATGTGCCACTAACATCCATTTTCACCAGAAGCAAATTCTTTATTGTAACTGATTTATGCAGTGCATTCTTTAGTATTCCAGTTGATGAAGCTAGCCAATACCTTCTGCCTTCACTTGCAAAGAAAAATCACCTGGACAGTACTGCCTCAGGATTTTACTGAGAGTCCTTCTTATTTCTCACAAATCCTGAAGGCTGATCTCATGATGTAAAGTTCCCTAGAGTTCTACTTTGTAATAATATATGGATCATTTGCTTCTTTGCTCTCCTTCTCAAGCCTCCTCATAGGAAGACAGCATCCACTTGCTAAAACTTTTAGAAATATAGGGTCACCACAGAACAATTGGAGTTTCCTCAAACACAGCTTCAGTATTTAGGGCATCTGATATTAGACCAAGGGCTACATCTATATTCATATAGGCTTCATGGTGTTCTAAGTTTCCCAAAACCCAAAACTAAGCATCAGCTGTGAGGTTTTCTCAAGCTAGCTGGATATTGCCAGCACTGGATTCCAAATTCCTCTCTTATGGCCAAAGTTTTGTATGTTTGACTGAAGAACAATGACCCCAACACAATTTTATGGAAAGAACTGGACGACACAGCTTTTAATAAGGCCTTAAATAAGACTTTGATAAACCCACCTACCCTTGGGCATCGCAATGATTGGATTCTCTTTTTCCTTTTTGTATATAAAGATGAAGGGAATGCCCTTGGGGTACTCATCCAAAACATTGGGACCACCGTTGACCCATAGGTTGTTACAGCCAGCAACTGGATCCCCCTTGCCTTAGAGCCATTACTGTCACTGACCTTTTGGTTAAGACTATCAAGAAAATCTTTGTGGGATCCTCTTTAACCATTTTTGTACCTCATGAAATAAAAGCCCTCCTGAATTCTCATCCCATTTGTCGTTTCTCAGTCAGCCACCTCACATCCTATGAAGTTCTTTTGTTAACTGCTCTTCACATAACTTTTTTATGTTGTAATAGCCTTAAACTTGCTTCTCTTCTCCCCTCCATCTCCAATGAAGTCCCTCATGACTGCTTAAGGCTGACAGATCACCTCCTGACTCCTCATAATGATCTTCAGGAAATAGCTTTGGGTAACGCTGACCTCTTATGTTTCATTTCCCAATCTGTGCACTTTCCCTCCAACATGAGACACTACACACCAGTAGAGGTCCTTTCTGACATGGAGGTACAAAAGGCAACTGCAACTAGAAAACCTGACTCTTGATCAGTGATGCTTTCAGAGAAAGATCGTGATCAAAAGGGGAAAATGTGAAATATTAATAAGCAGAAACCTCTCTTACATAGAATTGAGAAAACAGAAGGGCAATCTCTCACACTCTTTGATGATAACAGAGCCCAACAGGAAGTAGAAAGACTCTTCTTCTTTCTTGGCAGACACTCAGCCAATGAGAGACTGTCACAACTCAGCCAATAGAAAACCAGTATACTTCAAACTCTTAATTCCTCCAATGGACTCTTTGCTTACTATACCCCTTCCTATTTTCTTTTCCCCTCTTTAAAAGATTTCTCCACTCCTATCTGCAGAGGGAGTGGCACATGACTCTTCATGGCTGCAGACCCCAAATTGCAATTCTTTGCTCATTCTGAATAAACCCTTTCTTGCTGGAGAAATAACTGGCAGTCTATTTGTTATAGGTGAACAAAGAAAAAAGGAAACTATAATAAAATTATAAGATAATTGGGTATATAAGGATAATAAGGATTAATTAATTAATTTTGTTAGATGCAGCAATAGCATTGATTATATATTTTTTAAAAGTCCATATTTTTTAGAGATGCATACTGAAGTATTTAGAGATAAAATAATATGGTGTCTAAAATTTTCTTTAATTTGTGGTGGGGAAGAGATAAAAGAAGATTGGGCATAAGTTGATACTATTCTCTCTACTTTTATATATGGAAGACATTCTCTATAATAAAATGTTTTTAAAAAAATGATTAGTCATATAAGAGAAATACTGTTATACCATATGCTCTTCAACATAGAGTATATTTTTAAGTAATAATTTAATATACAGTTAAATTGTATTCTCTCAAAACAGTATTAACATTGTAATTTTAATGACCTTGTAGGAAGAGAATTAGCTCCCTTCCTTAGAAAACCAGTACATGACTTTTCTTCTATGTGCACCACAGTGGTTCAACAAGTAAGGCAAATGCCATGAATATGAAAGCTGCAGTTTGCAATATGTCACATCTAGAACCCAGGGAAGATGAATTAGACAAAAGTGGTAGTCATTCAATTACACAATCCTGACAAGTTGGTTTGCAGCAACAAAACTGTCCATTTAAGTTTCTTTTTTCTTTTTTAAAGTTTTTTTAACATCTTGATTGGAGTATAATTGCTTTACAATGGTGTATTAGTTTCTGCTTTATAACAAAGTGAATCAGCTATACATATACATATATCCCCATATCTCTTCCATCTTGTGTCTCCCTCCCTCCCACACTCCCTATCCCACCCCTCTAGGTGGTCACAAAGCACTGAGCTGACCTCCCTGTGCTATGTGGCTACTTCTCACTAGCTATCGGCTTTACATTTGGTAGTGTATATATGTCCATGCCACTCTCTCACTTAGGTTCCATGTTGTCTTCAGTCTTTTCATTGTGTTTTGCATGAAATCCATCACAGAATGAGAACTTTGGACCTCCAACAATGTTAGTACAAAGCTTTATCTCCCAAATCCTCCATGTCAAAAGCATGTATTATCTTGGGGTTGTCTTTCTGGATGTGAAGGTTTACCATAGATTTGCTGTGATGATATTTAACCCAAAATCTTTTGTAAGTTAGATAACCAACTGCAGCTGTCCCAGCAGCAGTGGTCACTGCTGCAATCCATTTTACATTGAAATAATGACAAATACTAAAAATGTAAAAAAAATAATTGTTTTGTTGTTATTGATGTAAAAAAAATAATAGGAAGTTAACAAAAAGTAAAGTGACATGGAACCAGTAGTAATTTAATTATCTTCTATTCAAACAATAAATCTTAAATGGAAGAAAAACTTTTTGCTTACTAAGGCTGTAACTCTGTACATAACTGAATCATTCTTGTCAGGTAAGGCTCTCTCCTGATATGAGGCAATCATGAGCTGAGGAAATGATCTGAAAACTTTTAAAATGTCTCCAGGATGTTTCCATCTAGACTCTTCGTGACACTGTGATTTATAATACAGAATATGTATGTAGTCTTTTTCCCATTTCTGGCACAGAACTCCTAAAACCTTTGGAATTTGCAAGTGATGAGAGCAATCAAGGTGTGTTATGTTAATGAGGTGACTTTTGCGAAGCACCTCAGGATGGATGCCAGTTGCCAGGAGGAAAAGCCTTATGATTAGAGGGTTGGAACTTTCAGTCCCACGTCCTGATCTCCGGGGAGAGGAGAAGGGGTGAAGATCAAGTTCAATCACAAATGGATGATGATCTAATCAATTTTGTCTGTGTAATGAAGCCTCTACAAAAATCCAAAAGGGAGGGGTTCAGAGAGCTTCTGGGTTGCTGAACATGTGGAGATTTGGGAAGAGTGGTGCACTCAGAGAGAGCATGGAAGCTCTGTGTCCTTTCCCAGTACTTTGCCCTATGCATCATGTCCATCTGGCTGTTCCCAAGTTATACCCTTTTATAATACACCAGTAATCTAGTGAGTCAGTTGGTTTCTTGAGTCCTGTAAACCACTGTAGCCAATTAATTGAACCCAAGGAGGGGCTGTGGGAACCTTTGGTTTATAGCTGGTGGGTCAGAAGCATAGGTGACAGCCTGGGCTTTCAAGTGGCATGTGAAGTAGAGGGCAGGCTTGTAGGACTGAGCCCTTAACCTGGCAGAACCTCCAGGTAGATAGTGTCAGAATGGAGTTGAATTGTAGGTCTCCCAGATGCTGTCAGAGAAATCTCGGTGGTGTGGGGAACACCCCTGATCAGAACTGGAGTGAGAATCATTACTACTTAAAGCTCGTTTCTAATGCTCCTATTCTATCAGTGACACCATCATTCTCTTAGTCCCACACACTTCAAATTGCGCTATAATTTTTCATCCTTTCTTTCTTTCATTGCAGTTGCAGTCAGTTAACAAGTCTTGATGAATCTTGTTTGTCAATGTGTCATGTATTGCCTTCTCCCAACTTTAATTTCCAAACCTCACATCCGAGTCCTGCTTAATAGCTGAATTTTTATACTACTGACATACTACCTCCTAAACTGCTAATTTTGTCACATCATCCTATACTAAAGAACCTCCAATCGTCCCTTATTGTTTCATGTCAACCTTTATTTATTTGCCTAACAGTCTGCATTCTCCTTTGTCCCCACATAATCTATAGCTATTCCTTCCTTCCCACCATGAAGTTTTGCTCTGGACTCCAGCTCCATTCTTCAGCTGCCTCCACTCTGTCCTCAAAGACTACCTTACATAATTCCTTGTCCTCTAACTATTAGGCTTGGTCAGTAGGGAGTACTATTAAGGGATTTATGGGTTGAATAAAACCTAAAGGAGTTTAAAAGAAATTTTTCTTTAAGATAAAGTGGGAAAAAATCCCAAACAAAATTATTTTCTCTCCATCTTAATCAGAATCATAATAAATTATATAGAATCTCAGAGTAAAAAGAGATCATAAAATTTATATACTCCAACCCCCTTCCAAAGCCAAAATATTCTATAGAGTAGTCCCTAGCTTATGATCCCTCTTTTCCAAGAAATTCTTTCCAGCCTTTGAAAGCTTTCACTTTTAGAAAGTTCTTTCTTATACCAAACTTTCTATCTCCTCAGAGTTAACATCCATTGACCCTATCTACTACAATTGACCTTTAAAGATAAATGCCCAGTGTCCATCCATGATAGCACTTCAACTATTTTATGATAGCTACCACTTTGTCTACTCTTCCCTAAGCTGGAAATTTCCAATTTTAAAAACTGTGCATGAGAGAACACGTTTTTAAGACCCACAGAGCCTGTTGACTAAGTCTTCCTTTTGGCACTCACTACCTTAAGATAACTCATTTTTGGCAGGCACCTGTTCTACTGTCTTAAATGACTGACTTTTCTGTCATAGGTGAGCTCCCTAGAATCAGCAGCTGTGTCATATTCATCCTGTATTCCCAGTGCCTTGCCCAGTTATTACCACTTTCATTTTTAAACAGATAGATGGATTCACTTATTCCCCTTTAATGCTTCAAGTGTGCCTCTCCCTCTCAGAAACAGACTCAATAGTTCAAACGAGGTCTGATTAATATAGAGAGGATTAAAGCCATACTTGTTCAAATAGAATATCATACTTCCTATAATGCAGCTTGAGATTACATTAGCATCGTTTTTCCCCCTCAACTGTATACACTATTGACTCATATCAAATGCATTTTAAATTAAACTCAAAATTTTTTACATATTACATCCAAATCATATCTTCCTAGCAAGTACTGGTGCAGTACATTTCTTTTCCTTATCTAAATATAAGAATAGTGTTTATCCAATAAACATAATTTATTCTTGCCGAACCTACTTTGAGATCATCTGGGATTCTGATACTATCATCCATTATTTTTGTTATCCCTCCTACTTTTTCTTTGTTAATTATGATAATGTCTTCATAGTTCTTTCTTCCATGTATTGATAAAAGTATCAGTTTATTCATTCATTTATTCAGTGACTATTAATTGAGCATCTAATAAATGCAAGTACTTTTTCTAGGTGCTGGAGATGAAGCTTATATTCTAGGGCAGTGATTTTCCAAATTTAGCATACATCAGAATAACCGGGAGGGCTTCTTAAAATACAGATTATTTTAATGGTCTCCAACTCCAAAGTTTCTGACTTAATAGGTCTGGTGTATGTGTGGCAGGGGAGATATTTTGCATTTCTAACAAGTTCCTAGATGATGCTGATGCTGCTGTCCAGGGCCCACAGTTTGAGAATCACTCTTCTAAGGAGAGACACACATTTAAATGCTAAGGGCTTAATATTATGCAAATATGAGTTCACAGGACTGAGGCTAGATCCTTGCCTATAGAATGCTCCAAGGTTTATTTTATTTTATATGTTGCTTGTAAATATAACAAAACAATAGGTTGACAATTAATTATGGTAAAAGAGATTATCCAATATTTGGGGGATGAGTAAAGAGCATACTAATAGAAAGTCAAGCTGCTCTTTTATAAATTACTCAGTTAATTCATTTGAAATAAAATATTTAATATCATACTCAGAGTCTGTTTTTAAAATAGTTACGATTACATTATATTAAATAATATTCTCCCAGGTATTTTGTTCAGAAACTAGTAAATTTCTAACATTCTATTAATGTAACTGTGAATGAATGAATAAATGATAATCAGAATGTTAAGAGATTTTTCAGGTAAGTGATCCATAAATAAGTGGCAGAATCTGGACTTGAACTCAAATCTCCAAAGGGGAACAGAATCAACAGTATATTTAGAGCAGTAAAAGCTTATTTCTAAGTCAGTGTCAATCCCAGATAAATATATGAGTTGCCTAAAGTTTGAGCACTTATTTTCATGTGTGATTATGCTTAGGCATCTTGTGAGATGTGGACAATGATTTGTCTGAATCTCTTGAGAATCTCCCCTAATCACAGATCCTTAACTATTTCTTGGAATAAAGCCAAAGAATTGTACAACCTATACTGTTAACAGCTGTGATCTGGCAGACTGACTTTAAGGAAAATTCAAGGGCTGGGACCTATTTGCCTATTGAATATATTTCCCCTCTGAATGTATTGAACCATCCAGACACTTTAAATTGTCTCAGTTAGTGGTGTAAAATACTCAACATAAAATCGATTGCAGGGCCTCCCTGGTGGCGCAGTGGTTGAGAGTCCGCCTGCCGATGCAGGGGACACGGGTTCATGCCCCGGTCTGGGAGGATCCCATATGCCGCGGAGCGGCTGGGCCCGTGAGCCATGGCCGCTGGGCCTGCGCATCCGGAGCCTGTGCTCCGCAACGGGAGAGGCCACAACAGTGAGAGGCCCGCGTACAGCAAAAAAAAAAAAATCGATTGCAGTTCACTTTAATTTAAATAATATAAAATATGAAGCCTCATGGGACCTATTTGCCCCAGTTGAAATGTGTGCCGAATGCCCAGCTGGAATAGGGCATTGAAGAGATGGATCATGACTTTTAAAGGTTGTAATACAGGGCTCTTCCTATAGCCTGTAACCAGGTACCCAGATTCCACAGTGATAACTACACCATAGATCCACTACAATGGTTTGTTTGAGCCACCCCTTGTGCTTTCTGGGAATAAACCTAATAATGTATAAATCATGCTTACTACTGAACTAAAACCTGCCTACACACTGTCAACATTTTTAGCATTTAAAATGGATAGTTTTATCAGATGGATAGTTCATCAGATGGATAGTTCAGCTCTCAAACACCCAAATGGTTTAGCTTTCATTGTGTCAATGACTCCAAACTTTTTGAGGTAGAAATATCATGTTTGTGTTTGTTTTAGTCTTTGCCTATTTTGAATCCACTAATAGCTCCTACTCTATTATTTTATATGTATTTACCTACCAGGTTAGTCATTAATTTCCACAAAGATGGAGGCTTCATGTTTTATATTACTTAAATTAAAGTGAACTGCAATCGATTTTATGTTGAGAATTTTACACCACTAACTGAGACAATTTAAAGTGTCTGGATGGTTCAATACATTCAGAGGGGAAAGTAATGGTTTATATGCACAGTGACAAAGGAGGCTGCTATGGACTGAATTATGTTCCTTCTAAATTCATATGTTGAAGTCCTATCCCCAGTATGGTGGTATTTGGAGATGGGGCCTTTGGAAGATAATTAGGTTTAGAGAAGTTCATGAGGCAGTAGGGGGGTGACCCTCATGATGAGATTAATCCTTTTATAAATGGAGACACCAAAGAGTTTGCTCTTTCCCTCTCCCCATCAAGTGAGGACACAGCAAGAAGATGGCTGTCTACAAGCCAGAAAGGGAGCTCTCACTAAAACCTGACCATGCTGGCACCTCGGTCATAGGCGTCTAGCGTCCAGAACTGTGAAAATTCAAACTTCTGTTGTTTAAGCCACCCAGTCTGTGATATTTTGTTATGGCAGCCCAAGTTGACTAAGACACACAGTGTTTTAAATGCAACTTTTAAATGAATTAAACCATCTCCACTAATAACACTCAGAATTAGTCTGCAAATGAAACAGACTTAGTTGGAGTTTTTAAAGACTAATTGTACTGGAACTTTGAACATTACAAAGACATGACCTGATTGTTAATTTTCATTGTATATCATTGAAGATATAACCTGTCAGAAAATAACAAGATGACTCTTAAATGACTTTTGATGCAGTGTACAAACTCATCAGCTATGAAAAAAACAGTGCAAAAATACACCTTTCTCCTTTCTTTTGCAAGAAAATCATTGACATTCAGAACAATGCCCAGAATCATAACTAATTAACTTGAACGTGCCATTCTTGGGGTATATAATTTGAAATGCCACATACACCCTCTTGAACTACAACTGTATCTTAATAGAACATGATAGCAGGCTAAGTTGTATAAAAGATTTTGAGGGCTGAGGAGGATACTGATTGGTAGAGAACCAAACAAAGCCATCCTCTGAGTCAGTCAGATGTTCAGATTTCCAGTAAAGGTCCCACAAACAACTACCTCAAGTTCATTGACAGTCAACTGCCAAAACAACAGCTTCTCTGTTTTCCAAAGCAGTACATGTATACGATCCATAAACAAACTGTCAAGGACATTGTACATCTGGACAACACAGTTGCAAGGTTAATTTTGGTTGGAAGAAAACTGTGCCCCTGGTTTTAATTTGGATGGAATTTTGATGAGGGAAAGAATCCTATCGTGGACATTTCTGATGTTTCTGTGCTATGAGCTGCCAAACCTAGAAGATTCTGGTAAATAAAACTAGCACTTTGAGTGAAGTAAAGGAGTGTCTGAAGGCTTTGTCTCATGGACCAGCAACCTGGGCATTCATTATCATATTATAGGCTTGGAATTTCAAGATTCATACTATCCAAATAGCACCAAATAGTGAATAGTGAAAACCACTAAACAGTTTCTCGTGTCTCACAGGACTATGGTGAGTTTCCCACTATTAGAAAGGGGCACCAATCATCATCAAAATGGTCAAGGTCCTCTTATACCTTTACTTACTCAGAGCATTTGGAGTTGTCTACCCAATCTGTCTCTTTTTTCCAATATTACTGAGGTCCATATAAATCAGTGTTTCTAGGCAGTAATATCAGAGAACCAAGTATCTCTTTTCATCCCAATCTTTTTTTAAAATAAGCATATTTGCAATGACAGGACTCATTGGAGAATCTTTGTAAGCACGAGTAAGGAAGAGGGAGTAGCTTTCATGATGTTGCATAAGTGAACCCATACAAAAGTCAGATTTCTTTTTACCATGCTCTCAATCTTTTCTACTTCTCCCCTGAGTAGGACATGGTCAGCTGCATCATACAGCTGCCTTCTGTTCTGTTGTCACAGTGGACTCTTGATAGTTTCCATCTGCGGTTAGGACCACCTCTGAAGTCTACTCAGTTCAGATTACCACTAGAGGAAGTGTCTGAGGAGCACTCAACACTCAACTATCAGGTGTCACCCCTGAACACCTGTCTTAGGAGCTTTCATCACCATTCTGACAGAAGTGGCCTTCCACTTGCATGTGACTAGGCTAAAATGTTTTAATAACCTGGGCTTAAGATGTTGGCTTTTTAAATTTAAGAAAAGCCAACATACAAAATTCAAAATTATAAATAGATGCATTTTTATGAGTTGAAAATTTGGCCAAAGGATTATCACAGTTACCCTAGATAATGACAGTTCCCAGTATTAAATGTACTAGTATATAGAACTTGTTTTACCTGCAACTGCACAGGAACACAAAAATATCATTTTTGTGTCAGTATTTCATACACTCCGTGTGTTGATTCATATTATCTTAATAACAATTTTATAAACAATATAGAACAAGAATGGTGTCAATTTTGTAGTTGCAGAACCTGAGAGAAATTAAATAAGTATAAGGTCGCATGGATTGGGAATTAAAATCAAAATTCAGATTTCAATTTCAAGCCCCATGTGCTTTCTACACTACAGTGTCTACCTCTGAACCTTTGCACCTAATAGAAACATTCAGGTATATTAACACATGGTATCTACTGCTATTTAAAGATTAAGGATCAGAAATCTGAAGTATTAAGTATTATGCATATTAATTTAAAATTAACAGTAATGGTGCATCTGTGATATACATATTTTTTCAACATCATCATAACTGTTTTTTGACGTCTACATGTCTTCACTGTACTTTAAGCACAGGGGCTGGCTCCATCCGCAAATAGGAAATATAATAGCCTATAGATTTTATGGTGAATCAGGAGGCAAAATTTGCTGTTAATCTCATATCAACCTGCCACTCATTTCTGATAACTGGACTTCTTTTTTTTTTTTTTTTTTTTTTTTAGCTGTACGCGGGCCTCTCACTGCTGTGGCCTCTCCCGTTGCGGAGCACAGGCTCCGGACACACAGGCTCCGCGGCCATGGCTCGCGGGCCCAGCCGCTCCGCGGCATGTGGGATCTTCCGGGATCGGGGCACGAACCCGTGTCCCCTGCATCGGCAGGCGGACTCTCAACCACTGCGCCACCAGGGAAGCCCCGATAACTGGACTTCTTAATAAATTCCATTCCTAACCCATGTTCCAAATCTCTTCCCTCTTGCCTCAGTTTCTGTCTTAATTCAATGCCAGGCACTTTGGTTCCTTTGGTTTGAAGGATTTTTCCTGTCCTGATAGGTCTTATTTCTTCAAACAGCACTCATCACCCCATGCCCAAGAACTTTCACTCTTGTAGCAACACTTTCTCAATACTGATGTTAGTCTGCCTTCTGGGATCAGGAGGGCTGCCTGGTGGAGATACCATGGACTTTGAAGTCTGACCGTGATGGGTCTGAATCACTCATTCTTCACTTTTAGCCATTAACTTTAATCTCTGCAACTACTCCATGAAGTCGTTTTTCAATTCGCATTTTATAAATTATAAAACAAAGGCAAGTCACTTAACCTCCTGAAGTCTCAGCTTCAAAATTCATAAAATGTGACCATTACTATTATTACTTAACCAGGGCCTCTCTAATATTGACCAGAAATTGAACTGCCCTCCATCATTGCTTTTCCGGCTTTGTGGATTCCCTACAGACCCTGAAGTATGTGTCAAGGCTCCAGGTCCCCTTTCTTCCTGGTCAGCTCTATTTTATGACAATCTGGGCTTCCAAATACCCCAGGAACAGATACAAATTGACAAAGCAAAGTACTGAAATTTAGATGAACACTTCTTGTTGTGAGTTTAAGACAGCAAGCAGATGTCATATACCGTGAAATCTGAAACTATTATCCACTTAAGTTCAGTTCATCATTGTCCCCCTTTGTACTTGGAACAGTCACATATTCACTTTATCTTGTCTTGTTTTCCCTTCAAAATACTAATCCGTCTTTGCTCTCTGGTATTATGCTGTAGATCTGTTTGCTTATTGTCAGGTTACTCCTCATGAACAAAACCTCGTCTTCATGCAAGGAAGGTTGACTGTGTTGTTCATGTCTTTTTCTCTAGCACATAGAGGAGTGCTTGGCACACAATAGCTCCTCAATAATATTTGTTAGTAAGAAAGCAAAAAAGAAAAGAAGGAGGACAAGGAAAAAAGGAAAGAAGGAAGGGAATAAGGGAGGGAGGAAGGAAGGAAGGGAATAAGGGAGGGAGGAAGGAAAGGAGGGAGGGAGGAAGAAGCATACTTGGGGTAAGGTTGGAAAGATAAAATTTTAATACTTTTGGTAATAATATCTAAGACTTATTGAGTGCTTACTCTATGTCCTGTTCTAAGAAATTGATATGTGTTAATTACTGGTGCAAATACATATTAAGAGGTAGGTAAGATTGGGAAACTGGGACAAAGAGGTTAAATAACTCATTCATGGCCACAAAGCTCGTAATAGTGGAGTTAGGCTTCAAACCCAGGAAATTTAAGTCCAGATTCTATGCTCTTAATCTCCATGACGTATTGCTTTTTTTTAGAGTGTATAATTGATTCATGGAATAAAAAAATAAGGCTGAACATTCACTGCTCTTAAAGCAAGTGACTTAAAGAAGGGGCTCTAAGAAGGTTCTCAGTTACTGGTATTAAATTTTGTAAACCCCCCCAAAAAAATCCTTCTTACTTAGGCAAATTTACAGCGAACAGTTGAGATAAGAGAACTTGGAGAGAGAGAAGAACCAGACTGGATCACACATTTCTTGTCCAGACTCAGTACAGATTAATAAATCACAAACAATTCAGAGAACATCTTCATGCAATTCCGAAGGTACTTCAAGGAACCTTCCCATCTGGAATCTGTGCTGATTCTTTTCATATTGTATTTCCCTAAGGATGACTCACAGGAAATTGAGGTTTCAGAAATATGTTGTGTTTTTTATGGCATTTCTCTACCTTCACTGCAGAAATTTCAAAGATAAGTGATTTTGTGGTTGTGTTTTTTTCCCATTAAGTTTAAAGAAAGAAACTCACTACATTTCAACTATTTTTTATAATTTCTCTAATCATAATAGCATTTATGCTTATGTGACAACAGTGATGATAGTGATGAAAATCCTGCTGACTGTGGTACAAATATTCCAGTAAGTGAGGGTATGAAGAGGGTGAAGAAAAAAAAACCCCTGGATAATATATAAAATTGCAGCCAAAAAATAGTTGTTGGATAACCACTATGTGTATTGAGCTATGCTACATATCATGAGGCGTATGATGATATATGGCCTCATCCCTGCCTCAAAGAATACAGTCTGTTAGAAGTGTCAGAGGTAGACCAAATGTCTCCAGCAGGGGATGAAGGCAGTGTGAAATAGACACAAAATACAATGATCACACATTTACTGGCATATGATTAATTCCAGCTGGAGGATCCTTAGAGCCTTGTGGAAGGGTGGTATTTGAAATAGGTCTTGAGAGATTGTAGAATTTCTTTAAAAACACCATGAAGAGTAAGGAAGAAATTTGTAAAGGTGGAGTTGGCAGAGGATGGTGTGGGGAGAAAGCAGCCAGCTCAGTGGTCTTTCTTCCTTCTTTTCTCCCTCCCTCCCTCCCTCCCTTCCTTCCTTCCTTCCTGTCTTCCTTCCAACAGCTATCCACCACTAAATAGGTAATAGTCCAGAGGAGAGGTTCACAAATCTTCCCCCAGTATGAGGGGCAATGCCTGATGCATGTGATACTTGATAAATGTTATTGAAAAAAATTGGATATATTGTGTACAAATGGGAGCTCAGATAGGCGAACAATTCTAATTTGCAGATTAAGGAAACAATTTTGTGCTATATCACTTATCACATGGAAGTCAATTTTAAAAATTTATGAGTGTCTATATGAACCACACATTGTATAACTTCAGGAGAGGTAAAAGAATGAACAAAAATTCAAAGAGTAAAGTTAGTTTTCTGACTATCTCTTAATAGACTCTGAGACATCTAGAATGAGAACCATATCTTTATTCATTTAATAGGCATTTTATTTGATACCTACGATGTGTCAACTGCTGTGTTAAA
Organism: Mesoplodon mirus; assembly: GCF_964341445.2. Taxonomy (NCBI): domain Eukaryota; kingdom Metazoa; phylum Chordata; class Mammalia; order Artiodactyla; family Ziphiidae; genus Mesoplodon; species Mesoplodon mirus. The sequence continues at coordinate 155,846,935 of NC_138978.1, read as the reverse complement.
TATTGTGGTACAAAAATGAAAGATATGGTCTCTGCCAGTGCTGTGCTTACAATTGATGGGGGAGAAAGATAGCAAATACAAGGCATATGCTGCTGATGATTTTTAGATAATATCTACTGCCAGGCACTATGATGGGTAGTGAGGGCTAATACATTATTTATTTGGTGTACCCACCCTCTTGGGCAGATATTATCTCCATTTTACAGATGAGGATTTAAAGCTTAGATAGGATAAGTAACTTGCTTGAGGCTACATAGTTGTTGTAAGTGCTGGAGCTGAGATTAAGATGTTTGAACTCTAAAACCTGTGCTGTTATCTGTTTATTACACAACTTAAGGGGTTGGCAGTACAGTTGACCCTTGAACAATGTGGGGATTAATCCACATATAATTTATAGTCAGCCTCAGTAACTGGGACTCCTCCACATCTATGGATTTAACCAAGTACAGATTGTGTAGTACAGTAGTATTTACGATTGGAAAATATCCACATATAAGTGGACCCACACAGTTCAAACCCACGTTGTTCCAGGGTCAACTATAGTCACTTCCCAAATTGGTGTCTATGTTGAGTCTTAGAAAATGATTTTGGATTTGTAAGGAAGAGAAGTGGTGGGGAGAACATTAGAGGCAAGAAAGCAAGTGTTTATTAAGACTAGGGCAGGTGGTGTATTATGAGAAAGGTGTTGAACATGTGGTTAGAGAAATAGAAACGAGACAGTTTATAAGAAGCACTGGATACTTGTGCAGTAGCTCCCCTTGGCTGAACATTAGAATCAACTGGGGAATGTTTGAAACATATCAACGCCTGGACACCTGTCCAGACCAGTTTAAATGAAGCCCTTAGAAGTAGGGGTCAGGCATCTGTAGTTTTAAAAGTTCCTCTGGTGATCCTAGCACAGTTTTGGGTGAAAACCACCCAGCTGAAGGAAACACTGAGGGACTTTACGCAGGGAAGTGGGGTGGATGGATGAGGGTAGAGACAGGGAATTGAGTTAGAAGGGGGTACTGAGTAATGATGATCATCTACATAATGTTAGGGGCAAAATGAAAGGAAGTGAGGGAAGATATGTGAGAGAGAATGATGAGGGAGGAAGTAGAATACACAGATTTTGTTACCCTTCTGGATGCTCAGGCTGGAAAAGATGGGGAATGACTTCAGTTTCTAGCTTGGGTGACGATATAGAAGTTAATGCCTTTTATTGAGGCAAATACAGGGGGAAGGGCAGGTTTGGGAAAGACACGGTGAAGCCAAAAGGCTGTGAATGAGATTTGATTGAAGTCAGAGAAGCCGTAGAAAAGCCAGGGGACAGTCATACCACAAAAGTCAGGAGAAGAGAAGCAGGTTGTCAGTAGTACCAAATGCCTCTGGAATAGGGAGCCACGTGATTTATCTACCTTCTAAACAGATTCCTGTTTTGGATTTACAAAGCCAATGGACATAAGAGCAGAACTAGAAGAATCCTGTGTCAGTTAAGTCATTGTCCTCAGCTCCAGACTCACCCTTCTCTACTCGGCTTTGCGATGCCAGGGCTGAACTCTGCAAACCACACTGGCTTTGCCAGCTGCTCCCTATTAAACCCTGCCAAGAAGGGGTGCTAGAGGGAGACTGCAAGGCTGCCGGAGGAACACGCAACGCTCTTTATTGCTCCTGAGGGCAGTAGCTATGAACATCACTTCAGACTTGTTTTTTCAGCCTGTAGCAAGTTTCTTTCTTTCCCGTGGCAGCAACTGAAACCAATTCATTGTTTTTCTTACACTTGCAGAAGCAGCTTCATCATGTCCTCCATCCAGAAACACCAGCAAGAACTGTCTGACGCACCTGCCCTCCAGAGACCTGGGTCCCAAGCCCACAGGTACCTTTCTCTGAGCTCAGATATACCAGCTCTAGCTGAACAACATCTCCTCCTCAAATGTCTGTGTTTCAGCTCCACAGAGACCCTATCTAAGTTTTAAGTTTTAATAATTCCAACCTCTTCTCATTGACTCCTCAGTCCTAAGGGTGGCAGCTACTTTCTGCAGCTGGTGTGTTAGATATCTTAGCATTATACTGTTATGCTTTTCTTTATCTATTTAAGATCTTTATAACTAGTTAATCATTACTTATGTGGAAATTTTTGTTCAAATAGGTAGTGTCGTGTCCATTTTGAGACTGAGCTCTTACTTACTTACACAGAAATTACTAGTTCCAGGGGTCATTTTATGACACAGATCCTCAAAGTTATTTTGGGATTAGTTTGGTCATGTTCTTGAGCTCCTTGCCAATGGGAAATGAGATTCTAATAACCCATGGCAAGTAGTCTCATTACAATTAATCAAGTTACTACTTACAATCAACCGTTATGAAGTATTTACTGAATCAAGGGTCTTAGGGACTCAAGTGGCTACTGCACTTGACTGTTGTGGGAATAAGGATGCCTATAAAGACTGGTATGGGTTGGGTTTTCATGAGTGCGTTGGAATGCTTATAGAATGGAAATGACACATACACATCTTTAAATTTCCAGTTCAAGTCATGGTCTCATTTAGAGAACCATGAAGCTTCCATGCCTACCCTAAATGAGTCTCTCTCTCTCTCTCTCTCTCTCTTTTTTGTGAGCACAGCACCAATATTTCAAAAAGCTAAACTCAAAATATTGTGTGTTGCAGAATTACAATATGTGTTGAATTCACAGCCTCACCAAGTGTCTCACAAGAAAGTTGGGGCCTTCAGGAAGAAGGGCTCAGATATTTGAAATGGACACACCAAGTTAGAGGCAGATGAAGCTGAGAATCTTAGACCCAAGTCACTCTGAGTATCCCTTGTCAGTAGGAGCTGATTGCCTATCTGTGTCTGAAAAGATAAGTCTTCCTTTGCTTGAAAACCTTGCAGATATCTAGCCAGGGGCTGTTGCTTTGCAAGTGGAGTTCACTTTGCTCACAATTAATCTCCACCATCTCTTGTTGCCACTAGACTTAAACTAGGGTCAGATCTCAGCACGCTCCATAGGTCAAGTACAAAATCTGACCCAGAGGGAAATAGTTTATACACCAAAATAATTGTAAGATTTTGCAAAAAATCTATTGATAGAAACCTAGGCAATATGTGTGGAAGTCAGTTCTAAGGGGGAGTTTGAATAAGGAAAATGGGATATAAAACAATATCAGACCTAACTTACTGATATCAGCACAATCTTACATTTAGTTTTTTAAAACTGTTAATATGATTTTTAAAGGTTACAGTCCATTTACAGATATTATAAAATATTGGCTATATTCCCCGTGTTATACAATACATCCCTGTAGCTTATCTTACACCCAATAGTTTGTACCTCCCACTCCACCACCCCTCTATTGCCCCCAACACTGGTAACCACTAGTTTGTTCTCTATATCTCTGAGTCTGCTTCTTTTTCGTTATATTCACTAGTTTCTTGACTCTTTTAGATTCCACATATAAGTGATATCATACAGTAGTTGTCTTTCTTTGTGTGACTAATTTCACTTAGCATAATGCCCTCCAAGCCCATCCATGTTGTTGCAAATGGCAAAATTTCATTCTTTTTTTTATGACTGAGTAGTATTCTATTGTATATATACCACAGCTTCTTTTTTGTGTGTGTGTTATGTGGGCCTCTCACTGTTGTGGCCTCTCCCGTTGCGGAGCACAGGCTCCAGATGTGCAGGCTCAGTGGCCATGGCTCACGGGCACAGCCGCTCTGCGGCATGTGGGATCTTCCCGGACCGGGGCACGGGGCACGTGTCCCCTGCATCAGCAGGTGGACTCTCAACCACTGCGCCACCAGGGAAGCCCCACCACAGCTTCTTTATTCATTCATCTGTTGATGGACACTTAGGTTGCTTGCATATCTTGGCAGTTGTAAATAATGCTGCTATGAACATTGGGAGGCAAATCTTTTCAAATGAGTATTTTTGGTTTTTTTGGATATATACCCAGGAGTGGAATTGCTGGGTCATATGGTAGTTCTATTTTTAGTTTTTTACAAAACTCCATATAGTTTTCCAGAGTGGCTGCACCAATTTACATTCCCACCAACAGTGTACGATGGTTCCCTTTTTTCCACATGCTCCCCAACATTTGTTATTTGTGTTCTTTTTGATGATAGTCATTCTGACAGGTGTGAGGTGATATCTCATTGTATTATAGTTTTGATTTGCCTTTCCCTGATGATTAGTGATGTTGGGCACCTTTTCATGTGCCTGTTGGCCATCTTCATTTCCTCTTTGGAAAAAAATGTCTATTCAGTTCTTCTGCCCATTTTTAAATTGGGTTGTTTATTTTTTTGATGTTGAGTTGTATGAGCTGTTTATATGTGTTGAATATTAATCCCTTATCGGTCATATCATTTATCGGTCATATCATATTTTCTCCCATTCAATAGGTTGTCTTTTCATTTTCTTGATGGTTTCCTTTGATGTGCAAAAGTTTTTAAGTTTAATTGGGTCCCATTTGTTTATTTTTGCCTTTATTTCCTTTACTTTAGGAAATGGACCCCAAAAAATATTGCTGTGATTTATGACAGAGTGTTCTGCCTATGTTTTCTCTAGGAGTTTTATAGTATATGGTCTTACATTTAAGTCTTTAATCTATTTTGAGTTTATTTTATATATGGTTTTAGAGAATATTCTAATTTAATTCTTTTACATGTAGCTGTCCAGTTTTCCCAGCACCACTTATTGAAGAGACTGTCTTTTCTCCATTGTATATTCTTGCTTCCTTTGTTGTAGATTAATTGACCATAAGGGAAGGGCGTGGGTTTATTTCTGGGCTTGATATGGGTACAGTTTTAAAAGATTCTGGATTTAGTGTGTTAAGCCATAAAGCTAGAACTGATTCTAGCAGTTTTTTTGGTTTGTTGACTGAATTTGAACTTAACAGTGCCATATATAATTAGGTGGAAATGGCAAAACTTTCATGGCAATATGTAGTGGAAGGAATTCAAAGGCTTCCACTACAAAGATGTAGTGGAAGGAATTCAAAGACTTAGGGAGATATGAGTGTTGGTGAAATTATAGCATATGGAAACTGTACATCAGTACTTTAACAACATCTCACAACAGGGCTCAGAAGACAATCCCTTCACTAAACTATTGAGAAACACATGCATGTTTAAAGTACCTGTAACTTTGTAAAGCTCTGTGATGACTCTCTTCTGTAAACCAGGTATGAAAATAGGAAATACCATTTTTGAGATGGAATTCCTGATTTCATTGCCACTGATGGCATTTTGCTGATTGTATCTAATTTGCATAAGTAACAAGAATTTGAGATGCTTACTCATATGTGAACGTGAGAGTGGCAGATAAACGAAGTGAAATCAGGCATCTGCCACCTCAAGTGAAGTGGTCTGGATACTATCAAGTTAGCTCTCGACCATGAAAATCAAGTTGCTGCTCTTTGTACACCTACCAGTAAAAATTAAAAGGCACAATACTTGATGACCTTGTTTGTTTGGTTTGTTTTTGAAGCAACATATATCAAATTTGAGTGTGTTAGTTTGAAGCTTAAAAGGGTGCCTTTTTTGGAGAAGGGACCAGAGTTAAGAGAAGCCTTGGTGCTGTGCAGTGCAAACCAGCTCTTCCACTTTTACCTCATGACCCAGCAGATCCAATGATACTTGAAGAATCAGGGCAAATAGGGATGCTGTATAGAGCCTCTGATAAACACCAATAGGATAATTGCAGTGTTCACCTTAAGGATTTTGTAGAAAATCTATATCCTCTTTTGCTGATAACTATTTTTCTTTTGAGAAACAGCTTCTGACTTACTACTGAACCAGGGGTAGAGACTGAACATGGAACCATGGGACTCTGAGTGGCCATGCCACCTGAGATCTCCATTATAATGAGGTGCTACTTGACTCACTAAGACATAAGTGAAGCAATCAGTTGGTAATGGCATATATGAGATTGTTCTTGAGCGGGTCCAGAAGACAAGCAAGTTGCATGAGCAGGTGCTTCATGCTTCTTTGACACTGACTTCTGCTGCATTGTCTTCTCATTTAAGGTCCCATAATTTTATAACAAGTGAGTGAGGAAAAAAAAACACTTAGTCCTAGTCTACAGATAGTTCTACACAATATGCAGACCCCACTGAAAGTGGACAGATGCAGCATTATAGCATCATTCAAGAGGAGCCCTGAAAAACTGACAAAGCATAAACCACACAGTGGTCAAACATTGAGTGGTATATTTGGTTGTCCACTTTCTCTGGACTTAGAGATAATCAGAAGGATGGATCTACACTGATTCATGGACAGTTGCTAATGGTTGAGTTGTATGGTCACAGCATTGAGGGAAAAAATCCCATAAAATTGGAATATGAATGACAAGTCTAGGAAAGAGGTCTGTAGATGAACTTCTCAGAATGGGCACAGAGTATAAAAATATTCATGTTACGTGTGACTACTCACCAAAGAACATCTATAACAAAGGTGAACAAAATGATACATTCTATGGATGTCATTCAGCCTCTATCCCAAGGACGACCATGGATGCACACAGCAGCCAATTAGCCAATTATGGCAATGCTGATAGGGATGGAGACAATGCATGGCCTCAACAGCATGGACTTCTCCTCACCAAGGCTAGATGCCTAACCTGCCCAAAGCAGAGACCAGAAGGACTATCTAGCTACCTGATAACAGACTCATGACATTTTACTTCTTCCTACATGGCTACAGATTTGTCCTTACTGGAACAGATGCATATTCTGAACATTGATTTTCTTTGCTGCACATCATGTTTTTCCCCGAACCACATTTCACGGACTTGCAAAAGGGTTTTTATTTTTTTCATCTGTCATCATATTTCATACAGCATTTCTACAGAAATAAAAGTTAATGGAAAATTACTGCAACAACAACAAAAGACAAACTCACTAAGGATTCAGATCCTTCAGGAATGAATTTGAGGGCCCTAGCCAGGTAAATAACCTTGACCAAATGAGCCGAAACAAACAAAAAAATATGGAATGGGTATTGCAAGAAGAAAGTTACCTATATATCTTATGTGGCTTTTGACCAGTTACAAAATTAAAAATAGTAGCCAACATGCATATTTTCTTCTTTGCTTTACTTTGTGTGTGTGTGTATCTTATATATATATATATATATATATATATATATATATATATATATATATATATATATCTTTGTGTGTTTATGTGTTTGTACAGATTAACTATTCTCTCTCCTCCTTTGTCATTAATTTATACAAGTCTTGTTGGAGGTTAGCTTTACTATTTAGTCTTTAAGTAACAGAATATTTGGACATGATTGTGACTGAATTTAAGGAGTAATATATATAGCCCCAAGATGTATACACTGGTTATTAGACTTTGTAACTCCTCCTTTTTGGAGAGAGGGTAATAATGTCTTCGTTTGTGAGGATAGTTGCATCATCTTAGGTGGAAACAGCATATTTTGTTGTACAAAAGTAAAAATATTTGTAGGAGACCCTGCATGGATGTTAAGTAGCCAAAGGGGCAGACTCTGCCAGTTATTACATTACTGCTCCCAACTCCAAATATACACTTGTGTAATCTGTTTTGTGACGCTGGGCATGGGCTTCTGTGGACCCCATTTTGGCTTTGCCAGCTGGCTCTCTGCTAAACTCTGCCAATAGAGGGCACCGGAGGTAGATTATACAATTGGATAACGAGATGGAAGAGACTTGCTCCTTCCCATCTGCTTCCTGTGGGCTATTTCTCTGCTTGCCATTTCTGTGAGAGTCACTGCAGCAAAATTCCTTATTTCAGAGAGGGAGTTCCTGCCTAGAGCAGTAGCTGAATGCAGTTTTCAGTTTTCTCGAGGCCTGCAGAACTGGTCATTAAACTCTAGCACCTGCCAACCAGCACTTCCTCCTCAGAGGTCAGAGTTTCAACTGCATGGAGCTCCTTCCCTGGGTTTCTAAATTTTAATAATTCCACCATGATCCCTTTTCTATGTCAGTGCTGGAGGAAGAGTGAATTTTTGTGGTTGCTATGTCTATAATATCCTAAAGTTCTCTTTTTACCCTTTCATTTTTTCCTAGTTAACAATTTAAATTCTTTTTGCTCTTGTTTTTTTCTCTTGAGTGGACCTCTGCTAATACAAAACCTTAAAACGTCTGCAGTGAATTCTATTAGGAAGGGCAGGGAACCATTGGAAGAAAAAAAAAGAAAAAGAAAATAAGATAGGAGAAGCAGAGAGAGAGGAAGAAATGTATTGGGAGAAATTAGGATAGTTGGAAGAGAGAAAGAATTGTAGGCATGGGGGGTGGTGGATGTCATACTGTGATAAAAAGACCTTTGAGGAAGTGGGTGAATTTATGTGGTTTTGCTGAATGGCATGACATGAAATTCCTCTCCTTTCCCTGTCACATAAGATTTAAATTGCTTTACATTCATTTTGGACATTTGGATGTATACTTCCTCTGAATGCAGCACTTAGCTGAGACTGAACAGAAGGCACAGCTTTATACTGGTTATATTTTGGAGCTACTACGTGGAAGTTGAACCCCAAGTCTAGTGTCTGTAGCATCCCAGGCACAACAGTGACTCCAGAACTGAGCCAAGAGGGAACTTTAACTTTCACTATGACTCTCTGGCTCCTTGCCTTTTGGTGTACGGAATCAAGAATTGACTCAGCATAAAATGGGATGGTCCTGTAAATGCTAGAGGCACATTGTAAAGGCTGAATTACTGCAAGTCAGCGGTTACATGACCCGGTAAGGGTGTACAGAGAATTTGACTTGTTTCATGTTATGTGTGAGTTCAGGAAATTAATCAACTTTCAAAAGTCTGATATAAATTTTGTGGTTAGTTTTTTCACCCAGGTTCAACAGATTTATCAAATTGTTAAGAAATCAGTCCTCTCTGGAGGGGAAGAGAAGGTTTGTGGCAAACATGTTTCAATTAAGTAATTCTGAGATTATTTTTTCCTTTTTCTACCAACTGAAAATGTATCCCCTTGATTTGTGCAGCTGGTTTAGAGCATGCTGTGGATCAAACTTTGGATTCACTGATAGAGGATACCGGTTACCAAAACCTGACAAATGTGGGAGGGATACAACATGAGATGTAAGCAAAAGATTGAAAAGTTACCTAATGGTACTAGAACCATGAAGTTCTATTACCACAGCACTTCAGTGGAGTGTTTCAGTGTCCAGCATTAGGAATTATCTGAGCCCTCAAAGCCATAAAAATCTCTGTTTGTGGTGGCTGGTATGACTGTCTTTGGAAGAGCCTAGCGCTGAGTAGAGAGTTCATAATTACACGTTGAAAAAGGCAGACATGGTCTACAAATTTCTTCCAGCATAAAGGAATTTTGGAGAGGCACATGTAACAGGAAGCCAGTCATGATGGCCAGCATTGTGTAACATGGCCACATCGATGGAATATTCTGATTGGAGGCACAAACACAATCACTTGGAATGGGGGAGGAATATTTCTCCAAAGAAAGTTGGGGTGCTGTCATGAGAGGAAGGGTGGGAAAGTTGCAGAACAGACAAAATAATGGATAGCTCCCACAAAATTGCATTAAAGCAATTATAAAAGATTCCCAGTTGCCTTGCAGCTGACTTTTTCGTACAAGCAACAAAGAAAAGTCGTATATTATAGGTTTGTAAGCTTTTTTATTTATTTGTTTAATAAGTCATTAGAGAAGAGTAATTTCCAGAATATTTCTTAACTCAGTGCTGTATATTTAAAAATATACTAGTTTTACTGTATTCTTAATTGTTCTGACATTTTCTGAATAAATAGTGTATTACCAAAGTAACCCTCTTAGGCCCAACAGAACCTAGCCTAGAGTTAACTGTAACTAGTAATTCAGAATTTTCAGGTGTAACCTTTGGAATAAACAAGAAGAAACCTAATTATTAGAATTTTGTTTATACATTGACTTACAGCAATAGTTTTTAAAAAGTCACACTCCTTGAGACCTTTTAAGATTAAACTTGTAAACAGAGTGGTTAAAGATTCCCTAACATCAGGCAGCTTCTGTGAGGAGGCACTCTAACCCGACTGCAGGACACCCGGCAGGGCAGAAAATATCCACTAGTGATAACCCTTAAGTATCCAGACACCTTTGGAGAGAGTAACTGTAAAACAAATTAAAGAGGAAACAAGGTGCCAGTAGTAGCCTGCTCACTTTCCAGACTCAGACCTCAAGCTAAACATAATTTGGAAAGAGAATTTGTCTGGAAATCTGGATGTCTGCACACATGCAGACAACCATAAGACTTCTGAGGTGCTCCAAGATGCAGAAAATAAATGATTATTTGTAAATACATTAAGGTGAGAGAAGAATGTAATACTGGTATCAGAGTTTAATAGTTCATTTCGAGTCTCTATTGAATGTGTAACTGAATGTCTTTAATTAAGTTATAATCATACATTCAGATAGGTCATGTGTATAAAATTGATTTCCTTTCTCCTTGAAGTGCTATATTAAGAAAACAACGATGGCCAAAATACCATTAAATATCAAACATTGTCTACTGAGCCCAAACTGGGGTCCACCCCACGGGGAGACCCTCATTAACAAAGTCTCTCTGTTCTTCAGAAATTACCCTCCTTTGGAGGAACTCCAGGATGGCTATTTATTCTTAAGTTTTTCTCTAATCAGAGTTTGCAGTACATTCTTCCTTAACTGAAGGCCTTATTTGTAAAAAGAAAAATGAGTCATGAGCATAGACAACAGACTTATGGTTGCCAAGGAGGAGGGGGAGCGCGGGAGGGATGGATTGGGAGTTTGGGATTAGCAGATGCAAACTATTATGTATATGTATAACTGAATCACTTTGCTGTATACCAGAAACTAACATAACATTGTAAATCAACTGTACTTCAAAAAAATAAGATTTTTAAAAAAGAGAAAAAAAATGCTAAAAATGGGTCATGAGAAAGGGAGCTCCTGTCTTCTGCATACATTCCCCTACCCCAAACACACTACCCACAACTTGTCCTAAAACTAAGGTTGCTACAGTTGCCACCTACAGTGGTCACTAAGTATAATCCCAGGGAACAAAATGATGATATTGACCTCCTACTACACCCATGGAAACTGATGTGCTTTCCTCCAAAGAATCCCATGCAGTTGCCAATAGTGGCACATAGCAATCCTGGACATGGAGCACTTGGAGGTATCTGCAATTCTAGCTCCCAAAAAGTTACATTTAGATGGGTTCACAAAATACGCTTAGCTTCTGGGTGAGTCAAAGTATTTGGATATGCAAAAATAGATTGGCTCCAAGGTGATCAGAAGGGTGAGTTTGAAGTCACATATATCAGTGTAATAAGGAGAAATTGAGGACAACCTATGACAGGATCAGTTACAGAAAACTGGAAAATTGACATCATAATAGAACCAGGGAAGGACCAGACCTTAATAAAAAAGCATCTCATTAATGCTTCACTCTATATTTCTTCTTCCAGATTGCAATACTTAAAAAGTCTAAATTTCAGATAAATATATAATATATATGCATACACAAAATTAATAAGGAATAAAAATGGAGAAATACAATTCTTTTCTTTTTAGCAGAGAAAAGTTGAACAATTTTAACATAGAGATTACTTATACAGTAAGTAGAAACACTAAAACTCCAAAAGATAAATGGGGGAAAGCCATTAACCGAGAAGTCACAAGAAGCTAATGCAATGTAGATAAGCAGTGTGAACTCATGGAGCCAGGTTAACTTTTCAAATGTAGAAATTTTACACCTTTAAAATGTACCACTTAAAAATGTACAAATAATGAGGCTCAGCTCTTCTGGCTGCACCAACCATCTTCATTGTCATCATCTCCTTATATTTGTTCGCTCTCCATGGATCCCCAAAGAAACGTGTTCTTTCTGCTCCTTCTCTGGCTCAGTTCCCAAAAGCTATCATTCCTAAGGCTCCACAAGGATGTTCTACTTATCGAATACCATGGCTTTTTTCTTCCTCAACCTCCTTAGTGAAATATAATTCTTATTAGCCTATGGGTAGTTAGTGGGCATAAAGTTGATTCTTATCTCAACCAATGCTCAAACTATATTTTGTTTGAAACACAGGGGGTAGTGAAAGGAGCACACATCTTACAGTCCAAGGGCACTGGGATAGAATCTCAGTTCTTTCATTTATTATGTATATTACCTTAAGTAAATTAATTAGGGTGACTAAGAGACATAGTTTCTTTATATGCAAAAGGAGAAAAATAAAATCCACCTTCTTGAATTCTCGGGATGCTTAAATGTCAATATTCATAAAACCTCTGATAGTGCCTAATACATAAGTGACCAATAAAATTTACTGCCTCTCTCTGGGTACAGAGGGAAACAAATAAATCTAACATGTCCCAATCTTTCCAGGCAGCCTATTCACAAATTTTTGCAATTGGTCAAAGGAATAAGATTGTATATGTCTGCCAACTCACTGTGAAAACTCTATGTAAGTTTGAGTCTTGGCTATAATCTAATTCTTCTATTACATGTGAGCTTCCTCAATATTTTTGGAACATAATTTAAATTTGAGTATAAATTAAAACACGGGGAAGGGCTTCCCTGGTGGCCCAGTGGTTGAAAGTCTGCCTGCCGATGCAGGGGACACGGGTTCGAGCCCTGGTCTGGGAGGATCCCACATGCCGCGGAGCAACTAGGCCTGTGAGTCACAATTACTGAGCCTGCGCGTCTGGAGCCTGTGCTCCGTAACAGGAGAGGCCGCGATAGTGAGAGGCCCACGCACCGCGATGAAGAGTGGCCCCCACTTGCCGCAACTAGAGAAAGCCCTCGCACAGAAACGAAGACCCAACACAGCCAAAAATAAATAAAAAATTTTAAAAAAATTAAAAAAAAAGAAAAATAGCAGAGAGAGAAGGAAGGGGGGTTGGCAAGTACTGAGACTTCCTTAAAAAAAAAAACACGGGGAAAATGACAGTCAAAATGCATTTTCTACAAAATTGTTATCCCTCCTTAGTGTAACTGCTGAGACTGGTATCTGCTGGAAATGCAAGGTTTCAAAATTCAAGCAACTTTCATGTAATAATTACTGTAAGCAAAGCAAATGCCTCACTATCGAGGTTAAACAACATGTAGCTTAGTATGTATACTCTTGAAAAAATATATTTTAATAATTAAGAGGTAACTAGTCACTTCACCTCTATTCAGTAGTTGTTAAAATCTTCCATCTGTTTTGTTTTCACTCATATTTATTCTCTGACAACCATTTGATTACTTGGGTCCAGTAGGACCTGCAGTCTTTCTTGACTCTAAACTTCTAATCTGCTTCTGAGACACTATGGTTAGAATTGCCTTGGAGACAGATAAATAGCTACTGTATGGGAAATTAGAGGAACAAATGTCCCACTTGGCAGCATGCCAGCATGCTTTCTAAAGCTCTTCTATAGGAAAGTGACAACTAAGACATGTCAAACATGTTTACAATTTCTACTGAATGGAATGCCACTCAAAATAGAACAAAAGTCATGACACCTTTTGTCCCAAATATTGATGATCAGAGTGCCCTGGATTTTTCTCTCACAGCCTTGAATGGAAGGATCTTGCTGGCCTGAAATAAGGTTGGAAATGAAAATAACTGAGTTCTCTGATGTCAGGATGAACTAAGCACTCATTTCTTCCATGGGTGATAGGAGTCCATGCTACTTTTCATCTCTGAATGGCTGAAGTGGTCTGCCTTTGGTCCTTTTTCATTTGCATTTCTAATTCTCATCATGAAAGGTAGATCTTAATGACTCAGGAGTTTACAAAAGAAGGCACCTTGACCTTGAAGGCATTATAATATCGGAAATTTTAATCTTAAAGGGATTAGTCAATCACAGCCCTGTATTTGCAGGATGGGGAAACTGAAGCTCACCTTGCTTGTCATCACCTAGTCAGGCAGTGGCAGGATTAAGACTAGAACCAAGACTAGGACACTTTCCATTCCACCATGAACCATTCTTCTTAAGTTTAATTTAAGTACCCATTTTTCTGTGCCAATATCCCATGTGACAAATTCCAGCAAAGACTATCACTAGACAGATTTCCTAGATTAAAAGAAATAGTAACTTTCTAAAGGGCCCTTAATTCAATTCAATTTAATAAACATCGCTTAAAGACCAATATGTCAAGCATAACATAGAGTCTGGTTCAGAAATGATTACCTTAATTATCTTTGACTAGATCCACATAAGAAGATAACAGATTATCTTTGGCCAGTTAAAAGGCCTGGGGGTTGGTTTATTGTGTGCAAAGGGCCAGAACATGTGCTAGCCTCCATTCTGTGTCTTAAAATTGTGATGACATGCTATTATATTTGACTCCTTCAAGCAGTCAAAATACTTCCTAGGTCAGAAGCCTCTCCCAGCTCTTTAGTGTTCAGAAACAATCATCAGTCAAAAGCTGTATAGGTGTCAGCTTGCCGAGCCACCACAGATAGGCCTTGTACCTGCACAAAATAAAGAGTTTGGACAAAAATAGAGCAAAGAAGAAACTGCTATATAATTTAGATATTACTTCAACAGCCTTTTAATTTGAGGAGAAAGCTCAGTCTTTTTTTTTTTTTTTTTTTACAGAAATTCAGGGGTCTACCTATTCTGGCCTCCAATATATTTGCCAGAGTGTATTTCTGTTTGGGGGGGTGGGTCGGAAGCTGGGTTGTGGGTGATGATGAGTTTGCAGGAGGAAGATCACACTATGCTGCTCCCCAGATACACATCCTGGTTACTACTATGTCTGGTAATGATAGGTGATGAGATGGATCTGGGATTAAAAGAAAGGATGATCTTAGAGTTCAAGGCTGAGTTGAAAATTGGGCTTCTTCCTTGACCTAGGGCAGGATTAGAAAGTGGCAGTAAAGCCACATGATCTGTGTTGAGTGGTCCTTACATATCTGGAAAAGCCAGAGCTACCCTCCAATGTTAGGTAGTACACAGTATGCTAACATAGAAGGAATCTTGGCTCAGAAAGGAGCTGGGTGTTTCCCCAGGATAGTTCCTCTGAGGCATTTTTGTAAGAAAAGTATTGCTGGCACCCACTGAGACTGTAACTTACCACAGCAGCCCTGTGACTCTAGGCAATAGGGCTTCCTAGGATATAGCTTACATAGTGGGAAGACCAGCTGCTGTGGAGTCTGACAGATCTGACTTTAGTACGTGGTTCTCCTGGTATATTTTAAGCATTAAGTGGCTCTTATGAATATGATGGTAGCTATTCTAATGATAGAATGTAGTCCTGGGTGAAGAGGGGCAAGATAGTCTTCACCCAGGTATGGCTTATCAAGGAACCTGACCTGTAGAATCTGATGCTCATTTGTAAACTGGAGTTTCTGAGAAATTACTAAACCTGGCAGGCACTTGAGGACAACATGGTGCAGACCCCTTCCAAAGCCTCTTAAGTATAACAAAATTACAAACTTGTGTCACAACCTTCTCCTGCCGCATTATTTTTCAAAAGTCTGCTCCTCCCTCCCTCCTCTACTTCCTCCACCTGCCTGTGTCCCTCTCTTCCCTGCCCCCCACAAATGTACTTTCCACATGTAAAAGCTTAAGCCACTGTGCATTGTAGATGAACAGAGTAAAACAAAACAAAAAAGTACCTGTCTTCAAGGTACAATAATTCCACACCCTAAGAAAATATGTATTATAAAAATGATATATGAACTCCCAAGTAGAGAAAAATATGTTTTCTATGAGAAGATTAGAAGATATTCCTATCTCAGGCCATCACAGGATATATATCAGTAGACCACTATTGTCTAAGATCTTTTTTTTCCTTTTCTCTTCGTATACCTTGAATAGAAATATCTCTTATTCCCAGCGATCAATGGCTTACACACAGGAAATGCAAGCAGTCTTTTGACTCTGTTCTTGGACAAGGTTTGAGGAGTCACTACTAAGTATACTAAGGTCTTAAGGCTGACTCCAGGGCATTCTGATAAACACATCTCTTTGACTTGAAGATGGGGTCACTAACATGTAATTGCTATACTTATTTTTAGCTTACCAACTTTTCCATTCAACAGCCTTGGACCAGCTTTAGGTTTCTCCCTAAATTTTCAAAAAGATTTTAGGAAGTCTTGGGACCCTGAAAATCCATGAACGAAGATAAGTTGTTGCAGTTAATCAGAAGTACGCTTAGGGATTTTTCTCTTACTTTTCCCATCTGAACATTCATTGGAGATTGTGACTTAAGTCATACCTTTGTGGTTTACTCTAATGTTGTTTATTAAATATAATTGCATAATTGCCATATGCTGTACATCTGAGCATATGAGCATACAGGTGTTTTAAGGGAGAAGAGTTAAAGAATTGAGAAGCTCTGAGAGTTTAAATGAGTTCAGAGCAAGCACAAAAATCAATGTAGTTTTATAAGTTTGCTTTAGCTTCTGAATAAAGCCCCTGGACACTTCATAATGACACTCTAGGAAGAAACAAATATTGAAGCTCGAGTCAACCCAAAGCAAAAGCAAAAGGGAACTAATGTACCCCTGGCACCCTCCTTCCATGAGTCAAGATTTCAGCTGCTCCAGGGTCATACCCCAGTGTGGTCTCCCACCTTGGCCACTGTGCCCCCCATTCTCTGGACCGGAATTTCTTTCCAGGCTCTGAGACCATTTCTTTCTGCCCTCCCTTTCTCTTGGGATCTTACTGAACTTTAGTGAACTGTTCAAGTGTCGGTGGGTTACTATACGTTTCTCTCTGCTCCACACAATAATTTTGAGAAGTGCATAATTTTTCTTATATATATAATATAGTATAATATATATGTACAATATATATAATACATATGTACAATGCACTATATATGCTTTTGTATGGCTTGTTTTTTCACATATGCTTATTACTATAATCTTTGGGTATATAAAATGGGATTGCTAAGTAATTTTTTTATACCTAACATTAGAGTCTATACATTTCCATATTTCCCCATATATTTGCAATGCTTTAATATTTAGCATTTATAATATTCACATTTGACTGAATTTTTCATTTTATAATCTACTGAGAATTCACTTTGTTTCTAGTTTTTTGATAATGGAAATGTAGCAAAGGTTTAAATTTGAGCCTCAGTTGAAATTTAGATAGATCTAGTCATGTCTTGCTAACTGATATCCCATGCCCAACAGAAGCCTGTCTGGTTGGGAACCTGGAAAAGAGGGACAGCGTGATGATTTTAGCATAGCAACAATACACCAGGATCAGAAAGGAATGCTGATTTTCAGTTCAGCATGGCAGCTGCCACTCAAAATCCATACGCAGTTCAGCCACATGGACTCATTTCTATATATGGGAGGTAAAGGGCTGTAAGTAGAAACTAACATAATTTTTAAAAAATTCAATCTCTCAGTATTGAATTGAGTACTATCGAGGTCATGAAGCAAAATTGCTTTGGGATACTCTTCATTTGCCACCATCAGTGGCCAAGCTTAAGCAATGGAAGAGTCACAGATTTCTCAGGTGGAGTGTTTCATAAGAGCAGTAGAGGTAACAGCTGATGGGAGAGGCAGTGCCTGGGGGGAGACACAAAGCAAGAATGATGCTCACAGGAGACTTGTTTGTGGGCATATGGGAGACACTTATGGGGATGCCTAGGAATACCTGGGGGAAGAGCATTTGCCAGAAGGTGAGAAAAAAGACCCAAGAACTTCAAGTTCTTACTAACAGTGTGACCCCATCAGTTCTTGTGATCTAATGATAACTGGGGAATCTAGTTGTATAATCAGCACTTCTAAAACATCTTCGAATTTATAGATGTTTTTCCTCCCTAAACTTACTTCCTCAAGACAATATCCCAGAAGTGAGAAGGATTTGTAAATACTGGGTAGTATTTATATCTCTTTTGAAATTACATTTTATTTCTAATGGGGTTTTCAAGAGAGTTCCTTTAGGTGACTAGTGGGAAATATATTTGGGGGCAAATGAGACTTCTGAAATCCCTAATACTCCAGGCTATATTAATCTTCATATTCTTCATTCTCAGAGGGCTGGCACTAATTAAAGTTTCCCCTTAGTAACTTTAATTGATCAAAGAAAGAAATACTGCTTCCGAATAGATGTAATTGGATATGCTGTAATTATACCAACCCATTTGACATGATTACACCTACTCTAGTTTCAGAGTCATTAAAAGGTTTAAAAGGTAAAGGAAGATTTCCTGGTATATTTGGCTTATGGTCAGCATCATCCCTGGGATATTTCAGAAACTTTCCTGCCTCTGGGTCAGTCCTGACTTGTATAGTTTTTTTTTTTTCCTTATCTAATAATCTACTCCCTTAAGATCTGAAAGGTAAACAATTCCTTTCTTGCAACTGGGCAATGAGATCGAATAGAATATGTTTACCTGGAGAAATGATTTTTGGCACCAGAAGCAAAACTCTACAAATAACACACAGAGATTTTCGCCCAGATGCACTTTAAAAAACAGTAAATAATGAAAATATTTATATTTTCTTTCATATTTAGTATTCTTTTAAAAAACAGTAGACATCATTTGTACTTTTACTTCCACAGTGAGGAGCAGTTATGATTTCTTGCCTGTGGTAAAAGGACTCCTTTTCACTGAAACCATAATAAATATTCCATAACAATTTGTAAACAGAATGAAAGTCCAAGAACCACAGTCTTAAGGTGTCCATGATCTAGCCACAGTTATCTTTAAAACTTTCTCACTCACTTTTTTCCTTCATATCAAATTATTACCTTTGTCACAAATACATTTTGGATCATAGATGTCAAGACAAGAGTCTATATGGGATCGGGACTAAGGCCAGGTCAAAATAAAAGTGGGAGAGTCTGGATTTTCTAAGAATGAGAACACAAGTTCTTGTCACCGTATTAACTACATTCAATTCAATAAGTCAGCGAAGATCTGGACAAAACCAAGGAACAGGGAACCATTTGATATCTTTATTGGTGCTTGTCTTCTTGCCCACTTTCCCACTCTCCCAGTTCCCCACAGGGTTTGTAAACTACCTGTGTCTGTCATGGAGGTGCCCCATTCGGATCTCACTTCAGGAAAACCTGCTGCACAGTGTATAGCTGATGGACAGCTTCTAGTTTACACATTTTTGGATCTACCCCATAGTTCACTCCAGGCTTTGCTTTTGTAGGGCTGCTCCCAGCCAGGAGCTGAAGACAATAGGGATATTAGGACCAGACCATTCCTGCCTGAAGTGGATTCCTCCAATGGTAGCAATGGTCCAGGGTCTCCTACTCCTACAAATATTCCCAGCCAATATCTGTACATAGTGGGGTTACTCGAACAAGGCCATTTCTGCCTGAGGTGGGATTTTTTAACAGTAAACTCTGGGAATTCCCCATCAGCGTGGCCAGAACTTTTGAAAAACTGTATTGTGACTTGAGGTTCTTCCTACCAGATTTGTCCTTCCTCCCTCCTTTCATAGGTATCAGACTCACATTGAAATCAGAAGACACTCTTTGAACACACTTGCTCCCTCTCCATTTATATTTCATAAGTGTTGTTATAGGTTGAACTGTGTCCCCTCAAAAGATATGTTGGAGTTCTAACCCCTGGTACCTGTAAATATGATCTTATTTTGAAATTGGGTCTTTGAAGGTATAATCAAGTTAGGATGAGGTCATTAGGGTGGGTCCTTAATCCAATAAGACTGCTGTCCTTATAAGAAGAGGGAAATTTGGAAGACAAAGAGGGAAGAAAGTCACATAAAGACAGAAGCAGGGATTGGAGTTACGATACCACAAGCTAAGGAAAGACTGGGGCTACCCGAAGCAGGAAGAGATGAGGAAGGATTCTCCCCTGAAGGCCTTGGAGGAAGCATGGCCTTACCAATGCCTTGATTTCAGACTTCTAGCCTTCAGAGCTGTGAGACAATGAATATGTTGTTTTAAGCCACCCAGTTTGTGATACTTCATTATGGGAGTCCTAGGAAACTAACACAAGTATTTCCCCCCAAATAAATGTCTTGCATATCTAGCCCTATTTGGGGGCTATATCTGATTCCTGGGGTTCCCTAACTGTGACACATATATTGTTAGGGGATAGAAACAGTCTGACATGATGACCCATGGAAGTGGGGGGAGAGGTAAGGGGGAGAAGTGAAAAGACTCCAAAGATTTTCACTTCTTCTTAATGCCAAAACTTTTTCTTCCATGAAGTCTTCTGTGAACCTTGAGATGAATGAGATCTTACCTCCACCAAATCTAGCCAGTGTCTTTATAACTCTGGAGGCATACACCATTTTATATCTTGAATTTTTTTGTACATATCTTAATGAAATTCCAATTCAAAACTTGTACATATTATTTCAAAAGTGATATTATGGGGCTTCCCTGGTGGCGCAGTGGTTGAGAGTCCGCCTGCCGATGCAGGGGACACGGGTTCGTGCCCCGGTCCAGGAAGATCCCACCTGCCGCGGAGCGGCTGGGCCCATGAGCCATGGCCGTTGAGCCTGCACGTCCGGAGCCTGTGCTCCGCAATGGGAGAGGCCACAACAGTGAGAGGCCCACATACCGCAAAAAAAAAAAAAAAAAAAAAAAAAGTGATGTTATGTTCTTATGTGAATCAGTAGATCTGATTCTTTAAAATATTTACTGTAGAACTTAATGTGTGACATCCAGCAAAAACTAGTTTTATCTGTTTTCAGATAAATGAGAATGGCATTAATATGGGGTTCTGAGATGCTGGGATGATGAGTTGTGAGATCTTGGAACAATCTATTTTAATTTGTGGTATGATGTAGTGCATTAGATACATTAGGATATGGGGTGATAAATTTATATAGATTCTTTAAAATAAAGCGTAAAGAATACATAAAATTAATGTTTCTCTCTTATCCAGTCCAGTTACGACTTGTGGTTTTTTATTGAGCTATCTACATTCTCTCACATCATTTCTTAATTATTTCAAGCAAGCATCTTTAAAATCACTGGTGAGGAACACTGGACTGTGCCCATGAAATAGAGGACAACTCTTTGGCAGTTAGGGACATTTGCATTGTCATCATTAGTATGCTTTGCAAGTGAGCAAATTCACCCAAACAAAAATTAGGCTAATCATTCTTGATTTTCTTCTCTCAAAAGCCATTGTCACATATTCACCTGTAACATATACTACTATTTGGATCTACAATAGATTTGTCAGGATTTTCACTTAAGATGCATACTAATGTCATCCAACTCTCACAGGGCAATTGATACCCATTTCTTGTTAGAAATGTTGTTCATATGAAAAATATTTTCTGCTAATAAAGTATTGGTATATATTACCATATACCATATAGACATATTATATACCACATATATATAAGCATGTAATAAAGGCATATTTATATAATGTAATAAAGGCATACTTAATTGTGGATCAAGATGGAATGTACTTCACGTATGGAGAACCAGTATAACCTATATCTCTAATAACCAGTTTTTCTTTTTTTTTCAAGATTTACATTTTTAAGTATGCAGAACGGATTATGAAATATCTGAGAAATAATGATCTATCCAAAAATTATGTTATTACCTCACATTGTCAATAAGCTTGAATTCCTATGCAAAACCAAAAATGATTTTCTTAAAAATAGAATGAGCTTCAGCTGGTTTAATCAAAAGTATCAGTATCTTAAAAAAAAAAAAAAAATTAGAGTCCCTTGTTGAAACATTGGTCATGTTCCATAGCTGATCATAAGAAATTAGCAAACTGCAAATGCTAAACCTTAAAAATTCAGCTTTGCCATGGGGAGAGCATTCACACATGAGTAGGAAATGCATTTATTTTATAAATATATATATATATTTTTTTTTTTCTTTTTTTTTTGCGGTACGCGGGCCTCTCACTGTTGTGGCCTCTCCCGTTGCAGAGCACAGGCTCCGGATGCGCAGGCTCAGCGGCCATAGCTCATGGGCCCAGCCGCTCCACGGCATGTGGGATCCTCCCAGACCGGGGCACGAACCCGTGTCCCCTGCATCAGCAGGCGGACCCTCAACCACTGCGCCACCAGGGAAGCCCAGGAAATGCATTTTTAAATTCCTACACTGAAACTCAAAGATCCTTGTTTTGCTGAAGGAAATTGCTACTGGGATTCAGATGAGAGTAAGACCTTTACAAGGGAGTCTACACCACTGCAGTGGACTTCCTTAGACAACATGTGGAGGAAATGTTCAAAGAGGATTTACATGACTCTCGGGGGAAAAGGGTTTTGAGAAAGGCTTATTCCCAGGCTACTAACCCCCAAATTCAGACCTAGCTTATGCAGTTTTTGGCAAGCACAGCAGATGGAACTGCTTGCCACTTATCTGACCACTTCCCTTGGTTATAATGGCTGCCCATGGATAGGCAATGTGAGAATTTCAGACCACAATGTCAAAATGGTTTTAATTCCGCTTAATCTAAACCTAATCAAGGGAACTCTCTGTTTAGCACTTAAGTCAAGTAGACTCAGAAGGGATTGCAGGCAAAGTGGCTAGCTCCCTTCATTCATTGGTTTCACTCCTTTGCTTTGAGCAAATTTTCAGCCTGAACCAGTTCTCTAACAACATTCCTTAGTTTGTATCTCTCATCTGCACATATTTAATTAGCTGTCTACCTATTTCTCTTGCTAGAGTATTTCTTTTCCTCTTGGTTGATGTTACTAAACTCCTTACTATAATATATACAACTGTGTAGTTCAGTGATTCTCAATTAGAAGTAATTTTGCCCCCAAGGAGACAACCTGTAACTGGGTAGGAACCTATGGGACCTTTCCAGGACAGACCCCCCCCCCCAAGGTCTTCCACCTGCCTCTTGTTTGTAGAAAAACTTTAGCCTCCTAGGCCTTCCCTGAGTTCCAAAGAACAATTTTAATGAGACAAATAAGAAAATGAAGAAACAAAGGAAAACAGTCAAGCAAGACAAAATAATAATAGTTTAGCCATTAAACAAAGTCAAGGACTTTTAGTTCCTTCCCAGGGGCTATAGATAATATTCTCAGCCATATCCTTTTTTTTTTGTTGTTGTTGTTGTTGCTTTTGCAGTACGCGGGCCTCTCACTGTTGTGGCCTCTCCCGTTGCGGAGCACAGGCTCCGGACGCGCAGGCTCAGCGGCCATGGCTCAAGGACCCAGCCGCTCCGCGGCATGTGGGATCTTCCCAGACCGGGGCACGAACCCGTGTCCCCTGCATTGGCAGGCAGACTCTCAACCACTGCGCCACCAGGGAAGCCCTCTCAGCCATATCCTTGAGCTATTTTGCAGATACTGAAACACCCAGCAGGTGGAAGAAGTTAACTTCATGCTGACCACAAGCAAGTAGACCCCAGAATGATTGGAACCAGAAGGTTGATAATGTTGACTCTGATTACCTCACCACTAACCAATCAGAAGAATGTCCACTAGCTGATCATGTACCTGTAACCCTCTATCTCACCCTGTCTTTAAAAACCTTTCTGTGAAAGCCATCAGAGAGCTCAGGTCTTTTGAGCATTTGCCCCACCATACTCCTTGCTTGGCCTTGTAATAAAGGCTGCACTTTCCTTCACCACAACCCAGAGAGTGGACCCAAGTTTGGTTTGGTAACAATATGGCAATGTTCAAGGACATTTTTGGTTGTCACAATTTTGGGGATACTACTGGTATCTCGTGGGCAGAGGCCACTGATGCTGCCAAACATCCTACAATGTACAGAATAGCTCCCAAAACAAAGAAGCATTCAGTCTAAAATATCAAGATCACAGAAGTTGAGAAACTCTGATCAATTAGAAGCCATATTGTTTTATTTTTCTAAGTTGTTGTATTTAGCTGTTAATCTCTCTCCCTCAATCACAGTTAATACATGGTTGAACTTCACTAATTTAGCTATTTTATGACTGGCTTATCCAGCTTACTTAACTTTTCAAACTCTGTTGAAGCTAAAAGAAAAACTTTAAATCTCACCAGCCTATACCACAGCTATATCACTTCAACACATCTGATAATTCTGTGTGTCTTTTTTTTCTCCCATTTTAATTTTTATTTATTTTTAACATCTTTATTGGAGTATAATTGCTTTACAATGGTGTGTTAGCTTCTGCTTTATAACAAAGTGAATCAGTTATACATATACATATGTTCCCATATCTCTTCCCTCTTGTGTCTCCCTCCCTCACACCCTCCCTATGCAAACCCTCTAGGTGGTCACAAACCACCGAGCTGATCTCCCTGTGCTATGCGGTAGCTTCCCACTAGATATCTATTTTATGTTTGGTAGTGTATATATGTCCATGCCACACTCTCACTTTGTCACAGCTTACCCTTCCCCCTCCCCATATCCTCAAGTCCATTCTCTAGTAGATCTGTGTCTTTATTCCCATCTTACCCCTAGGTTCTTCATGACCTTTTTTTTTTTCTTCTTAGATTCCATATACATGTGTTAGCTATGGTATTTGTTTTTCTCTTTCTGACTTACTTCACTCTGTATGACAGATTCGAGGTCCATCCACCTCACTACAAATAACTCAATTTCGTTTCTTTTTATGGCTGAGTAATATTCCATTGTATATATGTGCCTCATCTTCTTTATCCATTCATCTGTTGATGGACACTTAGGTTGCTTCTGTGTCCTTGCTTTTGTAAATAGCGCTGCAATGAACATTTTGGTAAATGACACTTTTTGAATTATGGTTTTCTCCAGTATATGCCCAGTAGTGGGATTGCTGGGTCGTATGGTGGTTGTATTTGTAGTTTTCTAAGGAACCTCCATACTGTTCTCCATAGTGGCTGTATCAATTTACATTCCCACCAACAGTGCAAGAGGGTTCCCTTTTCTCCAACCCACTCCAGCATTTATTGCTTCCAGATTTTTTGATGATGACCATTCTGACTGGTGTGAGATGATACCTCATTGTAGTTTTGATTTGCGTTTCTCTAATGATTAATGATGTTGAGCATTCTTTCCTGTGTTTGTTGGCAATCTGTATATCTTCTTTGGAGAAATGTCTATTTAGGTCTTTTGCCCATTTTTGGATTGGGTTGTTTGTTTTTTTGTTTTTGAGCTGCATGAGCTGCTTGTAAATTTTGGAGATTAATCCTTTGTCAGTTGCTTCATTTGCAAATATTTTCTCCCATTCTGAGGTTTGTCTTGAGGTTTGTATTTTTTATGGTTTCCTTTGCTGTGCAAAAGCTTTGAAGTTTCATTAGGTCCCATTTGTTTATTTTTGTTTTTATTTCCATTTCTTTAGAAGGTGGGTCAAAAAGGATATTACTGTGATTTATGTCATAGAGTATTCTGCCTATGTGTTCCTCTAAGTGTTTGATAGTGTCTGGCCTTACATTTAGGTCATTAATCCATTTTTAGTTTATTTTTGTGTATGGTGTTAGGGAGTATTCTAATTTCATTCTTTTACATGTAGCTGTCCAGTTTTCCCAGCACCACTTATTGAAGAGGCTGTCTTTCTCCTTTATGTATTTTTTTTTTTTTTTTTTTTTTTTTTGCGGTATGCGGGCCTCTCACTGTTGTGGCCTCTCCCGTTGCGGAGCACAGGCTCCGGACGTGCAGGCTCAGCGGCCATGGCTCACGGGCCCAGCCACTCCGCGACATGTGGGATCCTCCCGGACCAGGGCACGAACCTGCGTCCCCTGCATCAGCAGGCGGACTCTCAACCACTGCGCCACCAGGGAAGCCCTATGTATTTTTTTTATTAGTTTCTGCTTTATAACAAAGTGAATCAGTCATACATGATGTATCATCTGTTCCCATATCCCTTCCCTCTTGCTTCTCCCTCCCTCCCACCCTCCCTATCCCACCCCTCCAGACGGTCACAAAGCACCGAGCTGATCTCCCTGTGCTATGCAGCTGCTTCCCACTAGCTATTTACCTTACGTTTGGTAGTGTATATATGTCCATGCCTCTCTCTCGCTTTGTCACAGCTTACCCTTCCCCCTCCCCATATCCTCAAGTCCATTCTCAAGAAGGTCTGTGTCTTTATTCCTGTTTTACCCCTAGGTTCTTCATGACATTTTTTTCCTTAAATTCCATATATATGTGTTAGCATACGGTATTTGTCTTTATCTTTCTAACTTACTTCACTCTGTATGACAGACTCTAGGTCTATCCACCTCATTACAAATAGCTCAATTTCATTTCTTTTTATGGCTGAGTAATATTCCATTGTATATATATGTGCCACATCTTCAATATCCATTCATCCGATGATGGACACTTAGGTTGTTTCCATCTCCAGGCTATTGTGAATAGAGCTGCAATGAACATTTTGGTACATGTATCTTTTTGAGTTATGGTTTTCTCAGGGTATATGCCTAGTAGTGGGATTGCTTGGTCATATGATAGTTCTATTTTTAGTTTTTTAAGGAACCTCCATACTGTTCTCCATAGTGGCTGTACCAAGTCACATCCCACCAGCAATGCAAGAGTGTTCCCTTTTCTCCACACCCTCTCCAGCATTTATTGTTTCTAGGTTTTTTGATGATGGCCATTCTGACTGGTGTGAGATGATACCTCATTGTAGTTTTGATTTGCATTTCTCTAATGATTACTGATGTTGAGCATTCTTTCATGTGTTTGTTGGCAGTCTGTATATCTTCTTTGGAGAAATGTCTATTTAGGTCTTCTGCCCATTTTTGGATTGGGTTGTTTGTTTTTTTGTTATTGAGCTGCATGAGCTGCTTATAAATTTTGGAGATTAATCCTTTGTCAGTTGCTTCATTTGCAAATATTTTCTCCCATTCTGAGGGTTGTCTTTTGGTCTTGTTTATGGTTTCCTTTGCTGTGCAAAAGCTTTGAAGTTTCATTAGGTCCCATTTGTTTATTTTTGTTTTTATTTCCATTTCTCTAGGAGGTGGGTCAAAAAGGATCTTGCTGTGATTTATGTCATAGAGTGTTCTGCCTATGTTTTCCTCTAAGACTTTGATAGTTTCTGGCCTTACATTTAGGTCTTTAATCCATTTTGAGCTTATTTTTGTGTATGGTGTTAGGGAGTGATCTAATCTCATACTTTTACATGTCCCTGTCCAGTTTTCCCAGCACCACTTATTGAAGAGACTGTCCTTTCTCCACTGTACATTCCTGCCTCCTTTATCAAAGATAAGTTGACCATATGTCCGTGGGTTTATCTCTGGGCTTTCTATCCTGTTCCATTGATCTACCTTTCTGTTTTCGTGCCAGTACCACACTGTCTTGATTACTGTAGCTTTGTAGTATAGTCTGAAGTCAGGGAGCCTAATTCCTCCAGCTCTGTTTTTCGTTCTCAAGATTGCTTTGGCTATTCGAGGTCTTTGGCTTTTCCAAACAAATGTTGAAATTTTTTGTTCTGGTTCTGTGAAAAATGCCAGTGGTAGTTTGATAGGGATTGCATTGAATCTGTAGATTGCTTTGGGTATTAGAGTCATTTTCACAATATTGATTCTTCCAATCCAGGAACATGGTATATATCTCCATCTATTTGCATCATCTTTAATTTTTTTCATCGGTGTCTTATAATTTTCTGCATACAGGTCTTTTGTCTCCTTAGGTAGGTTTATTCCTAGGTATTTTATTCTTTTTGTTGCAGTGGTAAATGGGAGTGTTTTCTTGATTTCACTTTCAGATTTTTCATCATTAGTGTACAGGAATGCCAGAGATTTCTGTGCATTAATTTTGTATCCTGCTACTTTACCAAATTCATTGATTAGCTCTCGTAGTTTTCTGGTAGCATCTTTAGGATCCTCTATGTATAGTATCATGTCATCTGCAAACAGTGACAGCTTTACTTCTTCTTTTCCAATTTGGATTCCTTTTATTTCCTTTTCTTCTCTGATTGCTGTGGCTAAAACTTCCAAAACTCTGTTGAATAAGAGTGGTGAGAGTGGGCAGCCTTGTTGTGTTGCTGCTCTTAGTGGAAATGGTTTCAGTTTTTCACCATTGAGGACGATGTTGGCTGTGGGTTTGTCATATATGGCCTTTATTATGTTGAGGAAAGTTCCCTCTATGCTTACTTTCTGCAGGGTTTTTATCATAAATGGGTGTTGAATTTTGTCCAAAGCTTTCTCTGCATCGATTGAGATGATCATATGGTTTTTCTCCTTCAATTTGTTAATATGGTGTATCACGTTGATTGATTTGCATATAATGAGGAATCCTTGCATTCCTGGAATAAACCCCACTTAATCATGGTGTATGAGCATTTTAATGTGCTGTTGGATTCTGTTTGCTAGTATTTTGTTGAGGATTTTTGCATCTATGTTCATCAGTGATATTGGCCTGTAGTTTTCTTTCTTTGTGACATCCTTGTTTGGTTTTGGTATCAAGGTGATGGTGGCCTCATAGAATGAGTTTGGGAGTGTTCCTCCCTCTGCTATATTTTGGAAGAGTTTGAGAAGGATAGGTGTTAGCTCTTCTCTAAATGTTTGATAGAATTCACCGGTGAAGCCATCTGGTCCAGGGCTTTTGTTTTTTGGAAGATTTTTAATCACAGTTTCAATTTCAGTGCTTGTGATTGGTCTATTCATATTTTCTATTTCTTCCTGATTCAGTCTTGGCAGGTTGTGCATTTCTAAGAATTTGTCCATTTCTTCCAGTTTGTGCATTTTATTGGCATAGAGTTTCTTGTAGTAATCTCTCATGATCTTTTGTATTTCTGCAGTGTCAGTTGTTACTTCTCCTTTTTCATTTCTAATTCTATTGATTTGAGTCTTCTCCCTTTTTTTCTTGATGAGTCTAGCTAATGGTTTATCAATTTTGTTTATCTTCTCAAAGAACCAGCTTTTAGTTTTATTGATCTTTGCTATCGTTTCCTTCATTTCTTTTTCATTTATTTCTGATCTGATCTTTATGATTTCTTTCCTTCTGCTAACTTTGGGGGATTTTTGTTCTTCTTTCTGTAATTGCTTTAG
Organism: Mesoplodon mirus; assembly: GCF_964341445.2. NCBI lineage: Eukaryota > Metazoa > Chordata > Mammalia > Artiodactyla > Ziphiidae > Mesoplodon > Mesoplodon mirus. The sequence goes on along the minus strand of NC_138978.1, from coordinate 155,818,160 downwards.
GTGCAGGGTCAGGTTGTTTACTCGAGATGTTTTCTGTTTCTTAAGGTGGGATTGTATTGCTATAAACTTCCCCCTTAGAACTGCTTTTGCTGCATCCCATAGGTTTTGGGTCGTCGTGTCTCCATTGTCATTTGTTTCTAGGTATTTTTTGATTTCCTCTTTGATTTCTTCAGTGATCACTTCATTACTAAGTAGTGTATTGTTTAGACTCCATGTGTTTGTATTTTTTACAGATCTTTTCCTGTAATTGATGTCTAGTCTCATAGCATTGTGGTCGGAAAAGATACTTGATACAATTTCAATTTTCTTAAATTTACCAAGGCTTGATTTGTGACCCAAGATATGATCTATCCTGGAGAATGTTCCATGAGCACTTGAGAAGAAAGTGTATTCTGTTGTTTTTGGATGGAATGTCCTATAAATATCAATTAAGTCCATCTTGTTTCATGTATCATTTAAAGATTGTGTTTCCTTATTTATTTTCATTTTGGATGATCTGTCCATTGGTGAAAGTGGGGTGTTGAAGTCCCCTACTATGAGTGTGTTACTGTCGATTTCCCCTTTTATGGCTGTTAGTATTTGCCTTATGTATTGAGGTGCTCCTATGTTGGGTGCATAAATATTTACAATTGTTATATCTTCTTCTTGGATCGATCCCTTGATTATTATGTAGTGTCCTTCTTTGTCTCTTCTAATAGTCTTTATTTTAAAGTCTATTTTGTCTGAATTAAGAATTGCTACTCCAGCTTTCTTTTGATGTCCATTTGCATGGAATATCTTTTTCCATCCCCTTACTTTCAATCTGTATGTGTATCTACGTCTGAAGTGGGTCTCTTGTAGACAGCATATATCTGGGTCTTGTTTTTGTATCCATTCAGCCAATCTGTGTCTTTTGGTGGAAGCATTTAGTCCATTTACATTTACGGTAATTATCGATATGTATGTTCCTATTCCCATTTCCTTAATTGTTTGGGGTTCGTTATTGTAGGTATTTTCCTTCTGTTGTGTTTCTTGCCTAGAGAAGTTCCTTTAGTATTTGTTGTAAAGCTGGTTTGGTGGTGCTGAACTCTCTCAGCTTTTGCTTGTCTGTAAACGTTTTAATTTCTCCATCAAATCTGAATGAGATCCTTGCTGGGTAGAGTAATCTTGGTTGCAGGTTTTTCTCCTTCATCACTTTAATTAAATGTCCTGCCACTCCCTTCTGGCTTGTAGAGTTTCTGCTGAGAGATCAGCTGTTAACCTGATGGGGATTCCCTTGTGTGTTATTTGTTGTTTTTCCCTTGCTGCTTTTAATATGTTTTCTTTGTGTTTAATTTTTGACAGTTTGATTAATATGTGTCTTGGCATATTTCTACTTGGATTTATTCTGTATGGGACTCTCTGTGCCTCCTGGACTTGATTAACTATTTCCTTTCCCATAGTAGGGAAGTTTTCAACTATAATCTCTTCAAATATTTTCTCAGTCCCTTTCTTTTTCTCTTCTTCTTCTGGAACCCCTATAATTCGAATGTTGGTGTGTTTAATGTTGTCCCAGAGGTCTCTGAGACTGCCCTCAATGTTTTTCATTCTTTTTTCTTTATTCTGCTTTGCAGTACTTATTTCCACTATTTTGTTTTCCAGGTCACTTATTCCTTCTTCTGCCTCAGTTATTCTGCTATTGATCCCTTCTAGAGAATTTTTAATTTCATTTATTGTGTTGTTCATCATTGCTTGTTTCCTCTTTAGTTCTTCTAGGTCCTTGTTAAATGTTTCTTGCATTTTCTCTATTCTCTTTCCAAGATTTCTGATCATCTTTACTATCATTATTCTGAATTCTTTTTCAGGTAGACTGCCTATTTCCTCTTTATTTGTTAGGTCTGGTGGGTTTTTACCTTGCTCCTTCACCTGCTGTGTGTTTTTCTGTCTTCTCATTTTGCTTATCTTACTGTGTTTGGGGTCTCCTTTTTGCAGGCTGCAGGTTCGTAGTTCCCATTGTTTTTGGTGTCTGTCTCCAGTGGCTAAGGTTGGTTCAATGGGTTGTGTAGGCTTCCTGCTGGAGGGGACTAGTGTCTGTATTCTGGTGCATGAGGCTGTATCTTGTCTTTCTGGTGGGCAGGTCCACGTCTTGTGGTGTGTTTTGGGGTGTCTGTGGCCTTATTATGATTTAAGGCAGTCTCTCTGCTAATGGATGGAGTTGTGTTCCTGTCTTGCTAGTTGTTTGGCATAGGTTGTCCTGCACTGTAGCTTGCTGGTCATTCAGTGAAGCTGTGTCTTGTTGTTGAGATGAAGATCTCTGGGAGATTTTTGCCATTTGATATTACGTGGAGCTGGGAGGTCTCTTGTGGACCAGTGTCTTGAACTTGGCTCTCCCACCTCAGTGGCACAGCCCTGACACCTGGCTGGAGCATCAAGAGCCTTTCATCCACATGGCTTAGAATAAAAGGGAGAAAAAATAGCAATAAAGAAAGAAATAGGATAAAATAAAGTTATTAAAATAACAAATAATTATTAAGAAAAAAAATTTTTTAAGTAAAAAAAATAAAAGAAAAAAAATGAATGGACAGAACCCTAGGACAAATGGTGAAAGCAAAGCTATGCAGACAAAATCTCACACAGAAGCATACACATAAACACTCACAAAAAGAGGAAAAGAGGAAAAAATAATATATCTTGCTCCCAAATTTCACCTCCTGAATTTGTGATGATTTGTTGTCTATTCAGGTATTCCACAGATGCATGGTACATCACGTTGATTGTGGAGATTTAATCCGCCGCTCCTGAGGTTGCTGAGAGAGATTTCCCTTTCTCGTTTGTTCGCACAGCTCCTGGGGTTGAGCTTTGGATGTGGCCCTGCCTCTGCGTATAGGTCGCCTGAGGGTGTCTGTTCTTCACTCAGACAGGATGGGGTTAAAGGAGCAGCTGGTTAGGGATCTCTGGCTCACTCAGGCCGGGGGGAGGGAGGGGTACAGATGCGGGGCGAGCCTGCAGCAGAAGAGGCCAGCGGGATGTTGTACCAGCCTGAGGCACGCCGTGCATTCTCCCGGGGAAGTTGTCCCTGGATCCCGGGACCCTGGCAATGGTGGGCTGCACAGGCTCTGGGGAGGGGAGGTGGGGATAGTGACCTGTGCGTGCACACAGGCTTCTTGGTGGCGGCAGCAGCATCCTTAGCATCCCACGCCCGTCTCTGGGGTCTGCGCTGATAGCCGCGGCTCGCGCCCATCTCTGGAGCTCCTTTAAGCGGCCCTCTTAATCCCCTCTCCTCGCGTACCGGGAAACAAAGAGGGAAGAGTAAGTCTCTTGTCTTTTCGGCAGCTCCAGAGCTTTTCCCGGACTGCCTCCCGGCTAGCCGTGGTGCACTAACCCCTTCAGGCTGTGTTCACGCCACCAACCGCAGTCCTCTGCCTGCGCTCCCACCGAAGCCTGAGCCTCAGCTCCCAGCCCCACCTGCCCCGGCGGGTGAGCAGACAAGCCTCTCAGGGTGGTGAGTGCTGGTTGGCACTGCTTCTCTGTGCGGGAATCTGTCCGCTTTGCCCTCCGCACCCCTGTGGCTGCGCTCTCCTCCACGGCCCCGAAGCTCCCCCCTCTGCCACCCGCAGTCCCCGCCCGCAAAGGGGCTTCCCAGTGTGTGGAAACCTTTCCTTCTTCACAGCTCCCTCCCACTGGTGCAGGTCCCGTCCCTATTCTTTTGTCTCTGTTTTTTCTTTTGCCCTACCCAGGTACGTGGGGAGTTTCTTGCTTTTTGGGAGGTCTGAAGTCTTCTGCCAGCGTTCAGTAGGTGTTCTGTAGGAGCTGTTCCACGTGTAAATGTATTTCTGATGTATCTGTGGGGCGGAAGGTGATCTCCGCGTCCTACTCTTCCACCATCTTCTCCGAGTCTCCCTGTGTGTCTTATGTTGCTATTTTATAACTATCCTTTACAGAATCCTGAAAAAATATTCCAAATGGGATGCAGAAAAGTGATCAAACATGAAGGTGAAACTGGCTCTAGGGAAAAGTTCACTATTAATTATAAACTATTAATAAGGAAGATTTTAAAAATTCCTACATGAATTGTAAATATATTCATTGCTTTTTGCTGAGCACACCTCCACAGAGGATTATCTTAATGACCAGCCTCCATGTGAGCTATGTCAAACTTGGCTGACTTCATTGTTCTCAAAGAAATTCTATACCTTCATCTGCATATTCAATCTATAAAGTTTATCAATCCATACTCAATTTACAATGACACATGCCAGAATTTTGGTCAAATTATCAGAGAATAACACCATGAAGTTTCTGCTATCCAATGCTTATTAAAAACTGTGCTGAAATAAAAATTTGGGAAACCATTTCTACCTAGTCTTCTACATTAGTTTCTCAAAGTGTGGATTCTGAACAATGAGCATACGTATGAAAGTGCAATTTTCTGGGCTTCACTTTAGACCTACTTTACAAGCTTCCCTAGTGGTGGGACTCAGAAAATTACCCTTTAATCCAACTTTCTGGTTATTCTTAGAGACAGTGAAATTTTTAAAACACTGCTGTGGAAATTCAAAATATTACCAAGACAGGTATCAGAAAGATGTGCACTTGAATCATGTAATTTTGACTCATGCAGAAGAAATGCTTTCACTAAACTAAAATTGGTGATATTCCATTATCTTATATCTAGAACCAATATGAAAATAGTCGTAGAAACCACTACAACATTTTTGGTTTGAATATTGTGTTCTGTTTCTCCTGCATCTCTCTGTGTTACCTATATGAAGGCCCATATAAAATGTCTATTTTTAGGGCCTCCCTGGTGGCGCAGTGGTTGAGAGTCCGCCTGCCGATGCAGGGGATACGGGTTCGTGCCCCGGTCTGGGAGGATCCCATATGCCGCGGAGCGGCTGGGCCCGTGAGCCATGGCCGCTGGGCCTGCGCATCCGGAGCCTGTGCTCCGCAACGGGAGAGGCCACAACAGTGAGAGGCCCGCATACCGCAAAAAAAAAAAAAAAAAAAAAAGAAAAAAAAAAATGTCTATTTTTAGAACTCAGTGCTGGAAAGACTGTTTTCAATGAGATGTGGATACACTTTCTCATCATGGACAATGGGAAACAAGTCATTGGTTTACTGATAAATGTTTCAGTTTTCAATGTGGCTGCCTAGAAAATAGAAGTGGAATAAGTACTCAGAGTTATCATCTCTGTATTAAAAATTTTATTTCTCCCCATCCTGCCCTTACCTTCTACTCCAATATGTAACTTCTATAGTTGTCTTCAAAAAAGAACCTGAGGCAAGGATTTGGGTGCACGTGATATTTGGAGACTTGCACTCAGGAGAAAGGGAGTGAAGAAAATGGGAGAGAATGGAGGAAGGTGCTAAGCAAGGATGTGGTCTCAGCTGGAATCTGGCCTCAGCCTGGCTCCACAGAGAGCTCTGGAGTGTAAGTTGCAGCACAGAGTTAAGTGCCACCTAGGGCTAAGATGTCTGTGTTTTGTTATCCCCATGTCAATTACTGGCTGTGGGTCACCCATATTGGGGAAGGGCTGGAGCTGCATAAGGTTGAGGTGTCTTCTAATCTGCATAGGGTTGCTTTCTAGAGAAGCGGGTGGCTGTGAACTGGATCATCCAAAACTCAGAGCAGCTGGGGATGGGCCACTGGCGCACTAACAGCAACGGTGTCCACTAGAGTTGTCATGTATGTTTTCGTTTCTGTTTTTCTATTTTAATGGACGACTTAGTTATACTTCTCCTTTCCAGGAAGAGAAGATGTCCTGGGAACATACGTTAAAATTAACAGAACCAAATGAAGTAGTGTAAGCAGGGCTAAAATAAAGTACACACACAGGGCTTCCCTGGTGGTGCAGTGGTTGAGAGTCCACTTGCCGATGCAGGGGACACGGGTTCGTGCCCCAGTCTGGGAAGATCCCACATGCCGTGGAGCAGCTAGGCCTGTGAGCCATGGCCACTGAGCCTGCGCATCCGGAGCCTGTGCTCCGCAACGGGAGAGGCCACAACAGTGAGAGGCCCGCATACCGCAAAAAAAAAAAGAAAAAAAAAAGTACACACACAAACATATATATATATATATATATATATATATGCTTTGCTGATAAAAACTGTTTACCACAAAGAAAATGTACACAGTAATTACTAGAATACCAGCCCACAAGTAATGCTTGATTAACATTTAGGTTGAAAATATTCTCAGATCTTCTTATTTAACTCATATGAGAGGATTGTTCTGACTTGCATCGAAATACACCTAATCTACGTAACATTTAAAACTGGGTTAATATTTAGAAGGGGAATTTTATTTAACAATATTGACTGTGGTGACATCATTTTCAACGTGCAGACTTCTAACGCCAGTGATTCCCACATTCATTTCTCTTCCCAGGGTCCCTGACCTGAACTCATTTGAGTATTCTAACTGCCCATGGAGGGTTTTCACTTCGGTGACCCAGCAGGTGCCTTCCATTCAAAACCTTCTCCCCCCTCCTCCTAGCCCGCATCTACCCAGTGCCCTCCTGTGGTTCAGACCCAAATCTCTCTCTCAGGGACTTCCTGCCATACTTCTCATCTCATTCCCCTCAGCATCGATTCCACACTTTTGCCAGAGTGATTGTTCTAGAAGTACACATCTATTCACATCGCTCCCTATTTTAAGGTTTGAAATGACTTTCCTACTGCCAAATGCAAAATACTTCTAAAGGGATCACAGTTCTTTCTGAGGAGTCTGGCTCCAGGCCAAGATGCTATGTGTGATCTTTCAGCCCCCAGCGTAGGCAATTTCATGGTTTTGTCTGGCAGTCGTCGTCGTGGAAGCTGCCCTTCCCCCAACCAGAGCACTGTAATCTTCTGCAGAGAGTTGTAGTCAAACACTCAGATTCAGGCACCTCTTATTCAGAGGCCTCCTCCTTGGGGCCTCAACTGAGGTACTTTTTTTCTCCACTCTGACTCAGTAACTTTCCACTGCTAGCCCTTCTCCCTTCCCTTCTGCCTCAGCCTTCCAGGACCATAAACAGGCAAGAGCCTTTTTGTTCAGGGCTCCTCTGCACTGAGACATTCCCTCCATCTGTGCTGCATGTCCATGTCCTGCCATCTCCTAGAAAGCAGACATTTAATTGGCTTAGTATTTCTAGTGACTGGCGCATTAAAAGCTCTTGAAAAATGCTGACTTGGTAAACCATGAACAGAGTAATATTTTCTTTGCGCATACAAAGTAATCACTGAAGAGATTCATACACTTGGCTAATCTGTTTGCATAGATCTAGACCTTGGCAATATTAAACTTTCTCAGTGCATGCATAAACTCTTAATTGTTGCACCTGAGAAACAAAATGGGTTAGATAGATATCCTAATAGTATCTGATGCTATCTTTCCATCTCTAAAATACTTGGGTAATGATAAAATTTGAATCTGCACCAGACATTACCACTTACTAATGCTCATTTAGAATTTTTAATAAAACTCCGAAAACATAGTCTAATATCAATAACATTTAAAAGTCTAAAATGTTTTTTAAACAAAACAAGTAGTATGATAAAAATTGTCTACACACTACTCTTTCTTAATTGTATAGTGTAGAAACAGATACCATCTACGAAAGTCAGGCATCAATGGGATAAAAACTAATGTTTACTCTATGAGTTGATTTCAAAATTATACCATGTAAGTGACTAATGCTCTCAGTTGGATACAGTTCAAGATGTACCCAATAATGTATTTCTTCCCAGACTGCTTATAAATTTAAGCATGAAAAAGCTGAATTTTATTTGGCAAGGATAATAAATGTGCATTTAGCTTTCTACTAATAAAAGGCACCCATTTCCTAGTATTAGCAAATATGATTTACACTTAATTTCTAAACAAATTTTCAGGATTAAATTATAATTGAAAAGCTTTGATAGTATCTATTGGAAGCCAAAATTTGAAAGTGAAAATAATGAAACCCTTGTTTAGAACAAGTAAGAGTGTATAATGACAAACTGCAAGTCTCCTTAGTTGAAGAATTGGTTTTGATTTTTTTATATACAATGAGTAACTAGTACCAGCTTGTCAGTTAATAAGAGAAATATTTGTATCCCATTTACTACTAAGCCAGTAGAAGAGGACAGATAAATGTTTGCAGAGCTGAGAAAATGTGGGATATTTATACTTCAGATGGTTACAATACTTCAGATGGTTACAATAGTTAAGTCCCTGTTTTTATCTCCATTCAGTTATTCATCATGTATTTTTTGAGTACCTACTATATGTACTTTGCTAGTATTTGGAAATAAAAGTACTTTAGTAAGCGAAAACAAATGAATTAGATTCTAGTGGGAAAGATAGATAATCAAGAGGAATAGTGATGAATCTAATCATAAACAGGGAAATAAATAAATAAATATAGAGTGTATTATAAAGTTAACTGAATTGGAGTCAGGGAAAGCTTATCAGAGAAAGTGATACTTAAGCTGAGTTATGAAGAATGAGGAGGATTTTGTTAGGTGAAAAAAAAGTTGAGGAAAAAGAGAGCAAGCATTCCAGGCATAACTTCATGGAAAAAGACAAATCCATTGGGGCTGGGATACAGAGAGGTAGAGAGTGATACAATATGAGCTCGGAGAGGATGGTATAAGGGAGGCCAAAAGAAGACCCATTTGAAGAATTCTGGTCTTATTCCTAAAGAAATGAAGGACAATTAGTGGATTTAAACTGGACAGTAACACAATCAGATTTGCATATGAAAAAGATCATTCTTTCATCTGGAGCAGAGAATGAAACAAAAGCAGTTAGTAGAAGGGGGAGCTATGGCGGTGGCTTGGATAAAGGTTATGGCTTTGTATAAACTCAAGACACATTCAGGGTGCAAGTCAATATGTCTTGGTGATAGGTGGGTATGGGGTTGAAGGAGAGACGATGACATCAAAGATGACTTGCCCAACCAAATGGACGGTGATGCCATTTGCTGAAATAGGTGACACCTAAGGAGGCCCAGGTCTGGGGAAAGATAATGAGAGTCTTAGTTATGCTGAGGTGCCTTTGAGAAATGGAGAAATCCAACTGGAGTTACCTAGATGAAGATGGAGCTCAGAGAGAAATCCAATCTGAGAGGGCAAAAGAAAAAGAATAAAGACCAGGCAGTGAGTCTTTGGTGAATGTACAGAAGTACTTTGGAAAAGAACGACAGATAAAAAGAAAACAAAATAGCTGTAAATTGAGACAGGCATAACACAGTGAACATATTTTATAATGCTAATCCTAGGAAAATAACAAATGGTTTTATGAATCTTAGAAATAGTAAAAACTGGGGCTTAGTGAACAAATGGTGTTGAGTCAAACAAAAGAGCAGAGTCAAAAGTCCTGGTTATTGGAAATAATCCCTGTCTTTTAGGAAGGGGTAGCTGAGATCTGGGAGGGGAAGTATCATGTGTGAAACAAAAGCTGTATAATCCTTTGAGGTGGGGTGGGATGAAGGAGGCCCGTGGAGTTATGAAGATTCCCCCTTATTAAGATAGCCACAGTAAGTTACCGCCAAAAGTTTCTACCAAAAGTAACCAGGTTACTCCATGCCATCTCAGAACCAACAGATGAGCATGTGCAAGACCAGTAAGTTTCTCTGGAAAAGAACATTTAAGTAAAGTCATGCTGAAGCAAAAATCATATATTAATTTTAATGCAGTTATGAGTATTCAAAGAGACATCTTTTACTTTACACAAAAGCAAATTTATACTCACACTTTGATAAGGAACGCAAACCACAAATAAGTTATGATTTTACTAGAACAGCAAACATTTTTCTTTAATGGAAAACAAAAATAGTTCTTAGGCATAAATAGCTATCTCAAGTCTTCAGAATGTCTAAATATTGTTTTCTGGTGTTCCATGTACAATTTCTCTTAGTCTGAACTTCTGGCCTTCAGAATCAGTGAATTCTACAGAATTTTTTATACAAAGTGAGGTGGGGTTTAGTCCCCCTTTTATGTCATATGTTCCTTAGAATTTGAGAAAAAGACCAAGCCTTACACCCTTCTCTCATTTTTTTTGACGGCCAAGACAAATTATTCAATTCCTTCTTGGCTTTAAAAGTTTCACTTTTTCCTGTATTCCAAGGGTGAAATATTATTGAAAAAAAAGGCAGTGTGACATGAACTATGGTAGCAAAGTACATAGATTTATGTAATAAATTAATAGAACTCCAAAACAGTCATTTTAAATTTACTAGTTGTAAGGTGGATAGAAAGCCTTGTCTAGAACCCATGTCTAAGATTCCAGATCAGACAGTTCCTGATCCTTGCTGGGTTTGGTACTTTTTATTTTCCCAAATATCCTTCAGGGCAAAACTACTCATTCTTAAACTGGTCCACTGAAAAAAATAAACTCTTAGACTATGTCAAAACCTTTGTCAATATTCTCTCCACAAGAGGTAAACAAAATGAAACGTGAAAAAATAAAATTGATATAATACACGTTTCCTTAGATTTTTCCCAATCTTAAGGATAATGCTGGGGATCAGTTTTAGGATATTTACTGAGTATCAAGGTGCCTGGGAATGAATAAATAAATTTATGTAAGATACTGACAAGGTATGTAGTCCAAATATTTGGGGTACGAGGTTTAGAAGATTAGTTGGCAACTACCTTCTTTAGGCTTCAACACTGCCAGGATGTTTGACTTTGACTTTTCCTACAAAAACATTCAGGTGCCCATGTTCAGCATTCCAATTACTTCAGTGTCAAGACAAGGTCTAACAATGATTTAAGATATTGATATAATATAATTTAACAGAAACCATCTTGAATTTATATGCTCTTTAAAATATCATATTTTAAAAGTGAAATTTCAGGATTTTACTTTTGATTAACAGCCACCAAGAAGACATCTGCATGTATTTAACAAGGGTAGTAATACTGCATCAAAAATATTTCTTGAATACTGTGAACAAAGGAGCCACAAAAACTCAGCATGAAAAGTGGAGTTCTGCACAGCCAGAATCAGATCTAAATCCTCAGCAGCAAGCAGGAGACTCAGAAAATGCCGACTTTAATTACAAACTTTATTTGTCAATACAATTCACAGTTTATACATGGTGCATTCCACCATATGAACTTTCAGAACAGTTATTGAGGAAATGGGTGTAGCTTTCCTTCTAAAAGAGCCTGACTTTCTAAAATTTTGGTTAGAATTTTTTAAGTTTATAAAAGTACCTTCAACAAGTTAACTGAATATTTACATTTCTAGCTTAAATTTAAATTTTGGAAAATAAGCATCTATTAAGTTTTTTTTTTAAGATCCTGGGTTTATTTTTTAAGACCCTAATCTGAATGCCCCGTATTCAGATACACCCCTGACCCCCAAGAATAAAAGTAATGTTTTGCAATTATATTTAGGGAAATCATTTTCTTTCTGCATTTTACAAATTATATTTACAATGTACAGCAGATCTGTGTATGAAAATAAAAGAAAGAGTAGCAATCTACTAGGTAGGTGCCTTTACTGAATTTCTTCTGAATCTTGAAAACATCCAAAGAGTTGCAAGATATAAAATTAAACTAAAGAGGATTAACAGCCTTTTCTATCATCTTTTAAAAAAAAACTCAAGATTTAAATTGTGCTATAACAGCTTTTTCTCTAATGTCAGAGATGAATTATGCCTGCAATCTGCATTTTTCCATGTGCAAAATCACAGTGATCCCAGTTTCAACTCTGCTCTCACACTCAGCCACAACTCCAGAGGTATACCCACAGAAGGCTAGGACTGTGCCCAACTCTGCCTCCTACATTCCCTCCCCTCATCTGGCAAAAGTTACCCAAGGAAAGAAAATCATATGAGCTTTTCATACATCAAAAAGCAAATAGATGCTGGCAGTACAATGTTTATTAGCAAATGCTTGTAACACATTGTTTTACTATCTTCTTTTCATCCAAATGGCAATTCACACCAACTGTCTAAATTCGCCTTCAAGAATATCCATTTTCATTGTTTTGTCAGATCATTTATGTATATATATGGATATATATATATATATATATATGGCTTTTCTTCTTCCACCATTAAAAGATGTATATATAGTTAGTCAAAAATGATAAATTTTAAATACTGCCAGGAAAAAAGGGACTGATTGAGAGCAGTCAATTTTACTGGCCTGGTAATAATTACACTGTATATGTACCATTGGTACCTGAGTCAAATAAATACTCAAGAGGGGCCGTCTTTGCACCTCATTTCTCTGCAGTGCCTTTAACGCTAGGGTTTCTGAGTGTTGCTTCAATGTCCATCTAATTTGGCATCTATTCCTTCTTCGGGCATCATCACTCCGGTCATTTTACACACTGTTTCCAGCAAGGTATGGTATTCAAACAGGAGTTGTGGGGTAAAGGACTGCGGAGTTGAGCCTAGGGGTGGGGCGGGGAAGGAGAAACCACACATTAGCTAGAGAGGTTCTGTTTCTTCGTAAGATAAGGCACTGACAGAAAATTTCTTAGGTAAAAGGCTGCATAAGAATTTCTTGCCATTTACAAAAAGAAATCTTGTCATCCATAAATGGTCCATAATCTAGGCTCAGTTAGGTAGACCCTGAAAAGTTAAGGACTGATCCCTCAAAGCTACATTATTACCGGAAACAATTATAATTCATTCTGAGGCCTTTTGGCACATTTGGAAAAGAGAGAGGAAAACAGTCTGGGCACAAAAAGGCATCAGACATTGCTTGTTTTATTCCACTGGTCAAAGAAAGTGGACCATTCAACAAGAATCATCAAAAAGATAGTGCTGGCTCAGAATTCAAATTCTCTTGATGGTAGATGACCATGATAGGTGTATCTTTTTTTTTTTTTTTTCCTTTTTGGAGCTCATGCACAATTTAAAAAACACTACCAACAACAGTCAAAAAGAGCATATAGAAGTCCTCACCTATGGCTATGCCTAGGGCTCTTCAAAGAGAGGGCTATTTAATGTTCTCAATAACAGCAATTTCCTCGCCTGCACAGTGTGGCGTCAATCCGTTCAAATAGATACTTTCAGTTTTCAGTAAGGGAGGCAAGACATCCCTCTCGCTGGCAAGGTGGTTCACTGACAGGGTCCTCCTACAGGGAGTCAGCTCCTGGTTGTGGTTTCCAGCCAGTTCTGCGGAGAGCTTCCGCTTTATGGAGGTGGCACGCTGGAACTTGTCGTAAATCTCCACGCTCAGCCGCCTCCTGGTTTCCTTGAATTCGGCCGTGACGTTGGCTGTCCACTCAGCAGCATGGGCTCTGAACTCTCCCACCTGGAACATGCACGCAGAGAAATGACAGAGACACCAACAGGACAGTCAATGTTTTGTGTGCTTTATCTTCTGATCACTGTATTTGGGGGTTTTGAAAAGAAGACTGTAGCCTTTTGTAATATGAGAGGTCTGAGAATTGAGGTACTTAGGCAAGTTGTGAGGAACAAGCTTCCATTTTATATAGTTATGACTCTAAAAATGAATCTGTGAGCTTAAACTCTATTAACCAAATTATATTACAGGTACTAGATGCCCTTGTTTTTGGAGACAAATCCTGTCATTGAAACTTCTGATCAAAAGGCAATCTCTAACTTTTTAAAGCTCTGTTTCCTTTTTAATCTGTAATTTAAAGAAGTATTTGAATGTAGAGAAGGCAATAATACATAGGAGAAGCAGCAAAACAGAGTAAAAGAGCCTGGAGTGTGAACCCAGGTGACGTGGTTGGTTCTCATAGCAGTGATGCTGTTTGCTCAGGATATAAACAGAGATTTTAGAGAGCAGAAACGGTGTGTGCAAGAACTTTGACTCCAGCCCCACACTGGTCATTTAGGAATCCTCTATTTACTAAATAAGCAATAAAATATTTTGTTTCTGATTCCAGGGAAAGCAAATAAACAAGGCCTGGCAAGTTCATTTTGAGGCCCATATTAAGTCCAAGGAATAGTTTCTCAATGAATGTTTGTGGAATTAGTGAAGTTAACCTGTCTGAGATGCCATTTCCTCAGCTGTGGAACAGGCATCTTCACAGCACACACCTAGCAGGATGGCTGGGTAATGCACTTCAACTGCAAGAGCCTATCACTGTATAGTTATCATTGTGGCCTTTGTTTGAGGTTGAAGAAAAAGACATTGCCAAGTGCTAAGCATGTGCATAATGTTTTCTTCGACCTCTTTAAAATTATATCTGCACTTTAGTGACCTAAAACAGAATAATGACCCATCCCACGGGAAACTTTATAATCTTTTTCTTAACCAACTAGAATTTAATAATCTAGGATATCTCTTAGAATAATCTCCTAACGTGGAACAACTCCCCCATTCCCTATTGCTAGCACTTCTGCTCTTGGATTAGGGAGCCCCACAGAACTCAATTTTTAAGTGAAATGGTCTCCTTTTTACCTGGCAAGCAAATAACTACTGCTTTGTTTTGTTTTGTTTTACCTCTGTCGCTTTTTGTTTTAAATTTTGATGTGCGAAATATAATTGATGGTTTCTGCTATAGTCTGAACGTTGGTGTCTCCTGAAAATTCATATGTTGAAATATTAACTGCAAAGGTGATTATATTAGGAGGTGAGGCCTTAGGGAGGTGCTTAAGTCATGAAGTGAAGCCTTCATGCATGAGATCAGCACTCTTATAAAAGAGGTTCCAGAGAGATCCCTCACCCCTTCCACCATGTGAGGACACAGTAAGAAAGCTTTGTCTACAAACCAGGAAGAGTCCTCACTCTGTCATGTTGGCACTGTGATCTTGAATCTCTAGAACTGTGAGAAATAAATGCTGTTTATAAGATCCCCAGGGTGTGGTATTTTGTTATAGCAGCTTGATCAGACAAAGTCTGGTTCTAAATATTTATACTGAAAATCTGATTTATAAGAGAGCATATGTATGTACCTGTACTTCAACATGATGTATACATGCACTTGGATGGTCATAGATATGTTTGTGTGTGTGTGTATGGAAACTGTTCAAATATCCTTAGAAGGTGGCACATGGCAGACCAACTCTTCCTCATCCATCCATAATCACATACCTGCACACATTTGATGATCTACTTTTATTTTATAAAGGTCTTTTATTTCCCATTTGTATTGACCTAGCAAGAAATAATTGCTTGTTTTCTTGGTCTGGTTCTGAAAAAAGCAAACTGGAAAAATGAGAACTTTGTGGCACACATAACTGGCAAGATCAAGCATTCCTTAATCACTGAGGCAACTTAAAGGGAACTTGCAGGGAAAGAAGTACTAAATTTGTAGTGATTCAGCCTGAAGATTCTTACTGTTCCCATAAGGGACTGTGTCTGAATGTACTTAGATCTAAAAGCAATTATTGAATTTTTAATTCTGCTTTGGGGGGACTCTCTGGTTAGAGAAGTATAGGCAGTATCAATCAGTGGTAAAAAATGCTGAATCACTCCAAATGCACTTATAAATAAACCCTCCAATTGTTGATATTCTTTTTCTATTTACCTAGCTGTCTTTTTGATTAGACTAAGCATTCTTGAGTTCGGAGTCTATAGTACATTCAATGGTGTATATAAAACATCTAGTGTCTGGAATAGAGAAGGCACTGAGTAGAAACTTGATAAACTGCATTGAATTAATAAGTAAATACTATCAAGAAAGTTGCAAAATAATATTTTAACATAAACAGTTAAGAGATTCAGTTGTTTCTCTACCAGTTTCAACTTAATTTTAAAGACGGAAAATTGCAGCCTGCTTAAAGATGGTGCACAAGCACAAAGAGAAAACCTGATTAATATGGTCTTGAACAATACAGTTAATCATTGTCCAACATGTTATTAAATTCTTCTAGTTTACAGTACAGATAATCCTGAGCAGTGTGAAATTTGCTATTTAAAATAAAACAGTAGGAGATCTTCAAGATGGCAGAGGAGTAAGATGTAGAGATCATCTTCCTCCCCACAATACATCAGAAATACATCTACAGGTGGAACAACTCCTACAGAACACCTACTGAACACTGGCAGAAGACCTCAGACTTCCCAAAAGGTAAGAAACTCCCCACGTACCTGGGTAGGGCAAAAGAAAAAAGAAAAAACAGAGACAGAAGAATAGGGATGGGACCTGGACCCCTGGGAGGGAGCTGTGAAGGAGGAAAGGTTTCCACACACTAGGAAGCCCCTTCGTGGGCAGAGATGGGGGGCAGAGGGGGAGCTTCAGAGCCACAGAGGAGAGCACAGCAACAGGGGTGCGGAGGGCAAAGCGGAGAGATTCCCGCACAGAGGATCAGTGCTGACCAGCACTCACCAGCCCGAGAGGCTTGTCTGCTCACCCGCTGGGGTGGGTGGGGGCTGGAAGCTGAGGCTCAGGCTTCGGAGGTCGGATCCCAGGGAGAGGACTGCGGTTGGCCGCGTGAACACAGCCTGAAGAGGGCTAATGCGCCATAGCTAGCCAGGAGGGAGTCCGGGAAACAGTCTGGACATGCCTAAGAGGCAAGAGACCATTGTTTTGGGGTGCACGAGGAGAGGGGATTCAGAGCACCACCTAAATGAGATCCAGAGATGGGCGTGAGCCACAGCTATCCGCACGGACACCAGAGACAGGCATGGGATGCTAAGGCTGCTGCTGCAGCCACCAAGAAGTCTGTGTGCAAGCACAGGTCACTATCCACACCTCCCCTCCCGGGAGCCTGTGCAACCCGCCACTGCCAGGGTCCCGATCCAGAGACAACTTCCCACGGAGAACACAAGGCGCGCCTCAGGCTGTTGCAACATCACACTGGCCTCGGCCGCTGCAAGCACACCCCACATTCCGTACCCCTACCTCCCCCGGGCCTGAGTGAGCCAGAGCCCCTGAATCAGCTGCTCCTTTAACCCCGTCCTGTCTGAGTGAAGAACAGATGCCCTCACGTGACCTACATGCAGAGGTGGGGCAATCCAAAGCTGAAACCCAGGAGCTGTGAGAACAAAGAAAAGAAAGGGAAATTTCTCCCAGCAGCCTCAGGAGCAGCAGATTAAATCTGCACAATCAAATTGATGTACCCTGCATCACTGGAATACCTGAATAGACAACGAATTATCCCAAAATTGAGGCGGTGGACTTTGGGAGCACTGTAGACTTGGGGTTTGCTTTCTGTATCTAATTTTTTTTGGTTTTATGTTTATCTTAGTTTACTATTTAGAGTTTAGTATCCTTGGTACATTTGTTTATTGATTTGGTTGCTCCCTTCCTTTATATACATATATATATATATATATATATATATATATATATATATATTTCCCTTTTCTCTTTTTGTGAGTGTGTTTATGTATACTTCTTTGTGTAATTCTGCCTGCTTTGCTTTTACCATTTGTCCTAGTATTCTGTCTGTCCGTTTTTGTTTTTAGCACTGGATTTGTTTTTGGTTTGGTTGCTCGCTTTTTTTTTTATTACTTTTTAATTTTTTTTACTTTTAATAATTTTTTTATTTTAATAACTTTATTTTATTTTTTCCTTTCATTCATTTCTTCTCACTTTTTCTCTGAGCCATGTGGCTGACAGGGTCTTGGTGCTCCAGCCAGGTGTCAGGCCTGTGCCACTGAGGTGGGAGAGCCAAGTTCAGGACATTGGTCTACCAGAGACATCCCGGCTCCACATAATATCAAATGGCGAAAGCTCTCCCACAGATCTCCATCTCAATGCTAAGACCCAGCTCCACTCAACAACCAGCAAGCTACAGTGCTGGACACCCTATGCCAAACAACTACCAAGACAGGAACACAAAACCACCCATTAGCAGAGAGGCTGCCTAAAATCATAATAAGGTCACAGGCACCCCAAAACACACCACCGGACGCAGTCTTGCCCACCAGAAAGACGAGACCCAGCCTCATCCACCACAACACAGGAACCAGTCCCCTCCACCAGGAAGCCTACACAACCCACTAAACCAACCTTAGGCACTGAGGGCAGACACCATAAACAACGGGAACTATGAACCAGCAGCCTGCAAAAAGGAGACCCCAAACACAGTAAGATAAGCAAAATGAGAAGACAGAGAAGCACACAGCAGATGAAGGAGCAAGGTAAAAACCCATCAGACCAACAAATGCAGAGGAAATAGGCAGTCCACCTGAAAAAGAATTCAGAGTAATGAGAGTAAAGATGATCCAAAATCTTGGAAATAGAATGGAGAAAACACAAGAAACGTTTAACAAGGAACTAGAAGAACTAAAGAGCAAACAAACAACAATGAATAAAACAATAAATGAAATTTAGAATTCTATAGAAGGAATCAATAGCAGAATAACTGAGGCAGAAGAATGGATAAGTGACCTGAAAGATAAAATAGAGGAAATAGGGCTTCCCTGGTGGCGCAGTGGTTGTGAATCTGCCTGCCAATGCAGGGGACACGGGTTCGAGCCCTGGTCTGGGAAGATCCCACATGCCACAGAGCAACTGGGCCCGTGAGCCACAACTACTGAGCCTGCGTGTCTGGAGCTTGTGCTCTGCAACAAGAGCGGCCGCGATACTGAGAGACCCACGCACCGTGATGGAGTGCCCCCGCTTGCCGCAACTAGAGAAAGCCCTCACACAGAAACGAAGACCCAACAGAGCCAAAAATAAATTAATTAATTAATTTTTAAAAATAGTGGAAATAACTACGGCAGAGCAGAATAAAGAAAAAAGAATGAAAAGAATTCAGAACAGCTCAGAGACCTCTGGGACAACATTAAACGCACTAACATTTGAATTATAGGGGTCCCAGAAGAAGAAGAGAGGAAGAAAGGGAAGGAGAAGAGATTATAGTTGAAAACTTCCATAATATGGGAAAGGAGATAATCAAGTCCAGGAAGCACAGAGATTCCCATACAGGATAAATCCAAGGAGAAAAAGGCCAAGACACATATTAATCAAACTACCAAAAATTAAATATAAAGAAAAAATATTAAAAGCAGCAAGGGAAAAGAAAATAATAACATACAAGGGAATCGCCATAAGGTTAACAACTGATCTTTCAGCAGAAACTCTGCAAGCCAGAAGGGAGTGGCAGGACATATTTAAAGTGATGAAGGGGAAAAACCTACAACCAAGATTACTCTGCCCAGCAAGGATCTAATTCAGATTCAACAGAGAAATTAAAAACTTTACAGACAAGCAAAAGCTAAGAGAATCCAGCACCACCAAACAAGCTTTACAGCAAGTGCTAAAGGAACTTCTCTAGGCAGGAAACACAAAAGAAGGAAAAGACCTATAATAACAAACCCAAAACAATTAAGAAAATGGGAATAGGAACATACATATCAATAGTTACCTTAAATGGAAATGGATTAAATGCTCCCACCAAAAGACATAGACTGGCTGAATGGATACAAAAACACGACCCATACATATGCTATCTACATGAGACCCACTTCAGACCTAGGGACACATACAGACTGAAAGTGAGGGGATGGAAAAAGATATCCCATGCAAATGGAAATGAAAAGAAAGCGGGAGTAGCAATTCTCATATCAGACAAAATAGACTTTAAAACAGAATATTACAAGAGACAAAGAAGGACACTACATAATGATCAAGGGATCAATCCAAGAAGAAGATATAACAATTGTAGATATTTATGCACCCAATATAGGAGCACCTCCGTACATAAGGCAATGGCTAACAGCCATAAAAAGGGAAATCAAAAGTAACACAATCATAATAGGGGACTTTAATACCCCACTTTCACCAATGGACAGATCATCCAAAATGAAAATAAATAAGGAAAGACAAGCTTTAAATGATACATTAAACAAGATGGACTTAATTGATATTTATAGGACATTCCATCCAAAAACAACAGAATACACTTTCTTCTCAAGTGCTCATGGAACATTCTCCAGGATAGATCATATCTTGGGTCACAAATGAAGCTTTGGTAAATTTAAGAAAATTTAAATCATATCAAGTATCTTTTCCGACCACAATGCTATGAGACTAGGTATCAATTACAGGAAAAAATCTGTAAAATATACAAACACATGGAGGCTAAAAAACACACTATTACAAAGCCAAGAGATCACTGAAGATATCCAAGAGGAAGTAAAAAAATACCTAGAAACAAATGACAATGAAAACAGGACGACCCAAAATCTATGGGACGCAGCAAAAGCAGTTCTAAAAGGGAAGTTTATAGCAAAACAACCCTACCTCAAGAGACAAGAAACATCTCAAACAACCTAACATTACACCTAAAGCAATTAGAGAAAGAAGAAGAAAAAAAAACCCAAAGTTAGCAGAAGGAAAGAAATCATAAAGATCAGATCAGAAATAAATGGAAAAGAAATGAAGGAAACAACAGCAAAGGTCATTAAAACTAAAAGCTGGTTCTTTGAGAAGATAAACAAAATTGATAAACCATTAGCCAGACTCATCAAGAAAAAAAGGGAGAAGACTCAAATCAATAGAATTAGAAACAAAAAAGGAGAAGTAACAACTGACACTGCAGAAATACAAAGGATCATGAGAGATTACTACAAGCAATTATATGCCAATAAAATGGCCAACCTGGAAGAAATGGACAAATTCTTAGAAATGCACAACCTGCCGAGACTGAACAAGGAAGAAATAGAAAATACAAACAGACCAATCACAAGCACTGAAATTGAGACTGTGATTAAAAATCTTCCAACAAACAAAAGCCCAGGACCAGATGGCTTAACAGGCGAATTCTATCAAACATTTAGAGAAGAGCTAACACCTATCCTTCTCAAACTTTTCCAAAGTATAGCAGAGGGAGGATTACTCCCAAACTCATTCTATGAGGCCACCATTACTCTGATACCAAAATCAGACAAAGATGTCACAAAGAAAGAAAACTACAGGCCAATATCACTGATGAACATAGATGAAAAAATTCTCAACAAAATACTAGCAAACAGAATCCAACAGCACATTAAAAGGATCATATACCATGATCAAGTGGGGTTTATCCCAGGAGTGCAAGCATTCTTCAATATACGCAAATCAATCAATATACGTGAATCAATCAATTAACAAACGAAGGAGAAAAACCATACGATCATCTCAATAGATAGAGAAAAAGCTTTCAACAGAATTCAACACCCATTTATGATAAAAACCCTCCAGAAAGTACACATAGAGGGAACTTACCTCAACATAATAAAGGCCATATATGACAAACCCACAGCCAACTTCATTCTCAATGGTGAAAAACTGAAACCATTTCCTCTAAGATCAGGAACAAGACAAGGTTGTGCACTCTCACCACTAATATTTAACATAGTTTTGTAAGTTTTAGCTATAGCAGTCAGAGAAGAAAAAGAAATAAAAGGAATACAAATCAGAAAAGAAGTAGTAAAGCTGTCACTCTTTGCAGATAACATGATACTATACATAGAGAATCCTAAAGAGGCTACCAGAGAACTACTAGAGCTAATCAATGAATTTGGTAAAATAGTAGCATACAAAAATAATGCACAGAAATCTCTTGCATTCCTATACACTAATGATGAAAAATCTGAAAGAGAAATTAAGGAAACACTCCCATTTACCACTGCAACAGAAAGAATAAAATACCTTGGAATAAACCTACCTAAGGAGGCAAAAGACCTGTATGCAGAAAACTATAAGACACTGATGAAAGAAATTAAAGATGATACAAACAGATGGAGAGATATACCATGTTCTATGGATTGGAAGAATCAACATTGTGAAAATGACTCTAGTACCCAAAGCAATCTACAGATTCAAAGCAATCCCTATTAACTACCACTGGCATTTTTCACAGAACTAGAAAAAATATTTCACAGTTTGTATGGAAACACAAAAGACCCTGAATAGCCAAAGCAATCTTGAGAAAGAAAAATGGAGCTGGAGGAATCAGGCTCACTGATTTCAGACTCTACTACAAAGCTACAGTAATCAAGATAGTATGGTACTGGCACAAAAACAGAAATACAGATCAATGGAACAGGATAGAAAGCCCAGAGATAAACCCACACACATATGGTCAGCTTATTTTTGATAAAGGAGGCAAGAATATACAATGGAGAAAAGACAGCCTCTTCAATAAGTGCCACTGCGAAAACTGGACAGCTACATGTAAAAGAATGAAATTAGAACACTCCCTAACAGCATACAGAAAAATAAACTCAAAATGGATTAAGACCTAAATTTAAGGCCAGACAGTATAAAACTCTTAGAGGAAAACACAGCAGAAAACTCTTTGACATAAATCACAGCAAGATCCTTTTTGACTCACCTCCTAGAAAAATGGAAATAAAAACAAAAATAAACAAATGGGACCTAATGAAATTTAAAAGCTTTTGCACAGCAAAGGAAACCATAAACGAGACCAAAAGACAACCCTCAGAGTTGGAGAAAATATTTGCAAACGAAGCAAGTGACAAAGGATTAATCTCCAAAATTTACAAGAAGCTAATGTAGCACAATATCAAAAAAACAAATAAACCAATCCAAAAATGGGCAGAAGACCTAAATAGACATTTCTCCAAAGAAGATATACAGATTGCCAACAAACACATAAAAGGACACTCAACATCCCTAATCATTAGAGAAATGAAAATCAAAACTACAATGAGGCTATCACCTCACAGTCAGAATGGCCATCACCAAAAAATCTACAAACAAAAAATGCTGGAGAGGGTGTGGAGAAAAGGGAACCCTCTTGCACTGTTGGTGGGAATGTAAATTGATACAGCCACTATACAGAACAGTATGGAGGTTCCTTTAAAAACTAAAAATAGAACTACCATATCACCCAGCAATCCCACTACTGGGCATATACCCTGAGAAAACCATAATTCAAAAAGAGTCATGTACCATAATGTTCATTGCAGCTCTATTTACAATAGCCAGGACATGGAAGCAACCTAAGTGTCCATCGACAGATGAATGGATAAAGAAGATGTGGCGCATATATACAATGGAATATTACTCGACCATAAAAAGAAACGAAATTCAGTTATGTGTAGTGAGATGGATTGACCTACAGTCTGTCATACAGAGTGAACTAAATCAGAAAGAGAAAAACAAATACAGTATGCTAACACATATATATGGAATCTAAAAAAAAAAAAAAAAAAAAAAAGGTTCAGAAGAACCTAGGGGCAGGACCGGAATAAGGACACAGATGTAGAGAATGGACTTTAGTACACGGGGAGTGGGAAGGGTAAGCTGGGATGAAGTGAGAGAGTGGCATGGACATATATACACTGCCAAATGTAAACTAGGTTGCTAGTGGGAAGCAGCCGCATAGCACAGGGAGATCAGCTCGGTGCTTTGTGACCACCTAGAGGCATGGGATAGGGAGGGTGGGAGGGAGACGCAAGAGGGAGGAGATATGGGGATATATGTATATGTATAGCTGATTCCCTTTTTTATAAAGAAGAAACTAACACACCATTGTAAAGCAATTATACTCCAATGAAGATGTTAAAAAAATAAAATAAAACAGTAATTATTGATTAAAACTAAACATTTCTATCTGACTTTTATTCCCACCTTACCAATGATCTTATTAAAGAGGAATTAATCTGTTACATTTGAGAATTCATAATTTTCTAAGTGTAAAAAAACAAATACTAATATACTGTTTTCTATGATGAGCTTCTCTTAGTAGTAAGGTTAATATTATAAAGGGAACAGCTAAGAATCTACATTTTTGTTTAAATAAATGTCTGTGAAAAGTATAAGAATCAACAACTATATTCAATTTCCTCCCATATACAAGTGGGTAATGAGAAATAATCACTTACTTAAAGGACGTCCATCTGAGCAAGCCGCTCAGTCATGCTTCAAGTCTGGAGGCACTGTCAGAACTTATGGACCTAAAATTAAGTCTATTATTTTTTTAAATTGATTTTTATTGGGTATAGTTGATTTACAATGTTGTGTTAGTTTCTGCTGTACAGCAAAGTGAATCAGTTTTACATATACATATATCCACTCTTTTTTAGATTCTTTTCCCATATAGGTCATTACACAGTATTGAGTAGAGTTCCCTGTGCTACACAGTAGGTTCTTATTAGTTATCTGTTTTATATATCATAGTGTGTATATGTCAATCCCAAACTACCAATTTATCCCTCCCCCCCTTCTCCCTTGGTAAGCATAAGTTTGTTTTCTACATCTGTGACTCTATTTCTGTTTTGTAAATAAGTTCATTTTTACCATTTCTTTAAGATTCCACATATAAGCGAAATCATATGATATTTGTCTTTCTCTGTTGACTTACTTTACTCAGTATGACAATCTCTACGTCCAGCCATGTTTCTGCAAATGGCATTATTTCATTCTTTTTTATGGCTGAGTAATATTCCATTGAATATACGTACCACATCTTCTTTATCCATTCCTCTGTTGATGGACATTTAGGTTGCTTCCATGTCTTGGCTATTGTAAATAGTTCTGCAGTGAACACTGGGGTCATGTATTTTTTCGAATTATGGTTTTCTCCAGATATATGCCCAGGAGTGGGATTGCTGGATCATATGGTAACTCTAATTTTAGTTTTTCAAGGAACCTCCATACTGTTCTCCATAGTGGCTGCACCAATTTACATTCCCACCAACAGTGTAAGAGGGTTCCCTTTTATCCACACCCTCTCCAGCATTTACTGTTTGTAGATTTTTTGATGATGGCCATTCTGACTGGTGTGAAGTGATACCTCATTGTAGTTTTGATTTGCCTTTCTCTAATTATTAGTGAAGTTGAGCCTCTTTTCATGTCCTTTTTAGCTATCTTTATATCTTCTTTGGAGAAATGTTTCTTTAGCTCTTCTGCCCATTTTTGATTGTGTTGTTTGCTGTTTTGGTATTGAGCGCATGAGCTGTTTGTATATTTTGGAGATCAACCACTTGTTGAGTTGCTTCCATTAGCTTTGTTTTGGTTACCAAACTTTTACCTCCAGTAAGACCACTGACCTTCATAGTATCTGCCTCCCCTTTCCTTTTTTTTTTTTTTTTTTTTTTTTTGCGGTATGCGGGCCTCTCACTGCTGTGGCCTCTCCCGTTGCGGAGCACAGGCTCCGCGGCCATGGCTCACGGGCCCAGCCGCTCTGCGGCATGTGGGATCTTCCTGGACCGGGGCATGAACCCGTGTCCCCTACATCCGTAGGCAGACTCTCAACCACTGCGCCACCAGGGAAGCCCTGCCTCCCCTTTTCTTTGGTAATGGTCTTCTCATATTTTTATCTTAAAAATATCATCTTATTAGATGTGGTGTGTGTGTGTGTGTGTGTATATATATATACACACATATACATATATACACATATGTGTACATGTATATACATATATACACACATATATACAATGGAATATTCCTCAGCCATAAAAATTAACTAAATAATGCTATTTTCAGCAATATGAATGGACCTAGAGGTTATCATGCTAAGTAAAGTAAGCCAAAGACAAATTCATATGGTATCACTTAAGTGAAATCTTAAAAAATGATACAAATGAACTTATTTATAAAACAGCAATAGACCCACAGACACAGAAAACAAGAAGGTGGGAAGGATAAATTAGGAGATTGGGATTAACAGATACACACTACTATATATGAAATAGATAACCAACAAGGACTTATTATATAGCACAGGGAATTATACTTAATATTTTGTTATAACCTATAAAAGAAAAGAATCTGTAAAAGAATATATATATGTATGTACAACTGGATCATTTTGCTATACACCTGAAACTAACACAACATTGTAAATCAACTATACTTCAATAATAAGATCTTCTTATTGTTAATAATAATAGACTTTGCTTATCCAAAATTCAAATGTTAATACATTTATTTGCTAATTTTCTATCTCCTCCAATTAGGAACGTAAGATCTATGAATATCCTCAGCACCTAGACAGTACCTGGTATGTAGCTGACTTCTAAGAAATACCTGTGAAATGAATTAATATATCCCCCCAAATTCAAGTTCTCTGTAATCTCAATGATAACAATGAGACACAGTGTAGCACACATAACTGCCACTTGTTTTTCTTCTCTGTGCTAACCTTGCTTTATTCCTCTTCCATTTTGATGATCAATATTTTTGCAAAAGTGGTCTTATATTAACCACATTGTTTTGTAAATGGATTTTTTCCCACTTAACCAATTTTAGTCATTTTTCCCTTTTAGTACTCATTATACTACCTCATAGTTTCTACCAGCTGCCTAGCATTCCACAGGATGATGGATGTGGCATGCCCCTATTGATAAATATGGATTTGGTTTTTGTTTGTTTTCGCTATGGAAAATAATACTTCAGTGAACATTCTTATAACCATATCTTTGCTGATGTGTTCAAGTATTACTAGAAGTGGAAACACTGGGTCAAAAGACATGTATATTTTCAGATTTTGAGGACACTGTGAAATTTCCATCTAATCCCTACTGTTTTCAGACTCTGGGTTCCCAGTCACCCCACTATTTCCTCTTTCTGCACACTTAGGTAACCTCTGTCTTTCACAGCAAAAAGCACTAGATCATGGCACCTGCACAGAAAATTCTTTAGAAATTTTAATCATCTCTGTGTTGCGATTTGAAATTTAACTGGTCATGATAAATTGGAGGAAGAATGAAAACCTTCCTTAGACTTGATCTGATTTTTCTCCAGACACAGGTTTCACGAAGTCACCATGATCTCTCAGGTTGCACTAATGACACACACACAGCATTGTGTAGAGCCAGGTGTTTACACAAATTAGTGATTCCTGCAAATTAGGAAAAGGCTAAATGCAAGGAAAGCTCAGACTTGTCTTAATCATAACTCTTTACTTTCTTATTTTTAATTGCACTCAATTTCTGGCAGAGGCTGGTAGAATACCACTTTTGGGGACACGTTTTTTTCTAATTTCTCTGGAGTTTCCAAAGGTGGAAAGGCAGTCTCTGGAGGTCATAGGGCTGCAGCTGAAGATGTCAGAAGACAGAGGGAAGAGGGGTTAGCAGGAGGTGGGAAGAAGCCTCCAGTTCCAGCTCTGTCACTTACCTGTGTGCCTACAGGCAAGCAATTTAACCTTTTTTGAGTTTCAGATTCCTTATCTATAAAATAAGGCCGTAATAATCTATTTCACAGGAGAAACAAGTATTGTGTGTATGCATGTGTGTGTACATGTGTGGGGGTCTGTGTTCTTAAAATATAAAGGACTATACAATTAGTAATTATGATGATGAGGCTGGTGATGATGATATGGCTTGCCAGAGGTACTTAAAGAGCTTACAGGAGAATACCAGATCCAGAATAAGTGATATAAAATTGAAAAAATGGGACACTTCTCTCTGGAATATAACTCACAGGTTCTAGGCACCCAGTGGCAGCATGGCCTGAGGTCTCTGAAATTCTCACCAGAAGTGCTACAGATTGCCTAAACTCAGAGTTCTGGTGATCTTTAAAGCATGAGGTGTTTTGAGAATGCTGAAGACATACATTAAAAATACAGCTGAACAATCATCCTGGCCAGATACATTGAATGATGTATTTCATCAGTCAAATGAAAGTCAACGCAAGACAGTGTTTATGTTTACTCATTATTACAACTGGAATAATACTGTAAAATATAATAATGAATTCATTGTACCACTCAATAAACATATATAACTCATAATAAAAAAGATTCTCATTATTAATACAGGTCTGTGTAATGAGACTGAGTAAAATCTTGTATGCCTAGATAATGCTTACTATGTGCTAGGCATTGCTCTTTTAAAAATATTAACTTATTTAATCTTTACAACAACTCTCTGGGGAAGATTCTATTTTTCATAGAAGAAACTGAGACTAGAGAGGTTAAAAAACTTAAGACACACAATGCATATGTGGTAGAGCCAGGAGCCAGGATTCAAACTTGTAGGTTTAACTATGACATATTATTTTTCCTCACCAGTAAAATCTTATTAATTCTAAAGACTAAATATCTTTAGGAGGAGTGTAAGGCAAATTCACATTATGTGGAAATCCACCCTATAGCAGGTTATATTAGGGTGAGGATCCACTGCCATAATTTCTAAAGATACTGGAAAGAATGAAAATTTACTCATAAAAATATGCACTAGGACTACTTATCTAAATCAATAATGCTGTCTATTCACTCTCTATTGTGCCTTATTTTTCTACTATCCTTCATGATACAAGACTTCAGGAACATAGCCACTCAAACTCAAAGCTTGAAAAAAAAAGAGAAAAATAAAGAAGAGTCCCTCAAAAACTAAACCAAGGCCATCAAAGTAAAGAAGAATTATTTATTCCCATTTCTTAAAAAAATTCATGACCTTAGAAAATTGCCTATACCAATGTAGTCAGTATTCATCAAATAGCACATAGTATCCTAAAGTACAGACTCGTATCTTTGAATGGTGACAAAACTGTACATTCAAACTCTGAAGGTGCTTTTTTGTTTTCTAAGACACTAAAAAATAAGGTCCAGAAAACATCAAATTTATATAAGTAAATATTGTTCTCGATTGAAACATTAATGCTTGTGGATAATTAAAATGAATCCTTATGCATTAAAACATGTTTGTTTTGTTGGATTTAAAAAAAATCTTTCAACAGTTTATTCAAATAGTATGTCATTCCCCTAAAACTAAGCAAATCGACACCACTTAGCAATAACAAAGCTGAGGACTCCAAAGTGAGCAGAAATAGCTCCTAAAGGATCACCATGAATGTGATGGTGATAGCTATGCACTTGACTCAAAGAAGAGGTCTTCCTCTGTATTCCATGTATTCTTAACTTTCACATAATTCTCACAGCCCAGTGATCTGATTTACAAGAAAAGGAAGAAAATGGAGTACTACAAACAGTCGCTTGCCTTCTGAACGCTACTGGAAATGCTCTCATCCTTGTCACTAAATTCAGTGCACCATTCTCTGTCCTTCTTTTGCCTGATCTTTACAGCTGCAAATGGCATTGATGATGACTCCCAATCAGTCTTTGCTTTTAATTTCCAAATCAGTACATTTCCATGGTGGCTTTTTTTATTTAACCATTCAAGTTAATTCTTTTCCATCAACCTAATGGGATCATTTTCTTTCACCCTCCTCTTAACTACCTTTGTCCCTCAGGCTTCTATTCTTCTCATGTTCCCTGGATAGCCATATCCCTTCAATTATTTCTATTACTATTTGCTGATGACTCTCAAATACATATTTCTAGGTCAAGTCTCCCTACTGAATTCTGTATCTATACAACTGACTGCTTATGAAACATCTTCAGTTAAGATGACTCCTGGCCATCTCAAACTCAGCACTTCTCCAAATGAAATCCTTTAACTTCTTAAACCTATTCTTACTTAATTTTTTATCACAGTGAATAACACCATTAACCACTAAGTTTCCCAAGTGGAACTTCAGTATAATCCTTTATTCTTCCTCTCACCCAATCTTATCAAATCAACCCTAAGTCTTGATGATCTACCTTTTTTCTCTCAATTCCTTTCACTTCTCTCCATTCACATTGCTAAAACTATAGTCCAGTCCACCATTTTGTCTCATCTATATTATTTCAGCAGCTTCCTAACCAGTCTTGCTGACTTAAGTCCATCTCCCTTAAATGCATTCACACAGCAGCCAGAGTGCCCCTTAATAAACATAAATCAATCAAGTATTTTCCACTGCATAAAACTATTCAATTGATTCCCATTTCACTTAGTCCAGACTCTTTAAAGTGGCTCGTATGTTCTAGGGCTTACCTACTGTTTCAGCTTCATTTCTAACCCCCAACCCTCTCAAAGTCTACTCTTGGGGCCCATCCTGAACATTTATTTCCTCAAATACACCATTTTTTCTTTTCCTTCTTTCATTCATTAGTTATTATTTGCTCTGTCCAGAATACTGATTCCCTGTCCTTCTCTGGGATACTTTTTACTCATCCTAAATTAGACATCCTTATGGAGCCATTTCCTGATCCCCTCAACAACATCAGGATCACCTGATATTTGTAGCTACATCATCCTGTACTTCCCTAGCATTACTCTCATCACAAACTTATTACAACGATTAGTTTAAATGTCTTCATGGTAATAGAAAGGGTTTGTCTGCCATGTCCCATTCGGTATTCTCAGAACCTAGAAGAGTGTACGTGTGGGAATTCAATAAGCATTTGTTAGACAAATGAATGAATGGCAGGCAAATCAATCATGTTTTGGGTACATACTCCAGTAAAAAGAGTCTGCTTCTTAGTTGACTCTGCTGGGATCATCTTGTTTCTCTCTGGAGGGAGACTTGGCCAGGCCTATTTATAGTAAAGGTTTAAAGTATGTTTCCTCAAGGTTTTTAGTCTTTGCAGAGCCTCCTCAGCATTCTAAGAAGCCTATGATGCTACTAATGCCTCATCTCAAGGTGAAGAACATCATGCCTCTTGTATAGACCCCTTAAATCAACTTCCTTTTCTTTCCCTTCTCCTTACCAGCTCCCTAACCTTTGCTATTGTTCTTACAACTCAGCATGACAATAGCTGAATAGGCTATTCCAGAACCTGGGCTTCCCCATCCTTACTGGATGTAACCTTTTAAAACTTAAAG
Organism: Mesoplodon mirus; assembly: GCF_964341445.2. Taxonomy (NCBI): domain Eukaryota; kingdom Metazoa; phylum Chordata; class Mammalia; order Artiodactyla; family Ziphiidae; genus Mesoplodon; species Mesoplodon mirus. The sequence continues at coordinate 155,787,743 of NC_138978.1, read as the reverse complement.
AAGGTTTAACCCTTTCACTTTAGAAGAATCACTAACATCTTCATCACCAACTAGGAACACTTATTAAGCATCTGATAGCTTTTCAAGGTAGCAAAACTTCATGGTTACAGAGGCCCAGTATTTTCCTCCCCAATAGTGATTCCAAACCCAAATTTAAGGGAATTTTCCTTAATCAGATAAGATCAATAGGATGGCCTAAGAAAGATGAAAGTTCACTATCTTGGAAAGTTGCAATTTAGGAAGTTTACAGGAAGCTCACTTGAAACCATAAGGAATATTTATCACTCCATTGATCCACTTAACCAACTACATGGCAGATTCCTTACGGCTAAGGATCACTGCCCTATTTCTTATCAAGCTCACCCTTACTTCCCACCCACTCCACATTGCAGAATCCTGGACAGTGTTTTGAGTAGAGTCATTTAATAAAATAAGTTTGGTCTTCCCAACGAGATGGTAATGACAGAGACTATGCATCCTAGTTATTTCTTCTCATTAAAGTACCCAACATGGTAATTTGAATAATCTAGATTCCCACATCCTTTCTGACTAACTAATGAGAAATCTGTTACCACTGACTGACAGCACTCTCCCTGCACAAACACTCTCAGGGCCTTTATATGAAGCTGATATTTGCCTAAGTTCTATATCAGTGTGTTTTGGTATAGCCTGAACAGAAAGCAATTTATAAATCGATCTTTAAAATCACTAAAACGTTCATATCCTTAGATAAAAGTCAATAATTCATAGAAATTTAACCTGGGAGAGGAGGAGCTTCAAGATGGCAGAAGAGTAAGACCCGAAGATCATCTTCCTCCCCACAAATACATCAGAAATACATCTACGTGTGGAGCAACTCCTACAGAACACCTACTGAATGCTGGCAGAAGAACTCAGACCTCCAAAAGGCAAGAAACTCCCCACGTACCTGGGTAGGGCAAAAGAAAAAAGGAAAAACAGAGACAAAAGAATAGGGACGGGACCTGCACCAGTGGGAGGGAGCCGTGAAGGAGGAGAGGTTTCCACACACTAGGAAGTGCCTTCGCAGGCGGAGACTGCGGGTGGTGGAGGGGGGGAGCTTCGGAGCCACGGAGGAGAGCACAGCAACAGGGGTGCAGAGGGCAAAGCGGAGAGATTCCCGCACAGAGGACTGGTGCCAACCGGCACTCACCAGCCCGAGAGGCTTGTCTGCTCGGCCGCCGGGGCGGGTGGGGCTGGGAACTGAGGCTCGGGCTTCAGTCGGAGCGCAGGGAGAGGACTGGTGTTGGCGGGGTGAACACAGCCTGAAGGGGCTTGTGCACCACGGCTAGCCGGGAGGGAGTCTGGGGAAAAGTCTGGAGCTAAGAGACAAGAGACTTTTTCTTCCTTCTTTGTTTCCTGGTGCACGAGGAGAGAGGATTAAGAGCGCTGCTTAAAGGAGCTCCAGAGATGGGCGCGAGCTGCGGCTATCAGCGCGGACCCCAGAGACGGGTATGAGACGCTAAGGCTGCTGCTGCCGCCACCAAGAAGCCTGTGTGCAAGCACAGGTCACTCTCCACACCTCTCCTGCTGGGAGCCTGTGCAGCCCGCCACTGACAGGGTCCTGTTATCCAGGGACAACTTCCCTGAGAGAACGCACTGCATGCCTTGGGCCGGTGCAATGGCATGCCGGCCTCTGCCGCCGCAGACTCGCCCTGCGCTCCGTACCCCTCCCTCCCGCCGGCTTGAGTGAGCCAGAGCCCCCGAATCAGTGGTTCCTTTAACCCCGTCCTGTCTGACCAAAGAACAGACGCCCTCAGGCGACCTACACGCAGAGGCGGGGCCAAATCCAAAGCTGAACCCCCGGGAGCTGTGCGAACAAAGAAGAGAAAGGAAAATCTCTCCCAGCAGACTCAGGAGCACCAGACTAAATCTCCAGAATCAACTCGATGTACCCTGCATCTGTGGAATACCTGAATGGACAACGAATCATCCCAAATTGAGGAGGTTGACTTTGGGAGCAACGATATATATAGATTTTTTTCCCTTTTTCTCTTTTTGTGAGTATGTGTATGCTCCTGTGTGTGATTTTGTCTGTATAGCTTTGCTTTTACCATTTGTCCTAGGATTCTGTCTGTCCATTTTTTTTGTTGTTTTTGAATACTTTTCAAAAATTTATCTTAATAATTATTTTTTATTTTTTATTTTATTTTATTTTATCTTCTTCCTTCTTTCTTTCTTTTTTTTTCTCCCTTTTATTCTGAGCCATGTGGAGGACAGGCTCTTGATGCTCCAGGCGTCAGGGCTGTGCCACTGAGGTGGGAGAGCCAAGTTCAAGACACAGGTCCAAAAGAGACCTCCCAGCTCCACGTAATATCAAACGGTGAAAATGTCCCAGAGATCTCCATCTCAACGCCAAGACCCAGCTCCACTCAACGACCAGCAAGCTACAGTGCAGGACACCCTATGCCAAACAACTACCAAGACAGGAACACAACCCCATCCATTAGCAGACAGGCTGCCTAAAATCATAATAAAGCCATAGACACCCCAAAAAACACCATCAGATGTGGACCTGCACAACACAAAGACAAGATCCAGCCTCATCCACCAGATCACAGGCACTAGTCCCCTCCACCAGGAAGCCTACAGAACCTACTGAACCAACCTTAGCCACTGGGGGCAGACACCATAAAAAATGGGAACTACGAACCTGCAGCCTGCAAAAAGGAGACCACAAACACAGTAAGTGAAGCAAAATGAGAAGACAGAGAAACACACAGCAGATGAAGAAGCAAGGAAAAAACCCACCAGACTAACAAATGAAAAGGAAATAGGCAGTGTATCTGAAAAGGAATTCAAAATAATGATGGTAAACATGATCCAATATTTTGGAAATAGAATGGGAAAAATAGAAGAAACGTTTAACAATGATGTACAGGAACTAAAGAGCAAACAAACAGAGATGAACAACACAATAAATGAAATTAAAAATTCTCTAAAAGGGATCAACAGCAGAAGAACTGAGGCAGAAGAACTGATAAGTGACCTGGAAGATAAAATAGTGGAAATAACTACTGCAGAGCAGAATAAAGAAAAAATAATGAATTGAGAACAGTCTCAGAGACCTCTGGGACATTAAACGGACCAACATTTGAATTATAGGGGTTCCAGAAGAACAGAAAAAGAAAGGGACTGAGAAAGTATTTGAAGAGATTATAGTTGAAAACTTCCCTAACATGGGAAAGGAAATAGTTAATCAAGTCCAGGAAGCAAAGAGAGTCCCATACAGGATAAATCCAAGGAGAAACATACCAAGACACATATTAATCAAGCTATCAAAAATTAAATACAAAGAACAAATATTAGAAGCAGCAAGGGAAAAACAACAAATAACACATAAGGGAATCCCCATATGGTTAACAGCTGATCTTTCAGCGGAAACTCTGCAAGCCAGAGGGAGTGGCAGGACATATTTAAAGTGATGAAAGAGAAAAACCTACAACCAAGATTACCCAGCAACGATCTCATTCAGATTTGATGGAGAAATTAAAAGCTTTATAGGCAAGCAAAAGCTAACATAATTCACAAGCACCAATCCAGCTTTACAACAAATGCTAAAGAAACTTCTCTAGGCAGGAAACACAAGAGAAGGAAAAGACCTACAATAATAAACCCAAAACAATTAAGAAAATGGTAATAGAAACATACATATCGATAATAACCTTAAATGTAAATGGATCAAATGCTCCCACCAAAAGACATAGACTGGCTGAATGGATCCAAAAACAAGACCCATATACATGCTGTCTGCAAGAGACCCTCTCACACCTATGGACACATACAGACTGAAAGTGAGGGGATGGAAAAAGATATTCCATGCAAATGGAAATGAAAAGAAAGCTGGAGTAGCAATTCTCATATCAGTCAAAACAGACTTTAAAACAAAGACTATGGGCTTCCCTGGTGCTACAGTGGTTGAGAGTCTGCCTGCTGATGCCGGGGACATGGGTTCGTGCCCCGGTCTGGGAGGATCCCACATGCCGCGGAGTGGCTGGGCACGTGAGCCATGGCCGCTGAGCCTGCACGTCTGGAGCCTGTGCTCCACAACGGGAGAGGCCAAAACAGTGAGAGGACCACCTACTGCAAAAAAAAAAAAAAAAAAAACCCAAACAAACAAAAACAAAGAAAGACTATTATAAGAGACAAAAAAGGACACTAAATAATGATCAAGGAATCCATCCAAGAAGAAGATATAACAATTTTAAATATTTATACACCCAACATAGGAGCACCTCAATACATAAGGCAAATACTAACGGCCATAAAAGGGGAAATCGACAGTAACACAATCATAGTAGGGGACTTTAACACCCCACTTTCACCAATGGACAGATCATCCAAAATGAAAATAAATAAGAAAACACAAGCTTTAAGTGATACATTAATCAAGATGGACTTAATTGATATTTATAGGACATTCCATCCAAAAACAACAGAATACACTTTCTTCTCAAGTGCTCATGGAACATTCTCCAGGATAGATCATACCAAGAGTCACAAATCGAACCTTGGTAAATTTAAGAAAATTGAAATAATATGAAGAATCTTTTCCTACCACAACACTATGAGACTAGATATCAAATACAGGAGAAAATCTGTAAGAAATACAAACACATGGAGGCTAAACAACACACTACTTAATAACCAAGAGATCACTGAAGAAACCAAAGAGGAAGTAAAAAAAATACCTAGAAACAAATGACAAAAACACAATGACCCCAAACCTATGGGATGCAGCAAAAGCAGTTCTAAGAGGGAAGTTTATAGCTATACAAGCCTACCTTAAGAAACAAGAAACATCTCAAATAAACAACCTAACCTTACACCTAAAGCACTTAGAGAAAGAAGAACAAAAAATCCCCAAAGTTAGCAGAAGGAAAGAAATCATAAAGATCAGATCAGAAATAAATGAAAAAGAAATGAAGGAAATGATACTAAAGATCAATAAAAATAAAAGCTGTTTTTTTGAGAAGATAAACAAAATTGATAAGCCATTAGCCAGACTCATCAAGCAAAAAAGGGAGAAGACTCAAATCAATAGAATTAGAAATTAAAAAGGAGAAGTTACAACAGACACTGCAGAAATGCAAAGCATCCTAAGAGACTACTACAAGCAACTCTATGCCAATAAAATGCACAAACTGGAAGAAATGAACAAATTCTTAGAAAGGTATAACCTTCCAAGACTGAATCAGGAAGAAATAGAAAATATGAACAGAGCAATCACAAGCACTGAAATTGAAACTGTGATTAAAAGTCTTCCAACAAACAAAAGCCCAGGACCAGATGGCTTCACAGGCGAATTCTATCAATCATTTAGAGAAGAGCTAACACCTATCCTTCTCAAACTCTTCCAAAATACAAAAGAGGGAGGAACACTCCCAAACTCATTGTATAAGGCCACCATCACCTTGATATCAAAACCAGACAAAGATGTCACAAAGAAAACTACAGTCCAATATCACTGGTGAACATAGATGCAAAAATCCTCAACAAAATACTAGCAAACAGAATCCAACAGCACATTAAAAGGATCATATACCATGATCAAGTGGGGTTTATTCAAGGAATGCAAGGATTCTTCAATATACACAAATTAATCAACGTGATACACCATGTTAACAAATTGAAGGAGAAAAACCATATGATCATCTCAATAGATGCAGAGAAAGCTTTCAAAAGAATTCAACATCCATTTATGATAAAAACCCTGCAGAAAGTAGGCATAGAGGGAACTTTCCTCAACATAATAAAGGTCATATAAGACAAACCCACAGCCAACATTGTCCTCAATGGTGAAAAACTGAAACCATTTCCACTAAGATCAGCAACAAGACAAGGCTGCCCACTCTCACCACTCTTATTCAACATAGTTTTGGAAGTTTTAGCCACAGCAATCAGAGAAGAAAAGGAAATAAAAGGAATCCTAATTGGAAAAGAAGAAGTAAAGCTGTCACTGTTTGTAGATGACATGATACTATACATAGAGAATCCTAAAGATGCTACCAGAAAACTACTAAAGCTAATCAATGAATTTGGTAAAGTCGCAGGATACAAAATTAATGGACAGAAGTCTCTGGAATTCCTGAACACTAATGATGAAAATTCTGAAAGTGAAATCAAGAAAACACTCCCATTTACCACTGCAACAAAAAGAATAAAATATCTAGGAATAAACCTACCTAAGGAGACAAAAGACCTGTATTCAGAAAATTATAAGACACTGATGAAAGAAATTAAAGATGATACAAATAGATGGAGAGATATACCATGTTCCTGGATTGGAAGAATCAATATTATGAAAATGACTCTAATACCCAAAGCAATCTACAGATTCAATGCAATCCCTATCAAACTACCACTGGCATTTTTCACAGAACGAGAACAAAAAATTTCAAAATTTGTATGGACACACAAAAGACCCCGAATAGCCAAAGCAATCTTGAGAACAAAAAACGGAGCTGGAGGAATCAGGCTCCCTGACTTCAGACTATTCTACAAAGCTACATTAATCAAGACAGTATGGTACTGGCACAAAAACAGAAAGATAGATCAGTGGAACAGGACAGAAAGCCCAGAGATAAACCCACGCACATATGGTCAACTTATCTTTGACAAAGGAGGCAGGAATGTACAGTGGAGAAAGGACAGCCTCTTCAATAAGTGGTGCTGGGAAAACTGGACAGGGACATGTAAAAGTATGAGATTAGATTACTCCCTAACACCATACAGAAAAATAAGCTCAAAATGGATTAAAGACCTAAATGTAAGCCCAGAAACTATCAAACTCTTAGAGGAGAACATGGGCAGAACGCTCTATGACATAAATCACAGCAAGATCCTTTTTGACCCACCTCCTAGAGAAATGGAAATAAAAACAAAAACAAATGGGTTCTAATGAAACATCAAAGTTTTGCATAGCCAAGGAAACCATAAACAAGACCAAAAGATAACCCTCAGAATGGGAGAAAATATTTGCAAATGAAGCAACTGACAAAGGATTAATCTCTAAAATTTATAAGCAACTCATGCAGCTCAATAACAAAAAAACAAACCCAATCCAAAAATGGGCAGAAGACCTAAATAGACATTTCTCCAAAGAAGATATACAGACTGCCAACAAACACATAAAAGAATGCTCAACATCATTAAACATTAGAGAAATGAAAATCAAAACTACAGTGAGATATCATCTCACACCAGTCAGAATGGCCATCATCAAGAAATCTAGAAACAATAAATGCTGGAGAGGGTGTGGAGAAAAGGGAACACTCTTGCACTGCTGGTGGGAATGTGAATTGGTACAGCCACTATGGAGAACAGTATGGAGGTTCCTTAAAAAAACTACAAATAGAACCACCATATGACCCAGGAATCCCACTACTGGGCATATACCCTGAGAAAACCATAATTCAAAAAGAGACATGTACCAAAATATTCTTGCAGCCCTATTTACAATAGCCTGGAGATGGAAACAACCTAAGTGTCCATCAACAGATGAATGGATAAAGAAGATGTGGCACATATATACAATGGAATATTACTCAGCCATAAAAAGAAATGAAATTGAGCTATTTGTAATGAGGTGGATAGACCTAGGGTCTGTCATACAGAGTGAAGTAAGTCAGAAAGAGAAAGACAAATACCGCATGCTAACACATATATATGGAATTTAAGAAAAAAAATGTCATGAAGAACCTAGGGGTAAAACAGGAATAAAGACACAGACCTACTTGAGAATGGACTTGAGGATATGGGGAGGGGGAAGGGTAAGCTATGACAAAGCGAGAGACAGGCATGGACATATATACACTACCAAACGTAAGGTAGATAGCTAGTGGGAAGCAGCCGCATAGTACAGGAGATCAGCTCGGTGCTTTGTGACCGCCTGGAGGGGTGGGATTGGGAGGGTGGGAGGGAGGGAGAGGCAAGAGGGAAGGGAAATGGGAACAGATGTAGATATATAACTGATTCACTGTGCTATAAAGCACAAACTAATACACCATTGTGAAGCAATTATACTCCAATAAAGTTTTAAAAAAACATAGAGGGCAGTAGTACAAGTTGAAAAAAATAAAAATAAAAATAAAAATAAAAAGGAGAAGTAACAACTGACATGGCAGAAATACAAAGGATCATGAGAGAGTACTACAAGCAATTATATGCCAATAAAATGGACAACCTGGAAGAAATGGACGAATTCTTCGAAATGCACAACTGCTGAGACTGAACCAGAAAGAAAGAGAAAATATGAACAGACCAATCACAAGTACTGAAATTGAAATTGTGATTAAAAATCTTCCAACAAACAAAAGCCCAGGACCAGATGGCTTCACAGGCGAAATCTATCAAACATTTAGAGAAGAGCTAAACCTATCCTTCTCAAACTATTCCAAAATATAGCAGAGGGAAGATCACTCCCAAACTCATTCTACGAGGCCACCATCACTCCGATATGAAAAACAGACAAAGATGTCACAGAGAAAGAAAACTACAGGCCAATATCACTGATGAACATAGATGCAAAAATCCTCAACAGAATACTAGCAAAGAGAATCCAACAGCATATTAAAAGGATCATACACTATGATCAAGAGGGGTTTATCCCAGGAATGCAAGGTTCCTCGATATACACAAATCAATCAATGTGATACACCATATTAACAAATTGAAGGAGAAAAACCATATGATCATCTCAATAGATGCAGAGAAAGCTTTCAAAAGAATTCAGCACCCATTTATGATAAAAACCCTGCAGAAAGTAGGCATAGAGGGAACTTTCCTCAACATAATAAAGGACATATATGACAAATCCACAGCCAACATCATCCTCAATGGTGAAAAACCATTTCCACTAAGATCAGGAACAAGACAAGGTTGCCCACTCTCACCACTCTTATTCAACAGAGTTTTGGAAGTTTTAGCCACAGCAATCAGAGAAGAAAAGGAAATAAAAGGAATCCTAATTGGAAAAGAAGAAATAAAGCTGTCACTGTTTGCAGATGACATGATACTATACATAGAGAATCCTAAAGATGCTACCAGAAAACTACTAGAGGTAATCAATGAATTTGGTAAAGTAGCAGGATACAAAATTAATGCACAGAAATCTCTTGCATTCCTATACACTAATGATGAAACATCTGAAGGTGAAATTAAGAAAACACTCCCATTTACCACTCCAAGAGAAAGAATAAAGTATCTAGGAATAAACCTACCTGAGGAGACAAAAGACCTGTATTCAGAAAATTATAAGACACTGCTCAAAGAAATTAAAGATGATACAAATAGATGGAGAGATATACCATGTTCTTGGATTGGAAGAATCAACAGTGTGAAAATGACTCTACTACCCAAAGCAATCTACAGATTCAGTGCAATCCCTATCAAACTACCACTGGTATTTTTCACAGAAGTTGAACAAAAAAATTCACAATTTGTATGGAAACACAAAAGACCCCGAACAGCCAAAGCAATCTTGAGAAAGAAAAACAGAGCTGGAGGAATCAGGCTCCCTGACTTCAGACTATACTACAAAGCTACAGTAATCAAGATAGTATGGTACTGACACAAAAACAGAAATATAGATCAATGGAACAGGATAGAAAGCCCAGAGATAAACCCACACACATATGGTCACCTTATCTTTGATAAAGGAGGCAAGAGTATACAGTGGAGGATAGACTGCCTCTTCAGTAAGTGGTGCTGGGAAAACCGGACAGCTACATGTAAAAGAATGAAATTAGAACACTCCCTAACACCATACACAAAAATAAACTCAAAATGGATTAAAGATCTAAATTTAAGGCCAGACACCATCAAACTGTTAGAGGAAAACATAGGCAGAACACTCTATGACATAAATCATAGCAAGATACTTTTTGACCCACCTCCTAGAGAAATGGAAATAAAAACACAAACAAATGGGACCTCATGAAAGTTAAAAGCTTTTGCACAGTAAAGTAACCATAAACAAGATGAAAAGACAACCCTCAGAATGGGAGAAAATATTTGCAAATGAAGCAACTGACAAAGGATTAATCTCCAAAACATACAAGCAACTCATTCAGCTCAATATCAAAATAACAAAAAACCCAATCCAAAAATGGGGAGAAGACCTAAATAGACATTTCTCCAAAGAAGATATACAGATTGCCAAGAAACATATGAAAGAACGCTCAACATATTAATCGTTAGATAAATGCAAATCAAAATTACAATGAGATAACATCTCACACCAGTCAGAATGGCCATCATCAAAAAATCTACAAAAAACAAATGCTGGTGAGGGTGTGGAGAAAAGGGAACACTCTTGCACTGCTGGTGGGAATGTGAATTGGTACAGCCACTATAGAGAACAGTATGGAGGTTCCTTTAAAAACTAAAAATAGAACTACCATATCACCCAGCAATCCCACTAATGGGCATATACCCTGAGACAACCATAATTCAGAAAGAGTCATGTACCAAAATGTTCATTGCATCTCTATTCACAATAGCCAGGATATGGAAGCAACCTAAGTGTTCATCAACAGATGAATTGATAAAGAAGATGTGACACATACATACAATGGAACATTACTCAGCCATAAAAAAAGGAACGAAAGTTAGTTATTTGTAGTGAGGTGGATGGACCTAGAGACTGTCATACAGAGTGAAGTAAGTCAGAAAGTGAAAAACAAATACCGTATGCTAACACATATATATGGAATCTAAAAAAAAAAAAAGTCAGAAGAACCTAGGGGCAAGACGGGAATAAAGATGAAGACCTACTAGAGAATGGACGTGAGGATACGGAGAGGGGGAAGGGTGATCTGGGACAAAGTGAGAGAATGGCATGGACATATATACACTACCAAACGTAAAACAGATAGCTAGTTGGAAGCAGCTGCATAGCACAGGAAGGTCAGCTCGGTGCTTTGTGACTGCCTGGAGGGGTGGGATGGGAAGGGTGGATGGGAGGGAGATGCGGGATGGAGGAGATATGGGGACATGTGTGTATGTATGGCTGATTCGCTTTGTTGTAGAGCAGAAACTGACACACCACTGTAAAGCAATTATACTCTAGTAAAGATGTTAAAAAAAATTAAAAAAAGAAAAAAAGAAGAAATTTAACCTCGGCAAGAATTTCTAGCAAAGGAAGAAGTCAGTATGAAAGAAGATATTTTCTGAACCATATTTAGAATAGCACAATATTGAGAGAAATAAATATCATTTAAGAAGTCAGTGTTTATGTGAAGTCAGTCAACTCTACTATTATGATTGTGTTACATAAAGTGAAAGAGAAAACAAAGTTGTCTTTATTCTGATTACAACTATATAAAATAATGAATATATATATAGGCAAGGATATTAAAGGTAAAAGTATGTAAACATGGAAACTGGATTTCAACAATCACCTAGTGAATATCTACCATGTACCAGACCTTGAGCTTACTGCTAACTTTCTGGAGGTGCAGAAATTTTGAGTAGTTTTTTTCCTTTTAACTCTCCCCTTACTGATGTTGTAACATTGCCTGCATAGATTCAGCATATAGCATACCAGCCCTGAATAAACTCTGTGAGGGCAGAGATCTCTCAGGAATACTATTTATTTGATAAATACACATGTCAAAATTGGACAGCAATTGCCACTGGGAATCTTTGTAAATATTATCTAAATATCAAAGTAAAAAATATCTTGAAGGCCTGTAATTTTTAATGTTATAAAGAAAATAAAAAATGATTGAGAATGTTTGAGTCAATATTTCTGAACCATAACTCTGTTTACTAAAGTATAATTTTTTATACCTTACTATACACTGTGGTGTGATGAAGGATAATTCTCTGCCCTGTTTTTCATATTTGTTAATGATTCCACTTCTGAAAGTATCCTTATCTTTATGCTTGGTCAGTCTTCATTGGGGTAGTCATTCTTAGTAACGGAAAGTATTGGGTTGGCCAAAAAGTTTATTTGGGTTTTCATGTTCCAGAAAAACCCGAATGAATTTTTTGGCCAACCCAATACAACATGAACTTGAGAATTTTCAGGGTTCTCAGTTTGAAAAGTATATTTTAAATTGCAGTTCTTATAAATGCTTGGTCTTTATCAACTGCATTTCTAAGATGATTTTCCTCCAAACAACTCTACAAAATGTCAGCAACATGTGTTTCCAAGAGAGTAAAGCTGATTTGTGAGGAGCAGTACCTCCTTATACTTTTTTCCCCTCTGATCTATTTCTGAGCCATGCTTCTGTGACAGGAAGTCTTAATCCTCCTCTGACTCTTGATAAGAGAACAGAATCCAGATGCATGTCATCTAAAATCATTCTCTCCACATGGCAAAAGTCACCATCTCCCCACCAGCTGGGGTTACCTGAAATATCATGGTCGAATATTAGCTAATGTAAAAAAGGCTTTACAATTTTAAGCCATGCTATCCCATGAGTCCTGTTTTCTACAAAATTCAACAATCACCAAGAGGCTGAACATTATTTCATTATTTCATTTTAGATATGTTGCTTGATTTATCTAGAAGAGCCTGTGAAATTCCTCAAATTTAGAACAGTTCTAACCCAAATTATTTGTTCATTCACATTAACGCTCTAGTTCACTATGACCTTCAGAACCACCCAAAACTTTGTCCTCTTGAACAAGTCTTTAGCCCTCTGTACATTTCCATTAAATCAGAAAGCTGTATTTTCTGCTTCAGCTTTCCACCCAAGATCATGACTACCCCACTTTCCCTAACTACTTATTAGCTTTGAAATTCTACAATACTGTTTATAGAGTTTTGGGTTTTGATCATTTATAGATAAATAATAATCAAAAATTGCTAATATCTTAATTGTCCATTTCCAAAGATGACTATCTCAGCAATTATTTGCAGGAAGCTACTTCAGAGTGGAAATTTGTGGTGTAATTTGGAAATCTGGCAACAGCAACTCTGCTGGTCCTCCATGATAAGATAACAATTTGGATTTTCTTTCTCTCAAAGCCCCTCCCACCAGTCATTTTCCTTGAATCACTCCCTTCCCATTCTTCATGTACAAGGCCATGTTTTTGCAGAGCTACAGTCTTTTCTAGTGATTTTTCCCTACAGATCTTACCCTGCCTTACCCATATTTTCTATTCTAATAGGATTTATTTTTTCTTCTCTTGTTCACTCAATTAACTATAGATAATAATCACTCGTTACAGGTAAGCCAGCCCCTTTCATGGAGTCATAACTGGATGAGGAATTTTTACCTGAAACGCTGTAAGGTTTTTGTAAAGTTTTCACAATTACCAACAGCCAACTCAAGTACTGGATAATACTTAGAAGAGCCTCAACTTTTCTTTAAAGTAAATATTCTATTTACGTGCCGATCTAATCATTGTTTCCAGTGTGGGCAGAGTAACATGGATAGAGAACATTTCCCCAAGGAGCTAAAGCAAAGCTGAACATTTAGGATTTAATGGCCATTAAGTAACTTTCTTCACCAGGCATAGGACTACTGAGGTTCTTGTCTTTGACCACTGCTTTTTCCTGTCCCTTTTGACAATGGGATTTTAATTTACTCTTCTCAGTGCTCAGATGCTTATCTACCTTAATGACTTGAGGAAAGTTAAATATTAAAAGCAGGTAGCTAAAAAAAAAAAAGCAGGTAGCTGAGTTGAAATCATCCCTCTGGTTAAATCTGTGAAAATAATTTGAAGCCTACTTTGCATTCCAATTTCAGAGGTTGCCTAGACTATAATTCCTGACAATTATCATTAATTCATTTTCTGAAGTATTGCCATTTCATTGTATTGTTGAACTGTACTATTAAAAGAACAATTCAAATTATTCTCTTTACCGACCAGGTTAAAAAAAAAAAACAACTAAAAGGATTAAAAAGTGTCACATTATCTTGACAGAACAGTACATGATGTTTTTCTCTGATTTTCAGGAAAGTATATATAATATTCATAAGGTCTCCTTAATCTAAACTACTATTTTTAGTTAGCAATTTCTTCACTTCTTAATACCACACATTTTAACATAACTGTGTAAAGATTAAGTACAATAGTGTCAATAAAAACAATGTCAAGAAAGATAATAATATCAATACCATGATTTTAAATATCTTTAATCTAAAATTACAAAAGGATAATATATAATATTAACTGCACTAATAATGAGGTGGGGCTGCAAAATCAGACATTCACTTGTAAACTCAGCTTCTTAATTTTTGTCATTGTAGTGACATATTGGCTTTGTGTCACTGAGCATCTTTGAAATTCTCCCCCTGGAGTCAGAGCGCAGGGAGAGGACTGGGGCTGGCGGCAGGAAGAGAGCCTGAAGGGGTTAGTGCACCACGGCTAGCCAGGAGGGAGTCCAGGGAAAAAGTCTGGAGCTGCCGAAGAGGCAAGAGACTTTTTCTTCCCTTTGTTTCCTGGTGCGCGAGGAGAGGGCATTAAGAGCGCTGCTTAAAGAAGCTCCAGAGACGGGCGCGAGCCGCGGCTAAAGGCGCGGACCCTGGAGACGGGCATGGGACGCTGGGGCTGCTGCTGCCGCCGCCACAAGGCCTGTGTGCGAGTGCAGGTCACTGTCTACCCCCCCTTCCGGGGAGCCTGTGCAGCCCACCACTGCCGGGGTCCCGGGACCCAGGGATGGCTTCCCCGGGAAAGCGCATGGAGCGCCTCGGGCTGGTGCAACGTCACGCTGGCCTCGGCCGCCGCAGGCCCGCCCCGCACTGCGTGCCCCTCCCTCCCCTCGGCCTGAGTGAACCAGAGCCACTGAATCAGCGGCTCCTTTAAACCCGTCCTGTCTGAGCGAAGAACGGACGCCCTCCGGCGACCTATGCGCAAAGGCGGGGCCAGGTCCAAGGCTGAGACCCCGGGAGCTGTGAGAGCAGAGAAGAGACAAGGAAATCTCTCTGTGCAGCCTCGGAGGCAGTGGATTAAAGCTCCACGGTCCGCTTGATGTGCCCTGCGTCTGTGGAGTGCATGAATGGACAGCGAATCATCCCAAATTGAGGAGGTGGATTTTGAGGACAAGATTTAAGATTTTTTCCCCTTTTCACAACGAATTATCCCAAATTAAGGAGGTGGACTTTGAGAGCAAGATTTCAAACTTTTCCCCCTTTTCCTCTTTTTACAACGAATTAATAACCAAATTGAGGAGGTGGACTTTGAGAGCAAGATTTTCAATTTTTTTCCCCCTGTTCTCTTTTTGTGAATGTGTATGTATATGCTTCTGTGTGAGATTTTCTCTGTACAGATTTGCTTCCACCATATGTCCCAGGGTTCTATCTGTACGTTTTTTTCCAATAATTACTTTTTAATTTTAATAACGCTACTATATTTTATACTTTATTCTATTTTACTTTATCTTCTCTTTCTTTTTTTCCTACCTTCCCTTCCTCCCTCCCTCCCTCCGACCCTCCTTTCTTTCTTTCTTTCCTTCCTCCCTCCCTCCTACCTGTCTCTCTTTCCTTTTCGTTTTTCTTTCTTCCCTTCCTCCCTCCCTCCCTTCTTCCTTTCACTTTCTTTTTCTTTCCTCCCTCCCTCCCTTCTTCCTTCCACTCTTTCTTTTTCTTTCCTTCCTCCCTCCCTCCCTCCTTTCTTTCTCTCTTCCTTTCTTTCCATCTTCCTTTCTTTCTCTCTCTCTTTCTTTCTTCTACTAATTCTTTCTTTCTACTTTTTCTCCCTTTTATCCTGAGCCAGGTAGATGAAAGACTCTTGGTGCTACAGCCAGGAGTCAGTGCTGTGCCTCTGAAGTGGGAGAGCCAACTTCAGGACACGGGTCCACAAGAGACCTCCCAGCTCCACATAGTATCAAGAGGCAAAAATCTCCCAGAGATCTCCATCTCAACACCAGCACCCAGCTTCAGTCAACGACCAGCAAGCTACAGTGCTGGTCATCCTATGCCAAGCAACTAGCAAGACAGGAACACAACCCCACCCATTAGCAGAGAGGCTGCCTAAAAACATAATAAGGCCACAGGCACCCCAAAATACACCACCAGACGTGGACCTGTACACCAGAAAGACAAGATCAAGCCTCAACCACCAGAACACAGGCATTAGTCCCCCCCAACAGGAAGCCTACACAACCTACTGAAACAACCTTAGCCACTGGGGACAGACACCAAAAACAACGGGAACTACGAATCTGCAGCCTGCAAAAAGGAGACCCCAAACACCGTAAGATAAGCAAAATGAGAAGACAGAAAAACAGCAGGTGAAGGAGTAAGATAAAAACCTACCAGACCTAACAAATGAAGAGGTAATAGGCAGTCTACCTGAAAAAGAATTCAAAATAATGATAGTAAAGATGATCCAAGATTCTATTTCCAAGATCCAAAATCTTGGAAATAGAATAGACAAAATGCAAGAAACAGTTAACAAGGACCTAGAAGAACTAAAGATGAATCAAGCATCAATTAAAAACACAATAAATGAAATGAAAAATGGTGTACATGGGATCAATAGCAGAATAACTGAGGCAGAAGAACGGATAAGTGAGGTGGAAGATAAAATAGTGGAAATAACTGCTGCAGAGCAAAATAAAGAAAAAAGAATGAAAAGAACAGAGGACAGTCTCAGAGACCTCTGGGACAACATTAAACGCACCAACATTCGAATTATAGGGGTTCCAGAAGAAGAAGAGAAAAAGAAAGGGACTGAGAAAATATTTGAAGAGATTATAGTTGAAAACTTCCCTAATATGGGAAAGGAAATAGTTAATCAAGTCCAGGAGGCACAGAGAGTCCCATACAGAATAAATCCAAGGAGAAATACGCCAAGACACATATTAATCAAACTGTCAAAAATTAAACACAAAGAAATCATATTAAAAGCAGCAAGGCAAAAACAACAAATAACACACAAGGGAATCCCCATCAGGTTAACAACTGATCTCTCAGTAGAAACTCTACAAGCCAGAAGGGAGTGGCAGGACATACTTAAAGTGATGAAGGAGAAAAACCTGCAACCAAGATTACTCTACCCAGCAAGGATCTCATTCAGATTTGATGGAGAAATTAAAACGTTTACAGACAAGCAAAAGCTGAGAGAGTTCAGCACCACCAAACCAGCTTTACAACAAATACTAAAGGAACTTCTCTAGGCAAGAAACACAACAGAAGGAAAAGACCTACAATAACGAACCCCAAACAATTAAGGAAATGGGAATAGGAACATACATATCAATAATTACCTTAAATGTAAATGGACTAAATGCTCCCACCAAAAGACACAGACTGGCTGAATGGATACAAAAACAAGACCCATATATATGCTGTCTACAAGAGACCCACTTCAGACCTAGAGACACATACAGATTGAAAGTAAGGGGATGGAAAAAGATATTCCACGCAAATGGAAATCAAAAGAGAGATGGAGTAGCAATTCTTATACCAGACAAAATAGACTTTAAAATAAAGACTATTAGAAGAGACAAAGAAGGACACTACATAATGATAAAGGGATCGATCCAAGAAGAAGATATAACAATTGTAAATATTTATGCACCCAACATAGGAGCACCTCAATACATAAGGCAAATGCTAACAGCCATAAAAGGGGAAATCGACAGTAACACAATCACAGTAGGGGACTTTAACACCCACTTTCACCAATGGACAGATCATCCAAAATGAAAATAAATAAGGAAACACAATCTTTAAATGATACATTAAACAAGATGGACTTAATTGATATTTATAGGACATTCCATCCAAAAACAACAGAATACACATTTTTCTCAAGTGTTCATGGAACATTCTCCAGGATAGATCATATCTTGGGTCACAAATCAAGCCTTGGTAAATTTAAGAAAATTGAAATTGTATCAAGTATCTTTTCCGACCACAATGCTATGAGATTAGACATCAATTACAGGAAAAGATCTGTAAAAAATACAAACACATGGAGGCTAAACAATACACTACTCAATAACGAAGTGACCACTGAAGAAATCAAAGAGGAAATAAAAAAATACCTAGAAACAAATGACAGTGGAGACACGATGACCCAAAACCTATGGGACGCAGCAAAAGCAGTTCTAAGGGGGAAGTTTATAGCAATACAATCCCACCTTAAGAAACAGGAAACATCTCGAGTAAACAACCTGACCCTGCACCTAAAGCAATTAGAGAAAGAAGAACAAAAAACCCCCAAAGTTAGCAGAAGGAAAGAAATCATAAAGATCAGATCAGAAATAAATGAAAAAGAAATGAAGGAAACGATAGCAAAGATCAATAAAACTAAAAGCTGGTTCTTTGAGAAGATAAACAAAATTGATAAACCATTAGCCAGACTCATCAAGAAAAAAAGGGAGAAGACTCAAATCAATAGAATTAGAAATGAAAAAGGAGAAGTAACAACTGACACTGCAGAAATACAAAAGATCATGAGAGAATACTACAAGAAACTCTATGCCAATAAAATGGACAACCTGGAAGAAATGGACAAATTCTTAGAAATACACAACCTGCCAAGACTGAATCAGGAAGAAATAGAAAATATGAATAGACCAGTCACAAGCACTGAAATTGAAACTGTGATTAAAAGTCTTCCAACAAACAAAAGCCCGGGACCAGATGGCTTCACAGGCGAATTCTATCAAACATTTAGAGAAGAGCTAACACCTATCATTTCTCAAACTCTTCCAAAATATAGCAGAGGGAGGAACACTCCCAAACTCATTCTACGAGGCCACCATCACCTTGATACCAAAACCAGGCAAGGATGTCACAAAGAAAGAAAACTACAGGCCAATATCACTGATGAACATAGATGCAAAAATCCTCAACAAAATACTAGCAAACAGAATCCAACAGCACATTAAAAGGATCATACACCATGATCAAGTGGGGTTTATTCCAGGAATGCAAGGTTCTTCAATATACGCAAATCAATCAATATGATACACCATATTAACAAACTGAAGAAGAAAAACCATATGATCATCTCAATAGATGCAGAGAAAGCTTTCGACAAAATTCAACACCCATTTATGATAAAAATCCTGCAGAAAGTAGGCATAGAGGGAAATTTCCTCAACATAATAAAGGCCATATATGACAAACCCACAGCCAACCTCGTCATCAATGGTGAAAAACTGAAATCATTTCCACTAAGATCAGGAAGAAGACAAGGCTGCCCACTCTCACCACTCTTATTCAACATAGTTTTGGAAGTTTTAGCCACAGCAATCAGAGAAGAAAAGGAAATAAAAGGAATCCATATCGGAAAAGAAGAAGTAAAGCTGTCACTGTTTGTAGATGACATGATACTATACACAGAGAATCCTAAAGATGCTACAAGAAAACTACTAGAGCTAATCAATGAATTTGGTAAAGTAGCAGAATACAAAATTAATGGACAGAAGTCTCTGGCATTCCTGTATGCTAATGATAAAAAATCTGAAAGTGAAATCAAGAAAACACTCCCTTTTACCATTGCAACAAAAAGAATAAAATATCTAGGAATAAACCTACCTAAGGAGACAAAAGACCTGTATGCAGAAAATTATACAACACTGATGAAAGAAATTAAATATGATACAAATAGATGGAGAGATATACCATGTTCCTGGATTGGAAGAATCAATATTGTGAAAATGACTCTACTACCCAAAGCAATCTACAGATTCAATGCAATCCCTATCAAACTACCACTGGCATTTTTCACAGAACTAGAACAAAAAATTTCAAAATTTGTTTGGAAAAACAAAAGACCCTGAATAGCCAAAGCAATCTTGAGAACGAAAAACGGAGCTGGAGGAATCAGGCTCCCTGACTTCAGACTATTCTACAAAGCTACAGTAATCAAGACAGTATGGTACTGGCACAAAAACAGAAAGATAGATCAGTGGAACAGGATAGAAAGCCCAGAGATAAACCCACGCACACATGGTCAACTTATCTTTGATAAAGGAGGCAGAAATGTACAGTGGAGAAAGGACAGCCTCTTCAATAAGTGGTGCTGGGAAAACTGGACAGGGACATGTAAAAGTATGAGATTAGATCATTCCCTAATACCATACACAAAAATAAGCTCAAAATGGATTAAAGACCTAAATGTAAGCCCAGAAACTATCAAACTCTTAGAGGAAAACATAGGCAGAACACTCTATGACATAAATCACAGCAAGATCCTTTTGGACCCACCTCCTAGAGAAATGGAAATATAAAAAAGATAAACAAATGGGACCTAATGAAACTTCATGAAACTTCAAAGCTTTTGCACAGCAAAGGAAACCATAAACAAGACCAAAAGACAACCCTCAGAATGGGAGAAAATATTTGCAAATGAAGCAAGTGACAAAGGATTAATCTCCTAAATTTATAAGCAGCTCATGCAGCTCAATAGCAAAAAAACAAACAACCCAATCCAAAAATGGGCAGAAGACTTAAATAGGCATTTCTGCAAAGAAGATGTACAGACTGCCAACAAACACATGAAAGAATGCTCAACATCATTAATCATTAGAGAAATGCAAATGAAAACTACAATGAGATATCATCTCACACCAGTCAGAATGGCCATCATCAAGAAATCTAGAAACAATAAATGCTGGAGAGGGTGTGGAGAAAAGGGAACACTCTTGCACTGCTGTTGGGAATGTGAACTGGTACAGCCACTATGGAGAACAGTATGGAGGTTCCTTAAAAAACTAAAAATGGGGCTTCCCTGGTGGCGCAGTGGTTGAGAGTCCGCCTGCCGATGCAGGGGACACGGGTTCGCGCCCCGGTCCGGGAAGATCCCACATGCCGCAGAGCGGCTGGGCCCGTGAGCCATGGCTGCTGAGCCTGCGCATCCGGAGCCTGTGCTCTGCAGCGGGAGAGGCCACGACAGTGAGAGGACCGCGTACTGCAAAAAAAAAAAAAAAAAAAAACTAAAAATGGAACTACCATATGACCAAGCAATCCCACTACTAGGCATATACCCTGAGAAAACCATAACTCAAAAAGAGACATGTACCAAAATGTTCATTGCAGCTCTATTCACAATAGCCCGGTGATGGAAACAACCTAAGTGTCCATCATCGGATGAATGGATAAAGAAGATGTGGCACATATATACAATGGAATATTACTCAGCCATAAAAAGAAAGGAAATTGAGCTATTTGTAATGAGGTGGATAGACCTAGAGTCTGTCATACAGAATGAAGTAAGTCAGAAAGAGAAAGACAAATACCGTATGCTAACACATATATATGGAATTTAAGAAAAAAAAATGTCGTGAAGAACCTAGGGGTAAAACAGGAATAAAGACACAGACCTACCTGAGAATGGACTTGAGGATATGGGGAGGGGGAAGGGTAAGCTGTGACAAAGCGAAAGAGAGGCATGGACATATATACAGTACCAAACATAAGGTAGATAGATAGTGGGCAGCAGCCGCAGAGCACAAGGAGATCAGCTCGGTGCTTTGTGACCGCCTGGAGGGGTGGGATAGGGAGGGTGGGAGGGAGGGAGACGCAAGAGGGAAGGGATGTGGGAACAGATGTATATGTATGACTGATTCACTTTGTTATAAAGCAGAAACTAATTAAAAAAAAAAAAAAGAAGAAGTTCTTCCCCTGGTCTGGGGTCACTTTAACAATCCATATTATGGAGCTTATCCAATTTATACAACATTTTACTGTGTTGTAAGGATGGGGGTATTAAAACTCATGAAGCAAAATAGTTTATATACTTTTTAATAAAATAAAATTCTCCACATTTCTATGTGACTGAGTTATAATAACTAGGTATTTGTCAGTACAATGTGGAGCCTCTATGATTGGGGGGGGCGGTGATGTTGGGATAACTGTGCAAAAAATACCAATTATACATTGATCCTGCAACATCTTACTGTGCCATAAGTAAAGAATTTCTCAAAGATTCATGGGGATATGCCAAAAGACACAGAAGACAGTTTGTCCCAAGACTGGGACAATTTGACGATAAAAGTAAAGGGTATTTGTAATGGACTGTAACTCACTGATTAGAGCAGAAATCCATGAAGCTGTACTGATAATAAATAAATAAATAAATAATTGAGAGCTTGATGATGAAAGAGACAATCATAAACTCTCACAATACCTCCCTACAATATATATATTAATTACGTAGTGAAAAGAGTAACTTTATACTGGAGAAGCCTGGCAACCGCTACTTTATATAATTGTGTACCATCTAAGAGGATGCAATGAGAAGTTTTTTATTTAGATTTATGGTGGGTTTCAATCACTGTGATATTCATATTTCACTGGCACATTTAAAAAGATATATAATAGTCATAGTTAAGTGTCAGTGTTTCTGTTCACTGATAATTATATCCTTTGCGATTATTTAATCTAAAGTGGAATATTTTAGATTTTAACTTAAAAATATGCATGGATAGACCTCACTTTTCAAAATACTTTCAAGGAATTCACTCCACAGAATTGTGGAGACCGCTGTTCTGGACCAGTGTTTTGTAACTATGGTATCAGGCAGCAACGAGAAAAGGTTTTCTCCTATAATCCACTCCCTTCCCTTCCTCCAGAGACAGAAGTTGTGGCACACTTCTTTATTCTCCATTTCACCTTTATATCTTTCTATATCCCAGAGTTTTAGGAAGAGAATGTAAATATTTTGGTTCCCAAGATGATTGATTTAAGAAGTGTCACCCAACTGTGAGCTTCAGGGGTACATGAACCTGTTAAAACTGTATATACACTGTTAAGATTTGTGCATTTTTCACTGTGAAAGGGGATCAGAGCTCTTAACAAACTCAGAGGGTGAGACCCAGTAAAGGTCATGAACTCCTGCTGTATTAAGTGAATGCAACACTGATGTTTATAAGTGGAGTCTTCCTTTTTAAAAGTGGAAGACCATTCAAAGCAATATATTTCTAAGTTTCATGGCGTGTACTGTTTTATCTCAACTGCCTAGCACAGTACAGGCACATTGTTGACACTTATAAATCTTTGTTGAATAAATGTCCCAGAAGCCAAATGAATTTTCAGGTGTCACAAGGAGGTGGGTAGATAACAGAGAAGAGGATGGTAAAGAGTATTATGGAGAATGCCATAAATTTCAAACAAGGAGTGTCATGATATAAAGGCCCATTGGAATGGGTTGGGAGAAAAGCTACTGCCCTCTTGGTGCTTCCTGAGTGAGACAGACAAATAACTTCATGAATAAACACATAATTACAAATCATGATTAAGTGCAGTTAAGCCAAAGTAAGATATGCGATGAGCGCATATAAGGAGGAGGAATAATTTAGATTGAAGGGGTCAGATGGGATGTCTGGAGAGATGTGACATCCCATCACATTTGATGAGAAATTTGATGTGAGATCCAAAGGATCTCTGTGGTCAGCAAGGTGATGGGTATGGAGAAGAACATTCAAGGCCAGGGCATAGAGCATGGGAAGGGAAGGGACCGGTGTGAAAATGAGCTTGGTGCAATCAGGGAACTGAAAGAAGGCCCATGTAGCATGATTCTAGTGAATCCACAAGATGAGTGTGAGAGGTAGGCAGGGTCCAAATTATGCATGAATACAGAAATCATGGTAATTAAAAGATTTTAAACTTTATTCTCGGAGCAATGGGAGGCAAATGAATGGGCAGCAGATTTGGGTTTTAATTTCTGTGCATGCACTACATGTGTTGACAGAAAACTCCTGGGAATGCAGAGAGAAGAAACACAATTCTAGTTTCATTTATTTTTATTAAACTGCTACTAACATTTACTGTATGGAATGACCCTAGTGCCTTCACCTGGTCCCTGTTCTCTAGAAGAATGCTGAGGGAAGAACACGATCTCCACGATGGGCAGGAGGACAGGGGCTCCCTCGTTCCATTGCTGTCAGCATATTCTGGTGCATTAGAATTTATGGGGCTATTGGATATCAGCAATGTGATTACTTTTATAAAACCAAGATCTTTAAATCGTAGAGTTTTTGTAAAAGTAAGTAATAAGATGGGGTGTGGCCATGAAAATCTTAGGCACCAACATACTGGTGGCACATGCTGCATGGTGTAATACTTAAAGATCATCTATGCATTTTTCTTTTTTAAAGTTTGATGACCTGCTTCGTGATGAGAAAGGTTTGCTGTTGGATGCTACTTGGCAGATATTTTGAAACAAACAAACTCATTTAGTCTACCCCTTTAAAGGATATAAGATATATAAGAGGGCAACTGATGTTCAAAAAAAGTTTTTTAATGCGTACAATGGAAGAAAAATTGTAAATGGGTGTTTGCAGATATTGTCACTGTTATATATGTTCCCGGAAATGGGGTGCCACTTATCAAATCATATGTCTTAATACTTAGCAAACTTGGAAGAAGGATTTTACCAACTGTAGAAAAGTCTCCCAAACAAAGGGTTTCAGTGGATATTGAACATGGGCTAACCTTAAAAACAATGGCTTGGCATTAGAGAAGATGGATACTTCCTAACTCAAGAAAATAATTTTCACAACTAGTGAATAATATGTAAAAATGAGTACAATGTTTAAAAGGCAAAATTTAAACATGTACTTCTTTCATTTGTGTCTACATGAGTTACCTTTTTCTGACATGACAGCCATTAAATGAAGAATCAAAATAAACTGCACTATGAAGTGGAATTGGGAATTACCATAATATGGAGTGTTAAATTCAGATCTGGAAAAGTAATGGGACATACAAATTGTACTGTTCTCATTATTAATAACTTTTAGTGACAGCAAAAAGGTTTTGTATTATCAGTAGGCACAATTAAAACATTTAAAACGACTTCATTTTCATCTTTTAACATTTCTCCCTTTGCATACGTTTTAAATATATATCTAGTATATTGGTACAGGAACACAGTAGTGCGTGTATGTAATTTATAACTAAATATGCATACTGTAAAGGCACATGCTCAAAATGTTTTTACTAATAATGATTCACAGTAAAAATTTTGGAGACCACTAAAGAAAGGAAAGGAATTGATGGGAGGTGAGGAGGGAAGGAAGACATCTAGTTAGGATGCTAATTGTGATGGATCAGGCAAACTAATACAGTAGTTTTGGGGTATGGAGACAGAGTGTACAGGATAGCATTTAAAAGTGCTTTTGTGGGCTTCCCTGGTGGCGCAGTGGTTGAGAGTCCGCCTGCCGATGCCAGGGACACGGGTTCGTGCCCCGGTCCGGGAAGATCCCACATGCCGCGGAGCGGCTGGGCCCGTAAGCCATGGCCGCTGAGCCTGCACATCCGGAGCCTGTGCTCCACAACGGGAGAGGCCACGGCGGTGAGAGGCCCGCATACCACACACACACACACACAAAAAAGTGCTTTTGTGACATTATCACTAGAACGTGTGACGTATGAACCATGGAGGTGAGGAAAAGAAAGTATCAAGAATGACTGCTAAGATTTTGGCATGAGCAAATGAATACATGTTAAGTGACATTTACTGAGGACTGGAACCTGAGAGGAGGAGAATATTTGGGGGTGGGGCTATCACCATCCCATGCGAGTCATGTTAAGTTAGAGACGATAAATAAGTGGTTGATTATAAAGTATCCCCTGCACAGCAGCTCCTGCCATCATCTTGGGGGAATTTCCACCTCCATTGAGCACAAGAGCCCCACCAGCCTCTACCTCTAGCATCTCCAGAACTTTAACTTTTGCTGTAGGTCAGCACCCACTCGCATGTCCCAATCCTGGTCTTAATCTCTGACCGTAACTCCATTCCCTCTAGCTCTTTTACCCTTAACCACCAATATCCTATACAGTGACTGCACTGAGCTCGTAGGCACTTGGTCCATTAGTGTCTTAGTCCACTGGTCTCTCTCGACTCCTTCCTTCACTATTCTAGCTACTCTCCACGAAGCATCACCTCTATACTCTCCCAGCACCCCATAAATTCCCTCAAACACTATTTGTGTACGTACTTTGATAGTCATATATTGTATCTTGGCTACTGGTTCACTTCTATTATGTTTCCTATTGGACACTCGTCACCGAGGCCTGAGACTGTGTCTAACTGCATCGTCTTTTTATCTCCAGCATCAACCTCACTGCCTGAAATATAGAGGCTGCCCCATAGAGCTTTAAAACGACTGAACTGTGAAGATAAAATTAACTGCTTTTTCTTTCAACCATTTACCTTAAATCTATCAAAATAGTTAAATCACACCTATCAATGCTCAAAAATCCAGTTCAGTCGATAAACTAAAAGTGACTGTTTTAAATTTTAAAGCCATTAAATCCAGTTTGTATTCATGAAATTTAAGCATACTGGAAATTCTATTCCAAGCAGTGCCAGCTATGTGTTCTATTTTTTTCTATGAAAGTTAAAAAACAAGTAACTTAGGCTTCCAGGGATAAACCAGTGTCTGATAAGGTGCATTTCCAGAATCAGTATCAGTGTAAGTTATAGATGAGCAGCTGGAGGGTTTCAGGGTGTGAAAAAGAAGATGAGAAGTGGGTAATAAAGAAGTGAGAGAAGAACAAGTCTCCATTTTGTTGTTGTCTGTTGCTCTTATTTTCAGAGGTTAATGCATTTATCTCTGAATACATGCTCTATCAGTTTAAAAATAACTTTGTCATATTTAAACTTTTCATAAAGGAATGTGAAGACAATAGACAATATGGTCTAAGCAGATAGATCCAGGAAAATCATATTTCCAACTTCATTTTCAAAGGGGAAATTGCTTCCAGAAAATCGCTCTTACAAAGTAAACTCTCCCATGTACAACTGCAGGGGTGTGGGTGGTCGACATTTACAGCAATCCTTTGAAATAACTGGTGATCCACGTATAGCTGTTCACCTTGACACATTAGATGAAATGCAGAGGCGGCAACAGTAATCCTAATACTAAACTAAAGATATTCTCCAAGAACTGCTTCAAATAGGGACAAGAGTAAGGTGAATTGACACATTTATGTCACTGCCTTTGCAAATTGCCTTTTACCCTTCTCCTTTCTAACTCCTTGAAATGATATCAATTAAGGCCAATAAAATTTCTAGAAGGAAAAATACAATCTATATCATTAGCACAGAAGAAGCAGCTGTTTTAAAACAGGTTATTGCCAGAGATTCTTAGTCTATATTCTGTAATATAGGCTACAGTCTGTATTCTCATCTTACTCTATAGCTGTGCTGTCCACTTCAGTGGCAACTGTCATTCTGGCTATTGGACACTTTAAACGTGGTCAGTCTGATTTGAGATGCACTGTAAGTACAAAATACATGCCGGATAATGAAATTTTATTAGAAAGACTATAAAGTATCTCACTTCTAAGTTTTCTATTTTCAACACTTACATATCAAAATGACAGTAGTTGAATATATTAGGTTAACTAAAATGTATTATTAAAATTAATTTCATATGTTTCTTTTTACTTTTTTAAAGAGGTTATGAGAAAATTTAAAGTTACATATGTGGCTTGCATTTGTGCTTTGCATTATATTTCTATATGGCAGCACTGGTCCATAGAATGCCCTTCCGCTGCCATCTTTAAACTGGACTCAAAAAATCATGCTTTTATTCTTTTATGAATGTATAAAAAAACTTTCAGAAAAAAAGTAAAATTGGTCATGTACTTTTAGAAAATAATACAAAATCAGAAATGTCCCCCCACTCTTTTACAACAAGTAAAAGTAGCAGAGAAGGTCTAATAATGCAGTGTTCACTGCACACGAAACCAGTGTTCACAGCTGCTTTTCCTAAACCGACTGTAGTGCTGCCAAGATAGTCGACGGAAAGGCTGCTCACTGTGTGGGACAGGCCCTGTCTTACAAGCATACCACTGTATTCTGATTAAGTTGGCCAAACTGTGATGAGGCTGCCTAAGAAACAGGAAGGAAATACAGAAAATTAAAGACGGGGCAATGGAAATAGAGGATGGGACAGCAAGACACAGCTAGTTTTCTGCCCCAGAAGAGTGCAGGGGATTTCCCTAGGTGATGTATATACATCAGAAATGCCATGAACCTATGTCCCCATCTGTGTCTACTGATGGCTTATGGATTTAGAATTTAGGGAAAAACAATGCTACTGAACGTAAGGCTAAAACATAGGAAGCCTCCATTGTGAAAGAAAAACCAACAAGCTATATATCAATCTCCCTTCAATAGATGCTTCTAAATAATATCTGGAAAGGCAGCACAATGGACACGCACGCTCCTTGCCTGTGGCAGTCAGAGCGTCCAAAGCATCTACTCATACTACACAAATAGTAAAGAATTCTACCGAGAGAGAATGAAATGGAACCTCTTCACTTTCGCCGCTAACCTCCTCCAGGCTGACTTTCCTGTATAGCATGTATGATATCACTTCATGCTTTTGAGAACACGATTTGACCTATTTTTGCTTGTATCCATTTAACAGAGAGCTGTGTTATAGTGGGTCTCTATTATACTTTGGTCTGGTCATTTTATGAAGCTTGTATTACATCAAGTCCTAAAGGGGCAAGGAATATTCAGGAATGTGAGAAAAGGCAGGAAGAAGCAAGGACAAATCCAAATGTCTCTCCAGGTATCATGCCAGAGTTACCTATTGTTTTTGATTTGATACTGACTAAATAAACCCAGATTCATTATCTTTCATATTAAGCCAATAGTTAGAGAGGGTAGAGTGAGATGCAACTTTTGCCTGGGTCTGATTTTATTTAACATGTTCTGGGCTCATGACAAAGCTCTCAAAAGCTTTAACTATTCCCAAGTTCCCCTCTCACTAGCCTCCTTATCTTCTTTTCCTTCAGATGTAAAAGTTGGCTGCTTATGCATTTTGCATAATGGCAGGTGGAAACTTCCAGGGAAAGAAAAGAAGAGGGAAATAACCATTTCATTTTTCTCTAGTTAAAAAAAATCTCTTTAAATTGTCAGACTGTCCAACAGGGACAAGCCACACATATGATTGCTTTGTGAGAGAAAACACCCAGCTATCTGAGAGCTTTTAAATACAAGAATGTCCTGCTATTCGTGGATACCAAATGTGGACAAATACAGCACATCTGTAATAATAAACAGGTTCAAAGAGGTGATAATATAGACATATACATTTAAAGTTGTTCTGGCTCAGCTGGTAGTGTCAAATTAGGGATGCGTGCAAAGACCCCCAGACAGACAACAGGAGAGATGGGTGGAATACAGAATATTTATCAAATATTAAATTCTAGAACTTTGACATTTTCCAAGAATTCCTGAAATAACACTTTTGAGTTTTATGCTTTCAACTATGGAACTTACACTTTTGATCATTAGAACCTAGGGATTATTTGGCAGGTAGGGGTTCTAGAGGCAACTTCACATTTATATTCCTAACACTTATTCTGTTTATTTTAAGGAAGTACTGCTTTATGAGATCCAGCTTTAGTGTATTACTATTTAACAATAGCTATAATTTCTAGTAATTCTATATATACCTTAAGATGATTGTAAAATTGGGGAGAACTTTTCTATAAGTTTGAATCTGCTTATTTAAAATAAGAAGAGTGTTCTAACTTGTTCATATTTCATTTCATTAAGCCTCCTTCAATAAAACATGGATGATGGCATCTCCCTCCACTACATGAAAAGAACTCCATGAACGGGGACTTCCCTGGCGGTCCAGTGGTTAAGACTTCACCTTCCAATACGGGGGTGCAGGTTTGATCCCTGGTTGGGGAGCTAAGATCCCACATACCTCGTGGCCAAAAAACCAAAACAGAAGCAATATTGTCACAAATTCAATAAATACTTTAAAAACGGTCCACATCAAAAAAAAGAACGCCATGAAGCATGTGAGCTTTCCCATTGGTCAAATGTAGGAAAACAAAACTTTTGTCTATCTTGGATATAAGACTGTATAAAATATTTTCACTTTTGATAGGCTTTAAACTACATGACATCTCAAGCCAGGAATACTTTTCTTCCAGCCACGCATAAGCATCCCCATATGTTTCCCCCTCAAATTATGAAAAGCATAGAGACTTTATTTTATATATAGTCATTAACGCAGCACAAATATAGATTATCTAATTTAGCATTTAAGTGCTAAATGTTCCGAGGATCTTTAGTGTGTAAATTGGTCAAGGGGAGGGGAGATAGTACAACTTCTTTCCCTAAACTGCTCATTCAGAATTCGCAAGGAGATCTAACTGAATCTCAGACACACCATTCCCAATAAAGGACACTCCTGCTAAGCGCCAGAGGGAGAAGAAAACCTGTACTATTTGAAATTAACAACTATTGTGAAATCAGCATTTCTGAGCAAAAGATCTCTCATTAAAAAAACAAGCAGCAGATTATTCAGCATTCTGTGTTGGAGGTAACTATATTTTCTAATTGGAGATCTTGGAAAAATACTGACTCTTCATTTGGAATTTCATACTGATTTAATTTCACATTAAGAAAACTACTTCTCTAAACCCCTTCTTTACTTTACCCAATACTATTATTATGTGTACTGTTCTTTAGAAACAGGTCAGTTATATACAAGTCACCCTTCCTGCCTGCATTTTTCTTCTCTCATGCAAACATTCTACTTTTCAAATAAAATAAATGCCCTTCAAATTAGAAAATGTGCAGTTTTACAGAGCCTAGAAAGTTTAAAAGCATTAAAACCTTCGGAAAAATGTTCTTAAATGCTTAAAATAGTATCAGCTGCCACAAACAATATTTCACATGGGGTGTGGGGGGATACTCTTTAACATAGCAGCAAGAAATAATAAGAATTATTTTATTTTTAAAATAAAACAAAACAAAAAATATTAAAATTGTCAAGAAATCAGCACATCAGAAATAAAAATGAAAATTTCCTGACATTTGGTTGCAGCGAGAGACTAACTTTCGAATTTGCTTCTAGCTTGATGGTATCAAATTTCATATGATGTCTTACAGTAATGACTCAAGCTTTTTTAATTGAAACATGAATTGTTTTAGCCTATGGAAAATTCTAACCAGCTTAAATGTCAAGCTATTTCATTATGAAATTAGTCATCTCTTAAATATTAATTATAATTTATTTTGTTTCTGTAAGCAATAATAGAATGAATTAAAGGCACCAAAGTAAGTACCCTTGAGTTCTACTGAAAACGTTAAAAAAATGAACAAAATTAAAATCATCTCTCTGATTTGACAGAGAGGAAAACTAGCCCTTTCTTTCCTCTTTTATCACTGAAGAAGTACAAGATATGCTAAAATTGAAAATAAGCATGAAAAAGTAACTCCCTATGTTATTTTAGATCTCTCCAAATTTTTCCAAATTCCAAATTATACCCCTTCCTCTGAATTCTGGATCATTTTATCTCTACACTTTTTCATTCATTCAGCTCAGCAAGCATTTATTGAGTGTCTATTATATGCCAAGGGCTGTTTTACTTCATTTCGATAGAGTAAAATAGCAAAAATCCATTCCCTATGAACAATACCTTCTGGAAAGAGAAATAGGCAATAAACAATGAAACGATCAATGAATAAACCACGTAGAATGTTAGAAGTTGGCAGATATGATGAAAAACTAGAGCAGGGCAAGGAGAATCAAGACAGCTGGGGGGAGAGGGGTTTCAGCTTTAAATAGGATGGTCAGATGTGGCCTCATTGACAAAATAGCAGGTGATGAGGATGTTCTCTTCCACACGGGTTACTGCAGCAGCACTTTTAATGTAAAAGAAGGAAAGCCACTGAGGCCAAAGGTTTTTAAAAAATCATTGTACAAATTCTTATGGTTAAATTAAACTGTCAAGCTCTGCTGTAATACTGTTTCTCTTCAATATGTGATGGTACAGGACAGATGTTGAATGGAGGGGTAGAACTGCAGGGGAGCATTTTAAACTGAAGAAGTAAAAACTTATACTATTTATAATTTTGATGAGTTTGTTTTTATAGAGAAGAGTTTTCTCCCCAAAGTTGTTTCTGAAATGGCAAATCATTTTCATTATTAAAAATTAAATTTTTTTTTTTTAAAAACTAGAAGATATTAGGAAGTGAGTCAGGCAGATAGATACCCTGCAAAAGAGTATTCCTGATGCAGGGAATGATCAGGGCAAAGGAACGGGTGTGCCTAGTGTGGGGAGGAATAGTAAGAGAAGAGGTCAGGATAACGGGGACTAGATCATATAGAACCTTTTCTGCTATTTTACAGACTTTAATTTTTACTCTGAGAACAATGGGGAGACACTGGGAAACTTCTAAGCAAAGAAATTACGATATGACTTGTTTCAAAGGATTACTCTGGCATCTTGGTTGAGTATAAACTTTACAGAGAGCAAAGGTGGAAGCAGGGAGACTGGTTAGGAGGCTTCTGGAATAATCCAGGTGTGAGCTAATGATGGCCCAGGAAAGGATGATGAGAAAGTGAGAAGTGGTTTGAGTCTGGATATGTTTTCAGATCGATCCCATAGGACTGAATGTAAAATGGGAAAGAAAGAGAGGTCAAGGATATCACCTTCTTTAGGTAATTTTCTCCAATTCACCCAACTAGATTTAGTAATTCTATTTCTGTACACCATTGAACACAAAGCATCTTTTTTATATCTCTATCATAGCTCCTACCCTGGAGTAGTTATTAGTAGTTATATACCCCCACATACCTGGAAATTTCTCCTTGAGGGCAAATGCTATCTCTTTTCTATGCCTCTATTCCCAATACCCACACCATGGACAATCAAAGCATGTTCGATGAACAAACCAGTCAATGAGTCCTTGTGGAATGAAGCCACTTGTGCTATGCATCTTTTGTGGGGTGGCATAACAGTCCCCAACTTGCATATTAGAAGCACACCTCAGTGAAATCCTTATTTCTCCTCTACTCAGACTCTACTGCCTTTTGATCACTTCACCTTTGTGACAAAGTTTGCATGTTGCTGTCCACGTGGCTTCAAAATAGGAAAGTAATTTTTATCCTGCCCTGCTTATATATGTCCTTACAGACTTTATTGCTCCTTTGGAAATGCATATGGAACGCAAAACAGTAGTCCTTAAACTGAACTTATATTTAGGCAAAATCTGTCCAGCAGGCTCTGAAAGCACGGTAGAAATGGCACAAATTGGAGTAAAGATGAATATATAATATATATAGTATCCATATATTTTTGTATAAAGATGAATATAGACGTGTATATATAAAGCACTGGATAACATAAAAATGCCCTCACTAATAGAAATGTTTTAGCTTCTCACAAATAGGCGCCAGGAAACTGAAGGGGCCATCAACATATTCCAAGTCGTGGCAATTAGGAGAAAGACCATGAAAAAGTCATCATATTTATACACATAGCTTCCAACTTTGTAAATAAATTGCTTTGTATAGTAAGATTTCCCAACATGATTGATTTTCTACCTAGAAAGAAAACTAAGTGCTTTTTGATACAGAGAGATTATGAAACAGTAAAACCAGAGTGGTTATGAACAACTAGGTATAGTAGTGATAAACAGCTGTAAGATGTGAGAAGCTTTTTGTTTTGTTTTGTTTTGTTTTGTTTTAATTCTAAAGGTGAAAAAACAGACATTTCAGAGATCATGTGCAGCCTGATATTCTGGAGCTAGAGTTTATCCTTGTAGTGGGACCCCCTTCATTATACACGTGACTATTTTGGTGACCATGTCTGTTTGTTTGTTCAATCACAGAAATGTAAGTCAAGTACATATCCACAGTTACTAAGAACGACCTTACCTGAAGAGGCAATCCAAATGGAGTCACTTTAGACTGAGATATCCAGTATCACATTTAAGAATTTAAACAGCCATCTCCATTTGTGGGAGAGTATATTTGCATATATTGTGTGTGTACATGTATATGTCTATATACCTATACATCTATACATCTATATGTGTATAGCATATATTGTATTATTATTGTGTCAACTTGTCTTCTGCTGGTTTGGCCCCTGCACTCAGGATAAGGAACACCCAATAGCATGAACAGGTCTAGAGTGATATATAGCAATATGCTACAGAGCCAGGGCTTGAGGAGTAAGATCACCAAGAGGGGACCTTTTGATAAGATGACCAATGAATTCTACAAGCAGTATTGTCTAATTGCCCAAGCATAAATTTTCCCCTTTTCTGCTCTGTAATTCCCTTAAGTTATCCTCAAACTTTCCTCAAAGTTTTATAAATTGTTTCAGCCTCATATTAGCTGCCTTACGGGAAATAAATTGAGGAGTCTATATAACTATGAATGCAGTTAAGTAGCCCCAGTGAGAGCTTCCGCAGTTATGACATGGCCGGGTGAGAAAAGAAGAGGGAAGTCCAGAGCTACAGTTTGACAAGGGATAAGTGACAGGGATAGATTTATGAAACATGCAAGTACAACAAATTAGTCTGTCTTCGAGTTGAGATGAGATAATCAGTCTATAGTCTATACATAATAAAACAGAATTTGGAAGAGTTTTAGCCAAGTACTGAATAAAGAAAGTATACCAGAAATGTCTAGCCATATATGATTTTGCATAATGCACAGGTCATAATCTAATGATAGATTATAATATGAAAATTATATTATTTGTAGAAACTGGTGTGTAAATATAGTTGAATATTAGAATATTAGGTTCAACCATATGAAATTGTAATTCTTAAGGTCAAAACTAGTTGAATGTCAACAATTTCATACAGTTCAACCTAATAAATTGCAAAAATAATATTATATAAGGAGATCTTGCTCTTTTATATCCATGATTACTCTGGTATTATGCATTGGTTTTATGAAACTTAACATCAGTTCAAATTTCTTTATTTCAGAACGTTTACATATACAACAGATTTAATATCATTGAACCCAATTTTGAATGGGTATATAATCCCGAATGAGCGGAGAGACTGCTTTTTTATAGGAACAGGAATATTTGGTCTCTGGACAATTTAAAGCCCATCTATACTTTCTTTAAAAAGCAGGTTGCTCTATTTTACTTCAACTCTTACCTTGATGTTTGTATTTTAATAAAACCATTAGCGAGTCTTAAATAAGATAAATACAGATAATATATATTAAATAATATAAATGCAGATAATAAATCTAATCCTATCCGAGATTTGGAAACTAATACAAAACTCACCAAATACGAGTATGGCACGTAACATTTAAAATCTTCTAAATTATTATTGTTACTTTAACTCTTTCCTCAAGTTAGAGCAAGTGTATTTTACTGGATTAGTCAGGACAGAGGAGGTTATAACCTAGAACAAACAGCTCCTTAATATCAGTGGCTTAAAGCAACAAAGGTTAATGCCTCACTCCTGCTGAATGCCCATGACATGTTAGAAGCAGGCTGTGCTCATTGCGGTTACTCAGGGACCCAGGCTGACACAGCACCATGATCTTTATGGTCACTGAGTCAGAGGCAAGTAAGCACTTGAGGGGTTCACAGGTGCAATTAAATCTTCTTCCCATTCTGCCCACAACTGTTGGCCAGAACTATTCCTATGGCTCACCACCCACAAGGGAAAGAGAAAGTGCAATCCTACCATATTATGTCTGGATGGAGAGACAAATGAAAATATTTGTATAATAAATAATGTATAATATTTGTGTAATAAATGAATAGCACTGATGACTAACCCTTTTACTGGAGGAAAAACAGGGGTTCTTCCTTGTTCAGAAACAGGAGATTTTGTGTATCTGTGTACACACATACGCACACATATCATTAATTGGAAACCATTCTTTTGGTTCAAATCAAGATTGAGGCAGGAAGATGAAATTCCCTTACTAAAATTAGGGTGCCATCCACTAAACACTGAACAATTCACCATATTTTGTTGCTAAAGATGATTAAATAATCCCTGATTAAACTTCAAAATGTTCTACCTACTCTCAACTCTGACTGACCACAAACTAATATTCTTTCAGAAAGCCATCTACAGAGGAAATTTTAAAAATTGTGCCGATCCATCTTTGAAAACACACTTGCTTGTGTTTTCAGAAAACAGGTTTGATTTTTTTGTAAAATGTGATTGATTTTAGCCCTGAATACAGGCGAGCACAATACTTTGGTTTGATGAAGAAAGTCCGAAAATAATTTTGCAAGCCAAGTTCATGGCGGTCACTTTTCCTAATACAAATTCTCAGAACAGATGATATTATCAAAACAGTCAAAAGAGACAGATAATATTGTATCTTGATGCATTAAATCCCCATAATGTGCTCTCTAGCTAAAGAAAACTAAATTACTTATAAAGTGCTTTGAGGCAAAAACTATTATCTTAAGTTATTTTCCTATTGTGTACAAATGAATAGAAAAAAGTACTCTGAATTTCCATTACCAGATGACATTCTGTGAAATACCTGAAGCAAAAAGAAGCTACAGAAATAGTGAGGGTTCAATCTAAAATCTAAAACAGAAAAAGAGGAATATTCCTTCATGTTTTTATTTTTTAATATAATAGCTGAGCTACTCACTCTCAGTTTAATAAAAGGAAAAATAAAGGTGGATTCTACCTCAGTCCACACATCAGGACACCAGAAAATCTGTGGCTCTAAATCAAGAGAGGAATTAAGATAACAGTGATCTAGGTATATTAAAGGAACATTTAGTGCAAAATCTAGTTTTCAAATCCATAGAACATCCAACATACTTGAAATCCTTGAACCCACTTTTTTTCCTAGGCTATTTTGGACCCTGGGTTTATGATCAAATTCTAGCAATGTACATAATCTTAATGTTTTCTTTTTTATCTTTTCTTTTGTGTTTATTTATCATTTCAACCAGATAAGACGTTTAGACATATAAGCATGCACATCATTTTATATTCTATATAGAACAATATATGATGACATGTAGATGATAGTCTTAGAACTTTACAGGTCATTTGATTTGGGACAATACTTTGATACTAATTCCTTCTGAAAACCCATGAGGAAAAGAACAAGCATTCAGTAAGCATTTAGCCACATCCCACACTACCCACTGAATCTTTACAGCAACCTCATAAAGGAGGTTAAATCTCACTTTATAAGAAAATGGAGACTCAGAGATGAGGTATTTTGGTGAAGTCTGCAGAGCTAGTAAATAGTTAAGATAGAATTAAGTCTCAGTTTTAAGGGTTCCAAAGCCCATGAACTTTTTAGAAATGATACAAATCATTTCCACTCATTTAAAAGAATGTCAGGGGCTTCCCTGGTGGCGCAGTGGTTGAGAATCTACCTGCCAATGCAGGGGACACGGGTTCGTGCCCCGGTCTGGGAGGAGCCCACATGCCGCAGAGCAACTAGTCCCGTGAGCCACAATTACCGAGCCTGCGCGTCTGGAAGCTGTGCTCTGCAACAAGAGAGGCCGCAATAGTGAGAGGCCCGCGCACCGCGATGAGGAGTGGCCCCCACTTGCCGCAACTAGAGAAAGCCCTCACACAGAAACAAAGAGCCAACACAGCCATAAATAAATAAAGAAAAAATTTTTAAAAAAAAGAATGTCAGAACTTTAGATTTCAAGATTTCACTGATCTATACCATAACACAACCAGTGACCAAACTAAATTCACAAAGCTCTTCTTTGTAGCTACAGATGGGTATCTGTTCTTTGTAGTAACAGAAGCATCAGATTTGGGTACTTATTTCTAATGTGTTACTATTACCTACATATAAAATAAAAAGAAAAAAAGAAAAGTAACAAAAATACATAACCAACTCTTGACCACTTGGGAGGCAGCACAGGAAAAAAAGTTAGTTTAACAAAAAGGCTGGACCATGCAGTCAAGCCATCTGGGTTGACTACTGATTCTATCACATACTAGCTGTATAACCTTAAGTAAGTCACCTTACCTCCCTGTGTTTCAGTTTCCTTATTAGCAATTCTTATTTGACAGCTGAACACTTTATCTCATTTAAGATTTAAAAAGAAATAAAGCATATTCTAGAAGCAAAGTATTTCCATTTTCACCACTCTCAAACCCTGTTTTGGTTTTAACATATATTTTGCCTTCTAAGAACTTCCTAACATTAAGACTCACAAAGGTTCACGGTATGCAACACAATAGTGAGATGATACAGAGACACAATTTGGCGTCTGGGTTCTACAGAAATGACTGTCATAAAATTGATTTAGAAACTAGATACACCCCGTTGTGTGAGAGTTACTACTGTCTCAAAGCATAACTTAAGTCACATTGTTATTCGTTCTTTTCTTCTCCTTTCCAATTGCCTATTTACTAAATAGGTAAGAATTTGATGAGCTGAGGGTGGGACTAAAAAAGAGAAGCAACTTCCTTTCTCCTTGGCACTACTAGGCAAAGTGAAATATAAACCAGCAGACAAAACTCGAAGTCTGCTCTGATCTTTTCCCCAAAGCAACAGCGAGGGACACCGCCTTCCCCATGGGACAGAAAACAAGGGCCCTTTAAATATGCCTTATTTTAACAACACATTGTGATACTGCTTCTATTTTATTCTATTCCTACCCTTTAATCAAAGAAGAGTTATATGCATTAAAAAATAAACCCGAGAAGTCTTATGATCATTGTATATTGTGCCCATAGTCCAACTTCAGTCATTCATAACTACTTTAGTATCTCAACAGAGGAAAGCAAAAATATACCACCCCTCCCCGAAATGTGTTAGAAATTAAAGCAACAACTATAAAGTCTGATAGGCTGTCTGAGGATTAAAGGAAGGAAAGGAGAGAAGAAGGGGAGGAAGAGAAAAGAAAAAAAGTAAAAGTAGGCTATTTTGAGAATTAATCAAAGACTAAGTGCCTCCTTTTTCAAAATTCCTTTTTCCATCTCTAGAAGAAGAAAAGTAAAAGCAAACATTATAAAGATCCATAGGAAATGCACCACCTATGGAATCTTCCCAATAAAGAGATCAGCCTCAAACTCCCACAGATGGAAAGTTACTCCCAGAACCTAATATAGTGCTCATCAGATAGTACTTAGTAAATCTTTTTTTTTTCATGAATGAATAAATGAATGATTTAGGAGTGAATTAGACAGTAAATAGTCTCCTAACTGGCCTTGGTGAGATCAGCTTTCCTTTTCCTGCCATCTGACACTGTCATTGCACAGCTCACCTCCCACACCACCACTGTCCATATTTACCAGGTATGCATGCCCAACAGCACCCAGGATCGGGACTGCACACTGCTCAATCTCTGGGGACACTATTCATACAGGGATTTTTTTTTTTTTTATTACTTGTGCTCCAAGGGTCCCATTTTCATAAAACATTCTGTGACTATTACGCTTTGGAATTGTGCTTGATGTGCCCAAAGAACTATCTTAGGATATACCCAGTGTATTGCACAATTCCAAGGGGCAATATTTACATTTTTTGCTACAGGAATGGCACCCTTGGAGCACAACCTTATAGAGAATTCTAGTTTATTTATTTTTTTTTTTTTCTTTTTGCGGTATGCGGGCCTCTCACTGTTGTGGCCTCTCCCGTTGCGGAGCACAGGCTCCGGATGCGCAGGCCCAGCGGCCATGGCTCACGGGCCCAGCCGCTCCGCGGCATATGGGATCCTCCCAGACCGGGGCACGAACCCGTATCCCCTGCATCGGCAGGCGGACCCTCAACCACTGCGCCACCAGGGAGGCCCAGAATTCTAGTTTATTTATCTATTTTATGTTAGTGTGTCAATCTTTCCTTGGATTCCTTTTCTTCCCCATTGTCTTTAGCCAGTCAGATCCATCATTTGTTTTCTTTTCTTACCTTTTAAAAAATATATTTATTTTATAGGTTCTATTGAACAGCCATAGAAAATTTTATTTATTATTGAATTTATTATTTTCATTTGAGTTTTTAAAATTAATTTTTATTGGAGTATAGTTGCTTTACAATGTTGTGTTAGTTTCTACTGTACAGCAAAATGCATCAGCTATACATATACATATATCTCCTCTTTTTTGGATTTCCTTCCCATTTAGGTTACCACAGTGCATTAGGTAGAGTTCCCTGTGCTATACAGCATGTTTTCATTAGTTATCTATTTTATACACAGTATTAATAGTGTATATATATCAATCTCTATCTCCCAATTCCTCCCACCCATCCCTTCCCCCTTGGTACCCATACATTTGTTCTCTACGACTATGTCTCTATTTCTGCTTTGCAAATAAGATCATCTGTACCATTTTTCTAGATTCCACATATATGCATTAATATACGATATTTGTTTTTCTCTTTCTGACTTCCTTCACTCTGTATGACACTCTCTAGGTCCATCCACATCTCTACAAATGACCCAATTTTGTTCCTTTTTATGGCTAAGTAATATTCCATTGTATATAGGTACCACATCTTCTTTATCCATTCCTCTGCTGATGGACATTCACTTCCATGTCTTGGCTATTGTAAATAGTGCTGCAATGAACATTGGGGTGCATGTGTCTTTTTGGATTATAGTTTTCTCTGGGTATATGCCCAGTAGTGGGATTGCTAGGTCATATGGTACTTCTATTTTTAGTTTTTTAAGGAACCTCATACTGTTTTCCATAGTGGCTATATCAGTTTACATTCCTACCAACAGTGCAAGAGGGTTCCCTTTTCTCCATACCCTCTCCAGCATTTATTATTTGTAGATTTTTTGATGATGGCCATTCTGACCAGTGTGAGGTGATACCTCATTGTAGTTTTGATTTGCATTTATCTAATAATAA
This sequence comes from Mesoplodon mirus, assembly GCF_964341445.2. Classification (NCBI taxonomy): domain Eukaryota; kingdom Metazoa; phylum Chordata; class Mammalia; order Artiodactyla; family Ziphiidae; genus Mesoplodon; species Mesoplodon mirus. The sequence continues at coordinate 155,747,246 of NC_138978.1, read as the reverse complement.
GTGATGTTGAGCATCTTTTCATGTGTTTGTTGGTCATCTGTATGTCTTCTTTGGAGAAATGTCTATTTAGGTCTTCTGCCCATCTTTTGATTGGGTTGTCTGTTTTTTTGATATTGAGCTGCATGAGCTGTTTGTATATTATGGAGATTAATCCTATGTCAGTTGCTTCATTTGCAAATATTTTCTCCTATTCTGAGGGTTGTCTTTTCATCTTGTTTATCGATAATTTGGACCATCCTCTCTTCAAAACCTCAACGTCTTTGCCCTTCCATGAATCAGTTTCTTTGACTATATTATTTGCTTTCCAGTTCGTTAGAGTCTCTATGTCCACCCCCTTAAATGTGTTACTCTGGGTTCCACTGTTAGCTTTATTGTTGGCTTACTTTACAAATCTTCACTAGGTGAATTCATCTATACTCACAACTTCCATTGTCATGTATGTTGTGATGAGCACCCCCCCACCCCGCCACTCTCTCTCCAGCTCCCATCCTTCCTACATTCCAGGCTTGCATATCCAATTATCTACACTTGAATTAGCCACCTGGATATCCAACACAGCCCTCAATCACAATATGTCCAAAATGACATTCTCATTCCTTCTCTCAACTCAGAATCTCTCATTCTCCTGTGTTTTGTAATCCCATCCGAAGCTAGAATCATGAATGTCATCCTCTCTTTCTCTTTATTGCCCATGGCTAAAGGATTACCTATCTCTTCTATGCCCCAAATCATTTTGAAATCCGTACTTTCATCTCTAGCCCACTGCCACCATAGACTTCATTCTGTATTACCTGGATTCCTGCAATAAACTCTCCCAACTGATTTCCCAGCATCAGGCTTTGTTTCTAATCCATCTTCCTCACCGTTGACAAGATATTTCATTCCACTTCTTTAAAACTCTTCAATGGCTCCCTGAGGTTTTCAGAATAAAGCCTAAACTGTTTCAAAGGGCATATAAAGCCTTTCATATTAAAAGTACTTCTCCCATAAGAAATAATGATAATGTACTCTACTGTAACCTTTCCAGGGCTCAGGCTGCAACTGCTCTTTAATGCCCCATCTCCAGACAAGATAAAGAGCCATTAAGTCCCAGCTCTTTTCATTAAAGGGAGGCATTACCACCCTGAATGAAGTTCAGAGAAGAACAATTGCTCTCGCCAGGTCATCAGCAGGAGAAAACTATGTATCTCCATATTCTCAGGTCCCTGCACAATGCTGGGGCCAAATACAAGTTCCAGGGACAATCTTTCAAGGTTTCTAGGCACTAGAGCTTCCCAATCAAAGGGAGTTTTCTTAATATGATGTAAGGCCAACTTACTAAAGTGAGCATCTCCATTTGCATGAATACCTTCAGAGGCTAAAGAAATTATATTGGTAAAGAAGTGATGCTTGGCTATCCACTCATTGTGGTCAGCTGTAGTGCCACAGGCCTGAGAACACTGGGATGTTGATGTAGGGGCTGAGGTAGTGTTTGTCTCACATATGGACAGGAATATCCCAAACACTGTGGTACATGTACACTGATACAAGAACTATATAGAAATCACAGGTCTTTCAAACTCAAGGAATGTTAACAATACCAAAATGAACTATGTCTATACATAATAAGGATGCACCACTCCCTGTTTGTTTAGGAATTTACTTTCTGAATTCTGTGGTCACATCTTATTTTTATTCTACCTGCCTCAGATATCAGTAGTATTGTATTATTTAGAATACATAAATAATATTTATTTTCTAAATCAAAACATCATTTCCTCAGAAGAGGGTACATGGCTTCATAGAAAAAGATAATTAGTCATATCAATTCTTAATATTGAACATGTGTTATTCTCCATTAGAGCTTAAAAAATAATGACACAAATAAATGCTTTTACAGAAGCTCATATGTCTCCATGGAAAAATTATTGAGGTCATTATTCTTTTCCTTGAGGGATGCAGATCAACTCTAATTATATGTGACACTTCTGAAACTATGCAGTGTTGCTCCAGCTAACCCTTTCCTTTCAAATATTTCAGGTAGATTAGCTATACCAACATGTTTTATTTCAGCATGTTCATCAAAAACTATTCTTCTTACTCCAAAACATAATATTTTCATTGACATAAGTCTTCATTGGAAACAGAGTAGATTTTAACATGAAAAACAGAAATAAGGCCACATATGATTAGAGCTCTATGTTTACACTTAACCAATATCATTTAAGAAGATTAGTTTTTGAAAAAATAATGTCAGACTGGAACTTACTATTAGCCAGGATCTTTTCATTGGGGGAAATCTTGTGTTTTTGTATCATCACTTGGAAATTTGATACTATATATTATTTTGTATTTGTTATATTTTGTACTAGTTACACTTTTAATAGTGAGAACTCCAAGTTATCAAAAAAATTTAGCATTTTTATGGAATTGAGAACTAGAAATATTCTTGTTGCTTCTGAACATTCAGGTAGTTTTTAAAAGTTAGAGTATCTGGAATGGTTTAGGTACAAAAGGTAAGGAATATATTGTGAACAGTCACCCACCATGGTTCATGTGTGTAAAGATGACAACTAGAATGTATTTAGTTGATTTTATTTAATTATGTCCTTTAGTAAGTTATTTCAAGACTAAAATTATCGAATAATTTTTCCCACTGCTGTAGAAATGTTAGTAGAATTTCATTTATAAAAATTTTGGCCTTATTAATCTATAGATAAATTATAAATTGTCTTTCCCTTTCTTTCTTCACGTTCTCTGTTGAATTTGTGACCCAATTTTGTCATTTCCCTGAACTGCATTATAAATTAGAAAATGCACATCTGCTCAAAGTGACAGTTCCATTGTAACTGGCTCAACTGTCCGGAGCAGCTGCAGCTCCAGAGGGTTCCCATAAACTTGCTCAGGGCCTTTACTCAAATGAGCTTTGCCCAGGTGCAGTCACCAGAAAGTACATGTCACACACACAAAAGGCTAGGGAGGACACAGCCGCCAAAGTATCCAGCACAGCGTCTCTATGCTGGGAATGCTAATCCAACATGTTAGGTGCAAGACTTCCGCACACGGCTTCTACAGACAAGTGAAACTAGACTAAGCACAAAAGAAGGTAGACCTTATAACCTAGATTACATTGTATTTTTCCCAGGGGCCCTGGGGGCTTTGCCAGCAACACCATGGATGCCATGGATTTTCTTCTTTCTCACTGCCCTTGACTCAGAACAGGGGAACTGGAACACCATAATGACATCTACTGTCACAGCATCTTCCTCTGGACTATGACACACAAGAGAAAGCCATGTGGCTGACAGGGTCTTGGTGTTCCAGCCGGGTGTGAGGCCTGTGTGTTGGAGGTGAGAGAGCCGAGTTCAGGACACTGATCCACCAGAGACCTCCCAGCTCCAAGTAATATCAAATGGCAAAAGCTCTCCCAGAGATCTCCATCTCAATGCTAAGACCCAGCTCCACTAAACGACCAGCAAGCTACAGTGCTGGATACCCTAAGCCAAACAACTAGCAAGACAGGAACACAACCCATCCATTAGCAGAGAGGCTGCCTAAAATCATAATAAGGTCACAGACATGCCAACACACACCACCGGATGCAGTCCTGCCCACCGGAAAGACAAGATCCAGCATCATCCACCAGAACACAGGCACTAGTCCCATTGAACAGGAAACCTACACAACCCACTAAACCAACCTTAGGCACTGGGGGCAGACAGCAAAAACAATGGGAACTACAAACCTGCAGCCTGCAAAAAGGTGACCCCAAACACAGTAAGTTAAGCAAAATGAGAAGACAGAGAAACACACAGCAGATGAAGGAGCAAGGTAAAAACCCAACAGACCAAACAAATGAAGAGGAAATAGGCAGTCTACCTGAAAAAGAATTCAGAGTAATGATAGTAAAGATGATCCAAAATCTTGGAAATAGAATGGAGAAAATACAAGACACATTTAACAAGGACCTAGAAGAACTAAAGAGCAAACAAACAAAGATGAACAACACAATAAATGAAATTTAGAATTCTCTAGAAGGATTCAATAGCAGAATAACTGAGGCAGAAGAACCGATAAGTGACCTGGAAGACAAAATAGTGGAAATAACTACTGCAGAGCAGAAAAAAGAAAAAAGAATGAAAAGAATTGAGGACAGTCTTAGAGACCTCTGGGACAACATTAAACACACCAACATTCGAATTATAGGGGTCCCAGAAAAAGAAGAGAAAAAGAAAGGGACAGAGAAAGTATCTGAAGAGATTATAGTTGAAAATTTCTCTAATATGGGAAAGGAAAAGGTCAATCAAGTCCAGGAAGCACAAGAGAGACCATACAGGATAAATTCAAGGAGAAACATGCCACATATTATTCAAGCTATCAAAAATTAAACACAAAGAAAAAATATTAAAAGAAGCAAGGGAAAAACAACAAATAACATACAAGGAATCCCCATAAGGTTAACAGCTCATCCTTCAGCAGAAACTCTGCAAGCCAAAAAGGAGTAGCAAGATGTATTTAAAGTGACGAAAGGGAAAAACCTACAACCAAGATTACTCTACCCAGCAAGCAATTCATTCAGATTTGACAAAGAAATTAAAACCTTTCAGACAAGCAAAAGGTAAGAGAATTCAGCACCACCAAACCAGCTTTACAACAAATGCTAAAGGAACCTCTCTAGGCAGGAAACACAAGAGAAGGAAAACACCTACAAGAACAAACCCAAAACAATTAAGAAAATGGTAATAGGAACATATATATCAATAATTACCTTAAATGGAAATGGATTAAATGCTCCAACCAAAAGACAAAGACTGGCTGAATAGATATGAAAACAAGACATGTATATATGCTGTCTACAAGAGACCCACTTCAGACCTAGGGGCACATACAGACTGGAAGTGAGGGGACAGAAAAAGATATTCCATGCAAATGGAAATCAAAAGAAAGTGGGAGTAGCAATTCTCATACCAGACAAAATAGACTTTAAAACAAAGACTATTATAAGTGACGAAGAAGGACATTACATAATGATCAAGGGATCAATCCAAGAAGAAGATATAACAATTGTAAATATTTATGCACACAGCATAGAAGCACCTTAATACATAAGGCAAATGCTAACATCCCTAAAAGGGGAAATCGACAGTAACATAATCAGAGTAGGGGACTTTAACACCCCACTTTCACCAATGGACAGATCATCCAAAATGAAAATAAATAAGGAAACACAAGTATTAAATGATACGTTAAACAAGATTGACTTAATTGATATTTATAGGGCATTCCATCCAAAAACAATAGAATACACTTTCTTCTCAAGTGTTAATGGAAAATTCTCCAGGATAGATCATATCTTGGGTTACAAATCAAGCCCCAGTAAACTTAAGAAAATTGAAATCGTATCAAGTATCTTTTCTGACCACAACACTATGAGACGAGATATCAATTACAGGAAAAAATCTGTAAAAAATACAAACACATGGAGGCTAAACAACACACTACTTAATAAACAAGAGACCACTGAAGAAATCAAAGAGAAAATAAAAAAATACCTAGAAACAAATGACAATGAAAACATATGACCCAAAACCTATGGGACGCAGCAAAAGCAGTTCTAAGAGGGAAGTTTATAGCAATACAATCCTACCTCAAGAAACAAAAAACAACTCAAATAAACCACCTAACCATATACCTAAAACAATGAGAGAAAGAAGAATAAAAAATCCCCAAAGTTAGCAAAAGGAAAGAAATCATAAAGATCAGATCAGAAATAAATGAAAAAGAAATGAAGGAAACAATAGCAAACGTCAATAAAACTAAAAGCTGGCTCTTTGAGAAGGTAAACAAAATTCATAAACAATTAGCCAGACTCATCAAGAAAAAAAGGGAGAAGACTCCAATCAATAGAATTAGAAATGAAAAAGGAGAAGTAACAACTGACACTGCAGAAATACAAAGGATCATAAGAGATTACTACAAGCAACTATATGCCGATAAACTGGACAACGTGGAAGAAATGGACAAATTTTTAGAAAAGCACAACCTTCCGAGACTGAAGCAGGAAGGAACAGAAAATATTAATTGACCAATCACAAGCACTGAAATTGAGACTGTGATTAAAAATCTTCCAACAAACAGAAGCCCAGGACCAGATGGTTTCACAGGCGAATTCTATCAAACGTTTAGAGAAGAGCTAACAGCTATCCTTCTCAAACTCTTCCAAAATATAGCAGAGGGAGGAACACTCCCAAACTCATTCTATGAGGCCACCATCACCCTGATACCAAAACCAAACAAAGATGTCACAAAGAAAGAAAACTACAGGCCAATATCACTGATGAACACAGACGCAAAAATCCTCAACAAAATACTAGCAAAGAGAATCCAACAGCATATTAAAAGGATCATACACCATGATCAAGTGGGGTTTATCCCAGGAAGGCAAGGATTCATAAATATATGCAAATCAATCAATGTGATAAACAATATTAACAAATGAAGGAGAAAAACCATATGATCATCTCAATAGATGCAGAAAAAGCTTCTGACAAATTCAACACCCATTTATGATAAAAACCCTCCAGATAACAGGCATAGCGGGAACTTACCTCAACATAATAAAGGCCATATATGACAAACCCACAGCCAACATCGTTCTCAATGGTGAAAAACTGAAACCATTTCCTCTAAGATCAGAAACAAGACAAGGGTGTCCAGGCTCACCAGTATTATTCAACATAGTTTTGGAAGTTTTAGCAACAGCAATCAGAGAAGAAAAAGAAATAAAAGGAATGCAAATTGGAAAAGAAGAAGCAAAGCTGTCACTGTTTGAAGATAACATGATACTATACATAGAGAATCCTAAAGATGCTACCAGAAAACTACTAGAGTTAATCAATGAATTTGGTAAAGTAGCAGGATACAAAATTAATGCACAGAAATCTCTTGTATTCCTATGCACTAACGATGAAAAATCGGAAAGAGAAAATAAGGAAACACTCCCATTTACCACTGCAACAAAAAGAATAAAATGCCTAGGAATAAACCTACCTAAGGAGACAGAAACCTGTATGCAGAAAACTGTAAGACACTGATGAAAGAAATTAAAGATGATACAAACAGATGGAGAGATATACCATGTTCTAGGATTGGAAGAATCGACATTGTGAAAATGACTGTACCACCCAAAGCAATCTACAGGTTCAGTGCAATCCCTATCAAACTACCAAGGGCATTTTTCACAGAACTAGAACAAAATATTTCATAGTTTATATGGAAACACAAAAGACCCTGAATAACCAAAGCAATCTTAAGAAAAAAAAATGGAGCCAGAGGAATCAGGCTCCCTGATTTCAGACTCTATTACAAAGCTACAGTAATCAGGACAGTATGGTACTGGCACAAAAACAGAAATATAGATCAATCGAACAGTATAGAAAGCCCAGAGATAAACTCATGCACATATGGTCACCTTATCTTTGACAAAGGAGGCAAGAATATACAGTGGAGAAAAGACAGCCTCTTCAATAAGTGAAGCTGGGGAAACTAGATAGCTACATGTAAAAGAATGAAATTAGAACACTCCCTAACACCATACACAAAAATAAACTCAAAATGGATTAAAGACCTAAATGTAAGGCCGGACAGTATAAAACTCTTAGAGGAAAACATAGGCAGAACACTCCATTACATAAATCACAGCAAGACTGTTTTTGACCCACCTCCTACAGAAATGGAAATAAAAACAAAAAGAAACAAATGGGACCTAATGAAACTCCAAAGCTTTTACACAGCAAAGGAAACCATAAGCAAGACGAAAAGACAACCCTCAGAATGGGAGAAAATATTTGCAAATGAAGCAACTGACAAGGGATTAATCTCCAAAATTCACAAGCAGCTCATGCAGCTTAATATCAAAAAAACAGACAACCCAATCCAAAAATGGGCAGAAGACCTAAATAGACATTTCTACAAAGAAGATAAACAGATTGCCAAGAAACACATGAAAGGACGCTCAACATCACTAATCATTAGAGAAATGCAAATCAAAACTACAATGAGGTATCACCTCGCACTGGTCAGAATGGCCATCATCAAAAAACGTACAAACAAAAAATGCTGGAGAGAGTGTGGAAAAAAGGGAACCCTCTTGCACTGTTGGTGGGAATGTAAACTGATACAGCCACTATAGAGAAGAGTATGGAGGTTTCTTAAATAACTAAAATTAGAAGTACCATATGACCCAGCAATCCCACTACTGGGCATATACCCTGAGAAAACCATAATTCAAAAAGGGTCGTGTATCACAATGTTTATTGCAGCTCTGTTTACAATAGCCAGGACATGGAAGCAACCTAAGTGTCCAGCGACAGATGAATGGATAAAGGAGATGTGGCACATACATGCAATGGAATATTACTCAGCCATAAAAAGAAACAAAATTGAGTTATTTGTTGTGAGGCAGATGGACCTAGAGACTGTCATACAGAGTGAAGTAAGTCAGAAAGAGAAAAATAAATACCATATTCTAACACATATATATGGAATCTAAAAAAAAAAAAAGGTTCTGAAGAACCTAGGGGCAGAACCGGAATAAAGACGCAGACGTAGAGAATGGACTTGAGGACATGGGAAGGGGGAAGGGTAAGCTGGGATGAAGTGAGATAGTGGCATGGACATATATACACTACCAAATGTAAAATAGATAGCTAGTGGGAAGCAGCCACATAGCACAGGGAGATCAGCTTGGTGCTTTGTGACCACCTAGAGGGGTGGGATAGGGATGGTGGGAGGGAGTCACAAGAGGAACGGTATATGGGGATATATGTATATGCATAGCTGATTCACTTTGTTATACAGCAGAAACTAACACACCTTTTTAAAGCAATTATAGTCGGATAAAATGTTAAAAAAAAAAAAAAAAGGGCTAGGGAGAAGCCGAAAGACTTATGTTAGGAAAAAAGAATAGCTTTCTACTTTTCAGTGTTGAAAACACAATGATACATCTCATATTTGGCTGAGAATCATGAAGATCACTCATAAGTAGGCAAACAAACTTGTCTTTCTTATTAAATAAGCCAGTTAATGTAGAAGTTAAAATTTTTGAAAGGATTCTATTATAGCCTGAATTGGGTCCTCCAGCAAGTCATATGTTGACGCCCTAATCCCCATTATGACTTTAGTTGGAGATAGAGCCTTTAAGGAGATAATTAAGGTTAAATGAGGTCATAAGGGTCAAGCCCTAATCCAATAGGACTGGTGTCCCTATATGAGGAAGGGCCTAGAGCCCCCCCTCTCTCCAGGCACATGTGCAGATACAAGACCCTGTGAAGACACAGCAAGAAGGCACCATCTACAAGCCAAAGAGAGAGACCTCATCAGAAACCAGTGCCTTAATCTGGCACTTCCAGCTTCCTGAATTGTGAGAAAATAAATTTCTGTTGTTTAAGCCACACAGTCTGTGGTATTTTGTTATGGCAGTCCAAGCAGACAGATATTATCTCACTACTCTGGAAAAAATGTGCTAGTGCTTTGTACGAGCTAATCCTATCAAAAAAGCACTGGTTTTTAACAATACAAGTTTTTAAACTTTAATCAAATATATCAATGGCATAAAGATAAAATTTCCCCCTGTTCTATATATGCCTTGGTCGCTTTCCAACTTTTGGACTGTGATCCATAATAATATTAGTATATATATGCACATATGTATGTAATATATATTTATTGTATATATGTGGGTGGAAATATATATATATATATTTCCAAAAAACAACTTTTTAAACTATCTAACAGGGATGTGCTCTGTTCAGTTCTATTTTACTTTAAAAAAAATGGTCTGTGTGTGTTCTTAAAATGCATTTCAATGCCAGTTTATGACTGGAAGTTTGAGAAGTTCCCTTTTTCGCTATGTTATCCAGAATATTTCCTAGTTACAATTTCCTTTGTTCCCCTTAGCATCTCAAGACCCTTAAAAGTATACTGAAGTTAAAATAACCATAATTCTCTCCCTCCGCTACCTCATTCTCTCCCTGTCTCTGTCACACACACACACACACACACACACACACACACACACACACACACACACAATATGAGCCTAACTAAGACTGGGGCAAATCAGTTGAAGTCCTATTCAAAGCTGTACTTTTCACATGATTTAAACTAGAATGTCAAGCATATTGTCTTGCTGATTTGTTTATAATAATGTTTTTGGTTTTATGGTATAACTAAGATATAGATTAATATACACAACCTGAATATATGAATTACTAGTTGAGAAATAGGGTATTCATGAAGAGAAATGTTGGATAACTTATGCTCCTAATTACCATAGGCATCTTGGGTATTAATAAGAAATTATATGGCTTGATGTGTTTCAAAGCAAATATTTGTTTGTAGAGAGAAATTAATTTTATCATTTCCTATCTTATTCTATTTCTTTTGGGTGTATGTTTAAAGAATCATGCTTGTTGTATCAATCAAAGATTTTGACACTGATGTCTCTTGGTGTATGAATGCCAGATAATGAAATGGAGGGATAATTAAAGGAAGACAGTGGGTACTATAGTTTCAGGTCTTACAGATTTGTTGTGCTCTGAAAAAATGAGTAAAGTTGGCTAAGACCCAGAAGCAAAAAACACAGAAATCATAATAAAACACTACTTTGTCACACTCAAACTAAAAGTACTTCTGGACCCTTCAATATAAAATCAAAAGTTAATTTCTAAACTATAAAAAATTTCAAAATCAAGATTTAAATTTCAAACTTTCCAAACTTTCATGAGTCAAAATTCTAATGGTCATTTCTGTATATACAGTTGCACAAAATAGATAACAAGACATCTTTTTGAACAGCTGAAGTCAGTACACAGGGAAATTGGTCATAATGCAAAGTAGCTTTGGGGAATACATGTGTGTGTATACTTGTGCACTTGCACACACTTATACAGACCTAAGAAAAAGGGAAATAACTGAATACAATAAAAATTCAATATTATATAATACATTCACTTTTTCATGCTACTGGTATCTTGACACATATTTCCTATTGTCTCTTTATGGAATAAAAGTTACTCTGTGTCCTTGAGGAAATAAAGAAATAAAAGAAAAAAAGAAAAAGAAAGAATGAAGAAAATGTTTTTAATTGCATCTTTTTTCATTACAAATTACCCTCAGCACCAAGATATCATCTGGCATGTAGAGATACTTAGTAAGCTTTGGTTAAATCAATAAATTATACCTCATATGATTGATAGCCTCACACAGCAAATTCACACCAAACAAACATTAAAATTTTTAAGTAATGTTTAAATATTTTAAAAAATAAATGTTAAAAAAAACGTTTAAAAATAACCTTACTGAATTAGCTAAATAACATTGTTTTTGCACACTTCTTATTTCTTACCTCTTCTTTTGTCTTTTTTGATATCACTCGGAGCCAGTCTCCAATCATGCTCAGGACAGCAGCAAAGTAAGCAAGCCCTACAAGGATCCAAAACCATACGACAGGCTTATAGAAGTCTAGATATTCAATATCTGATCCACCTGTGAGAGAAAAACAAAGTAGGACAAAATAACTTCATATTCATAAAAGTAAACAACATAGATTCCTGCTAAAATTATCAACTAAATTTTGGTTTTCTAAACACAGAAATCGTCTTGTCAGTTGATCCATGTTATTTTGTTCATATGGAATTTCTTGTTTTCACTCAATTAATCCTTATCTATTTTTCAAGAACCAGTTAATTCTTTTTTAAATTGAAGTACAGTTGATTTACAATATTTTATTAGTTTCAGGTCTTAGGAAGTTCTTAATAAGACCTTTCATTACTTCTCCAGATAATAACACTTTTTCCTTGTTCCCATGTTTCTTTTTTGTTTATTATAATTGATCTCAACTAGTGTAGCACTTAATTATTCCATGCGTATTAGTTTCTCTTTCCACCTCTATTGCAACAAATGGGAAACAGAGATGCTACTTTTTTGGCATGCATTTAACTTTGTATCTTTATCTTATTGCCCATCAATTCATGCTAACCAATCAATACATGCAAACCAATCAATTCGAAGTCAACTTGGACAGGAAGTAGTTCTTATTTTAAAACATCAATACAATGGATAACAAATGCCAGAGACAATGCCTTGGTGGGTCTACTTTGAATAAATAGTAACTTGCAGGTGATACTGCCATTCATTATTCGCTGACTTTTCAGAGGAATTCCCATGTTTGTCATAAATTTAAATCCCTAGCTCTCAAGAAAAAATTGGCAAAGGAGTTCTTTTGCTTTAATCTATGCTACTTCTCCATTCATTTGGTATAGTAACTGTACCTATGAGAATCTGAATACATTTCAATACATCCCAACTTTAGCACATATTAATAGGGCACTTAAATTAAGTTTCAAACACTGAAACAGTTATGGGTTTTTTTCACAATAGAAGAAAGCATGTCTCTCTCTTGAGAAATTCATAATTTAGCCTGAGAAACCCTCACATAGACAATTAACCACAATGGGGTATATCAAGTGATAGGTAAAAAGAAGAAAAAGTACTATGAGAGGACACAGAAGAAATGATTTTTATTTCTGGAAGGGTGAAAATGAGAAGACAGAAGGTGAATCTTAAATAATGAGTATCAAAACAGAAAAGTTCGGTGTGAAAATATCTGATATATTCAAAGGACTGTTAGTATCGACTAAAGCTACATTTGGAAGGGGGTCAAGGGAGCAGACAAGTAGAAGAGGAGAATCTAGAAAAAATAAGTTGTATCAGGTTGTAAAGACTTGCTCCTAAAGTAATGGGGAGTAGGTAAAAGTTTATAGGCAGATTCATGTTTGACTATATGCACAGAAAGATCTGGTGGCAGAGAGAGGAGGATTGACAGAGAAGCCCCATGAGAAACTTTGTTCTAAACTAGCTAAGCAATGATTGTGCCTGAGTTAGACTGGGATGGAAAGAAGAGATATTTGAGGCAGAATTTCAGGGATTGACGACCAGAGAGTTGGTGTGATAAGTGAAAGGAAGGGTATAGGATGACCAGAGACCACAGACCCTCATTGGGAGATGGTACCAGCAACTGAACAGGAAACACAGGGGAAGGAACAGTGACAATAAAAGGAAAAGTCATTCAAACTGGGACATAATAAATTTGAAGTGCTTGAGGTACCAACAGGCAAGATAGCCAGCAGGATCCTTAAATATTAATCTAACACTTAATAGGGCAGAGCAGGAGATAAAGATTTTAGGATCAACAGCACAGAGACTAGGGCTGCTTAAACAGGGGTGATGGACATACTCAATTCACAAAATTTAACCTGTACCTTCAGAAGAACAGCTAATAAACAGCAAATACACATTAAAAATCAAATATAAAATTTTCAATATAACATTACTCTCTAATTATAAATTAGACCGTGAGTTGCCCACAGTGACATTTTCAAATTACTAAAGGGTCAGAGTAAAAAGAGAACCTTTTTCTATCAGGCAAATAATATGAACAGATACAAGGTCAGCTTTCTTTTGGGACAAAGAATAATTTTCAAGATTCAGTTTATAAAGTCAATAATATTACCCTCAAAATATTGTAAAAATTTTTACCTTGTGCAGCATTTATTAAAATGTAATTTCTGGGAAGAACTACAAAGGCTAAATGCATACTGTGATGGTTAACACTTGGCCCATGGGGGATGCAGCTCTACAAATTCACAAAGTGACTTAAGAAATATGTGTGGAAATTTGTTATATGATAGGCTCACTAGCGAATTCCATTTTTAAAATGTTTCCATTTCAATGAAACCAGAATGACATTTTTTCCCAAGTACTTTCTCTTTCAAAACCAGAAAATCCTCATCCAAATAGTTGTGACTCACTTAACACATAAGTTCACCAAAATGTTGATTTTAGAAGTTAGTTCATGCTCAAGATGACTTTTTATAAGTCTTCTTTCTTATAAACAGGATGTCACAGTTTGAAAAGAGTAAATTAACTTAATCACAAAAAGGTCTATATTTGGGTAAAATGTTCATCCCACAAGTTTTAGTGGATTCTAAGCCTGGGGAAGGGTGGGAAGGGGGATGTTTTCCCATTCTTAATTGCCACTCTTAAGATGAAATACTGGCAGTCAAGTGATCCAGGAAAAGGTAATGTATATAAATAGAAGTATTATCCAACAACTCACAAATTCTTTTCACTTTCTGATATCTAAGATTTATGAATTAATTTTCACATTATTCATTTGATTCAAGAGTCTTAACCAAATTAAAATATCTGTAATGTTAAAATAACTTACTAAAAAGTTATTAGTCTTATTTTTAAATTAGGAAATATTTTTTTAAGGTATTGGTTATTATAAGCATTACTCTTAGTCTAGCACATTCAAGAAACCTGTGCATGGGTCCTCTTACTTGTTAAAAACCTAGGGCAATTTCTCTGTCCTGGATTCCCTCCCTATGTGCCCCCTAACCCCATACCAGGCTTTACACTCATTGCAGCTGATTTACAAAATATTCAAACTCTGATGGAGAGAGAAGAGTGAAAGCTAAGACTTACCAATGGCCTACCTAAATGAAATCATGCCATCCTAAAGCCCTAAGGGGGTAGGTATTGAGGGGAGTTGTATTCCTACTCCTATTTCCACTGATTTAGGACAAGACTATTAGCAAGACCATTTGGTCAGAGAGTTAAGCCATATCTCCAGCTGCCTTTATCAGATGCCTTTTAAGCTGACATTTCAATGGCCATCATTCTTACAGCCCGTTCAGAACTCATGGGTGAAAGACTGGTACTGGCTCCCTGAAATCCCAATAGTAAATATCCCCATTTTACAATAGAAAAACCATACTCTCAGTAGGTAAAATAACAGTGGTCAGGTTACACAGGAAAGAGGGCATTAGAGCTAGAATTCAAAGCCAGGCCTGCCTAGCTTCAGATCACAGGCTCTTTTCATTGAACCAGGCTGTCTATGTCATCTATGATCTCTGCTGATGTCCTTCCCATCATTTATCCACTATCCAGTTTTTGTCCATACTGTATGGTAGACACTTAGCTAGGGCTGGAAACACTAAGTCAAACAAAGTGTTCCTCTTCCCCTCAAGGTTCCTACCTAGAAATCAGGTGGGTCTGAAGGTCAGCACTGTTTTGCCAGGAGCCTCCTTACCTTGCTTATGTCCTTATTCCAACAGTTTCCAGAAGTTGGCCCTATTCTGCTGTATAGAACTTGAATACACAATGCACTCTCCTCCTTAAATTTAATTTTCTTTCTCTTGATACTGCTGAACCACAGAATATAAAGAAAAAAAGATATAACCTGGATTTAAAGAATCATCTAGCCATTTTGGACTAAACTTACCAACTCCATGCCCCTCTTCTGGTTTTCTAAAATGTGTATTATAGAATACACATATACACAAATGTGTATACACATACAACTTTGTTCTAAAGAAAATAAAGGTCACTTCTTTACATGGGTCTGTATTTTAGTTTAGATATCAAATATGGATTTCAACTTTTTTTGGTTTGTTTGACTTTCTTTTTATTAATGAAAGCTATTCTGTCTTAATGTGATGGGGAAAAACATATTTTGCTTTAGTATATTTTTCTTTTTTCATAGTAAAGCAATTTAACTGAATGAAGTGTTGTTTTTTTTAACATCTTTATTGGACTATAATTGCTTTACAATGGTGTGTTAGTTTCTGCTTTATAACAAAGTGAATCAGCTATACATATACATATACCCCCATATCTCTTCCCTCTTGCATCTCCCTCTCTCCCACCCTCCCTATCCCACCCCTCTAGGTGGTCACAAAGCACCGAGCTGATCTCCCTGTGCTATGCGGCAGCTTCCCGCTAGCTATCTATTTTACGTTTGGTAGTGTATATATGTCCATGCCACTCTCTCACTTTGTCCCAGCTTACCCTTCCCCCTCCCCAGGTCCTCAAGTTCATTCTCTAGTAGGTCTGCGTCTTTATTCCTGTCCTGCCCCTAGGTTCTTCAGAACCTTTTTTTTTTTTTTTAGATTCCACATATATGTGTTAGCATACAGTATTTGTTTTTCTCTTTCTGACTTACTTCACTCTGTATGACAGTCTCTAGGTCCATCCACCTCATTACAAATAACTCAATTTTGTTTCTTTTTATGGCTGAGCAATATTCCATTGTATATATGTGCCACATCTCCTTTATCCATTCATCTGTCGATGGACACTTAGGTTGCTTCCATGTCCTGGCTATTGTGAATAGTGCTGCAGAAACTAACACAACACTGCAAAGCAATTATACTCCAATAAAGATGTTAAAAAAAAAAAAGAAGTAGTTGTCCACTTCCTGCTAGGTACTTGGTCTAGGATTAGGAAAACTGCCATTAGAAGAACGGCAGTCTCAATGATCATAAAGAAAGAAAGATCAACACATTGTCTTGCTCATCCTTTACAAGGATGGAAATCTATAGGATATAGGATGTACATTATTGTTACCCTTAGAAATTACCTTTAAGTCTCAATATAGAGTAATTCGGAGGCTTTTTCATTAAACTTAGTATAATTTACTGCCTGTCTCACTGACTTAACTGTCAATCACTAAATGTTTTCCTTGTCATTTTTTTCTCCACGTGCTTCTACAATTCTTCTATATATCCATTCTGAATCCTAGAAGTTAAATAACTTCTTGGTTTGCCCACAGTCCCTAGGACTTCTGAACAGTTTGGGTCAAATCCCATTTAATTAATTACACAGATAACTCTCAGTTCTCTGATGAGTTCTCTGAGAGTCACCAGCTGAATCAGGGGGTGACCAGATGCCTTGCAGAATTTTCCCGTATTAACACAGAACCACCAAGAAGAGAAGACAATTTCTTATGTAATTGTTACTCTTGGATTTCAAACATTCTGTCCCATAGGAACAGGAACTAGAGCAATCATTATCACTAAGTGCTAAGCACAGTATGTATTATAAAATATGTGCTCACTAAACAGAATGAATGAATATATGAATGATGAATATAAGACATCTCCCTAACAGTCACATAAACCCTCTCTTTTCTTCTTTTTTTTTTTTTTTTTTTTTTTTTGGCATTACGCGGGCCTCTCACTGTTGTGGCCTCTCCCGTTGCGGAGCACAGGCTCTGGACGCGCAGGCCCAGCGGCCATGGCTCACGGGCCCAGCCGCTCCGCGGCATGTGGGATCCTCCCGGACAGGGGCACGAACCCGCGTCCCCTGCATCGGCAGGCGGACTCTCAACCACTGCGCCACCAGGGAAGCCCCATCCCCTCTCTTTTCAATCAAAGCAATTTTTCTGAGCCATTGTGGTGGTGGTGGTACTGACTGTTCTTCAGTTGACCTCACTTCTTTCTCATCAGGTAGTTTCCTTGTTATTTGTTAAATTCCTGGCAAATTTTTGCACAGTGTTCAGCTCAATAATAGCAATTTTAATACCTGGGCTTTGACATAGTTGCAAAATTTAGGCCACATCAGGAACTGTTTTCTCCAGGTGCTCTATAAAGACAAACTGTTTCGAACAAAAAAAACTTACCATGGTATTTCAATGGAGATTTATATGTTTTCATGATAAAATCTCCTTCCATTAAGCAAGCTCTGAGCACTCCATGACTAAATGAGTCATGGCTTTGGTTATAAGAGAAATAAATAGTTTGGTTACTAAAACTGCATTTCCATTAATGACTATGAAAACATAACTCCAAGAAAACTTAATTCCTTTTTTAAAATTTAGTTAGTTAGTTAGTTATTTTTGGCTGAGTTAGGTCTTTGTTGCTGCGTGCAGGCTTCCTCTAGTTGCGGCGAGGGGGGGCTACTCTTGGTTATGGTGCGCGGGCTTCTCACTGCGGTGGCTTCTCTTGTTGCAGAGCATGGGCTCTAGGTGTGCTGGCTTCAGTAGTTGTGGCTCGTGGGCTCTAGAGCGCAGGCTCAGTAGTTGTGGCGCATGGGCTTAGCTGCTCCACGGCATGTGGGATCCTCCCGGACCAAGGCTTGAACCCATGTCCCCTGCATTGGCAGGCGGATTCTTAACCACTGCACCACCAGGGAAACCCGAAAACTTAATTCTTAATATGAGATATACAAAAATGTTTTTTCTAAAGTCAAAAATGTGAAGATAAATGATTCTATAACTGTGAAAACCGTAAAAGTTTAGTAAACATACCAGAAGGGGAATTTTACCTGTACAAAGTCCCAAATTATATTTTCTATATAGAGGAGCATAAGGCATTAAGCATAAAGCCTGACTAACCCAGTAAGTATTCAAAATTACACGTGAGATGAAGAAAATTTCATTATTGAACTAAATATACTAAATTTCACTGATCGAAATTCCAAGAAGATATATTTGGATGGCAAAGTAAATTTATGCTCAGAAGGAAAATGTGTTTTCATAATATCAATCATAAGGGATTCTTACAATACATCCAAACTTTTGGCTAAAATTTTTGGTTTTTATTAAAAAAGTAGGTAATGTGAGAACACTGCTTTGTGAAACTAAATATTTGTATCTGGCTTCCACTCAATCATATTATCTCTTATGAACTAACCTGGTTTACAAAAAGGAGTGTTTCTAAAGACTTCTTTGGGCAGCTTCTAAACAATGACTCACTGTAATCCTAACAGTATATATATGTGTGTGTGTGTGTATATATATATATATATATATATATTATCCTTTTAATGTGTTGTTGGATTCTGTTTGCTAGTATTTTGTTGAGGATTTTTGCATCAATATTCATCAGTGATATTGGTCTGTAATTTTTTTTGTAGTATCTTTGTCTGGTTTTGGTATCAGGGTGATGGTGGCCTCATAGAATGAGTTTGGGAGTGTTCCTTCCTCTGCAATTTTTTGGAAGAGTTTGAGAAGGATGGGTGTTAGCTCTTCTCTAAATGTTTGATAGAATTCACCTGTGAAGCCATCTGGTCCTGGACTTTTGTTTGTTGGAAGATATTTATCACAGTTTCAATTTCATTACTTGTGATTGGTCTGTTCATATTTTCTATTTCTTCCTGGTTCAGTCGTGGAAGGTTATACCTTTCTATGAATTTGTCCATTTCTTCCAGGTTATCCATTTTATTGGCACAGAGTTTCTTGTAGTAGTCTCTTAGCATGCTTTGTATTTCTGTAGTGTCTGCTGTAAATTTTCCTTTTACATTTCTAATTTTATTGATTTGAGTCCTCTCCTTCTTTTTCTTGATGAGTCTGACTAATGGTTATCAATTTTTTTTATCTTCTCAAAGAACCAGATTTTAGTTTTATTGATCTTTGCTATTGTTTTCTTTGTTTCTATTTCATTTATTTCTGCTCTGAGCTTTATGATTTCTTTTCTTCTGCTAACTTTGGGCTTTGTTTGTTCTTCTTTCTGTAGTTCCTTTAGGTGTAACGTTAGATTGTTTATTTGAGGTTTTTCTTGTTTCTTGAGGTAGGCTTGTATAGCTATAAACTTCCCTCTTAGAACTGCTTTTGCTGCATCCCATAGGTTTTGGATCGTCGTGTTTTCATTGTCATTTGTCTCTAGGTATTTTTTGATTTCCTCTTTGATTTCTTCAGTGATCTCTTGGTTATTTAATAATGTATTCTTTAGCCTCCATGTGCTTGTGTTTTTTATGTTTTTTTCCCTGTAATTCAGTTCTAATCTCATAGCATTGTGGTCAAAAAAGATTCTTGATAGGATTTCAATTTTCTTCAATTTACTGAGGCTTGATTTGTGACCCAAGATGTGAGCTATCGGGGAGAATGTTCCGTGCGCACTTGAGAAGAAAGTGTAATCTGCTGTTTTCGGATGGAATGTCCTATAAATATCAATTAGATCTATCTGGTCTATTGTGTCATTTAAAGCTTCTGTTTCCTTATTAATTTTCGGTTTGGATGATCTGTCCATTGGTATAAGTGAGGTGTTAAAGTCCCCCACTATTGTTGTGTTACTGTCAATTTCCTCTTTTATAGCTGTTAGCAGTTGCCTTATGTATTGAGATGCTCCTATGTTGGGTGCATATATATATTTATAATTGTCATATCTTCTTCTTGGATTGATCCCTTGATCATTATGTAGTGTCCTTCCTTGTCTCTTGTAACATTCTTTAAAGTCCATTTTATCTGATATGAGTATTGCTACTCCAGCTTTCTTTTGATTTTCATTTGCATGGAATATCTTTTTCCATCCCCTCACTTCCAGTCTGTATGTGTCCCTAGGTCTGAAGTGGGTCTCTTCTAGACAGCATATATATGGGTCTTGTTTTTGTATTCATTCAGCAAGCCTATGTCTTTTGTTTGGAGCATTTAATTCATTCACGTTTAAGGTAATTATCAATATGTATGTTCCTATGACCATTTTCTTAACTGTTTTGGGTTTGTTTTTGTAGGCCCTTTTCTTCTCTTGTGTTTCCCACTTGGAGAAGTTCCTTCAGCATTTGTTGTAGAGCTGGTTTGGTGGTGCTGAATTCTCTTAGCTTTTGCTTGTCTGTAAATCTTTTGATTTCTCCATCGAATCTGAATGAGATCCTTGCTGGGTAGAGTAATTTTGGTTGTAGGTTCTTCCCTTTCATCACTTTAAGTATATCATGCCACTCCCTTCTGGCTTGTAGAGTTTCTGCTGAGAAATCAGCTGTTAACCTTATGGGAGTTCCCTTGTATGTTATTTGTCATTTTCCCTTACTGCTTTTAATAATTTTTCTTTGTCTTTAATTTTTGCCAATTTGATTACTATGTGTCCCGTCGTGTGTCTCCTTGGGTTTATCCTGTGTGGGACTCTCTGTGCTCCCTGGACTTGGGTGGCTATTTCCTTTCCCATGTTAGGGAAGTTTTCAACTGTAATCTCTTCAAATATTTTCTCAGGTCCTTTCTGTGTCTCTTCTCCTCCTGGGACCCCTATAATTCGAATGTTGTTGCGTTTAATGTTGTCCCAGAGGTCTCTTAGGCTGTCGTTATTTCTTTTCATTCTTTTTTCTTTATTCTGTTCCTCAGCAGTGAATTCCACCATTCTGTCTTCCAGGTCACTTATCCATTCTTATGCCTCAGTTATTCTGCTATTGATTCCTTCTACTGTAGTTTTCATTTCAGTTATTGTATTGTTCATCTCTGTTTGTTTGTTCTTTAATTCTTCTAGGTCTTTGTTAAACATTTCTTGCATCTTCTCGATCTTTGCCTCCATTCTTTTTCCGAGGTCCTGGATCATCTTCACTATCATTATTCTGAATTCTTTTTCTGGAAGTTTGCCTATCTCCACTTCACTTGGTTGTTTTTCTGTGGTTTTATCTTGTTCCTTCATCTGGTACATAGCCCTCTGCCTTTTCATCTTGTCTATCTTTCTGTGAATGTGGTTTTTGTTCCACAGGCTGAAGTATTGTAGTTCTTCTTGCTTCTGATGTCTGTCTGCCCTCTCCTAACAGTATATATTAAAGAGGACACTAACTTTGAAAAATAATGTTAAATTCTGTTAAATTAGGTAATTATTTGACTTCACTTCTGAAGAATCATCAACTAATTCTTTTTATTGACACATAACTGACATATGTAACATTAGTTTCAGGTGTACAATATAGTGATTCGACATTTATATATATTATGAGATGATCACCACAGTAAGTCTAGTTATCATCTGTCACTATTTAAAGTTATAAAATATTAATGACTATATTCCCTATTCTGTACATTATATCCCCATGACTTATTTATTCTATAACTGGAGGTTTGTGCCTCAATCCCCTTCACCTATTTTGCCCATCCCCCCAACCCCTAGTAACTTTTTTAAAGCATGGATTTAGAAGACTAGTTTTAAAAGCAAGCCTAATTAAGTAGAACTCAATCTTTCACACACTTCCATATAATTAATATAGCTTCTTAGATTTTAATGAAGAAGGGCTGATCTAGCTCTCAGCCTATAATAGGAAGCATGATTTAACAATTTATCAAGTCAGACTTCTCATCAAATAAAAAATAAAATGACAAAAGTTAAGAAACAAAACATAGGAAGCCAGCAGTAAATTGTCAAATATAACATTTACCATTAACTTTAATTTACCTCTACAAATTTGACTATAAATTATTATAGCCATTGCTAAAATCAAGTAAATGAACTTTGCTAAATAGTTTATTTTCTCTTCTCACCTCTATGTGAACCACAGTTAGCAATAGGGGGTCTGTTTATTCATATGTAAAATAAAAGTGCTCCAGTGGACCTGTGGCTCCCAGGACTTTCTTAGCTCTAGGACACTGAGCACCCGTAAAAGAACACAAAGGGCCATCAGGAAGGAGTACATAAGAATTACTAAGGTAAAATCAGATCAGAAATAAATGAAAAAGAAATGAAGGAAACGATAGCAAAGATCAATAAAACTAAAAGATGGTCCTTTGAGAAGACAAACAAAATTGATAAACCATTAGCCAGACTCATCAAGAAAAAAAGGGAGAAGACTCCAATCAATAGAATTAGAAATGAAAAAGGAGAAGTAACAACTGACACTGCAGAAATACAAAAGATCATGAGAGATTACTACAAGAAACTCTATGCCAATAAAATGGACAACATGGAAAAAATGGACAAATTCTTAGAAATGCACAACCTGCCAAGACTGAAGCAGGAAGAAATAGAAAATATGAACAGACCAATCACAAGCATTGAAATTGAAACTGTGATTAAAAATCTTCCAACAAACAAAAGCCCAGGACCAGATGGCTTCGCAGGCGAATTCTATCAAACATTTAGAGAAGAGATAACATCTATCCTTCTCAAACTCTTCCAAAATAGATCAGAGGGTGGAACACTCCGAAACTCATTCTATGAGACCACCTTCGCCTTGATACCAAAAACAGACAAGGAAGTCACAAAGAAAGAAAACTACAGGCCAATATCACTGATGAACATAGATGCAAAAATCCTCAACAAAATACTAGCAAACAGAATCCAACAGCATATTAAAAGGATCATATACCATGATCAAGTGGGGTTTATTCCAGGAATGCAAGGTTCTTCAATATACGCAAATCAATCAACGTGATACACGATATTAACAAATTGAAAGAGAAAAACCATATGATCATCTCAAGACATTCAGAGAAAGCTTTTGAAAAAATTCAACACCCATTTATGATAAAAACCCTGCAGAAAGTAGGCATAGAGGGAACTTTCCTCAACATAATAAAAGCCATATATGACAAACCCACAATGAACATCATCCTCAATGGTGAAAAACTGAAACCATTTCCACTAAGATCAGCAACAAGACAAGGCTGCCCACTCTCACCACTCTTATTCAACATAGTTTTGGAAGTTTTAGCCACAGCAATCAGAGAAGAAAAGGAAATAAAAGGAATCCAAATCGGAAAAGAAGAAGTAAAGCTGTCACTGTTTGAAGATAACATGATACTATACATAGAGAATCCTAAGGATGCTACCAGAAAACTACTAGAGCTAATCAATAAATTTGGTAAAGTAGCAGGATACAAAATTAATGCACAGAAATCTCTGGCATTCCTGTACACTAATGATGAAAAATCTGAAGGTGAAATCAAGAAAACACTCCCATTTACCATTGCAACAAAAAGAATAAAATATCTAGGAATAAACCTACCTAAGGAGACAAAAGACCTGTATGCAGAAAATTGTAAGACACTGATGAAAGAAATTAAAGATGATACAAATAGATGGAGAGATATACCATGTGGTTGGATTGGAAGAATCAACATTGTGAAAATGACTCTACTACCCAAAGCAATCTACAGATTCAATGCAATCCCTATCAAACTACCACTGGCATTTTTCACAGAACTAGAACAAAAAATTTCACAATTTGTATGGAAACACAAAAGACCCCAAATAGCCAAAGCAATCTTGAGAAGGAAAAATGGAGCTGGAGAAATCAAGCTCCCTGACTTCAGACTATACTACAAAGCTACAGTAATCAAGACAGTATGGTACTGGCACAAAACAGAAATATAGATCAATGGAACAGGATAGAAAGCCCAGAGATAAACCCATGAATATATGGTCACCTTATCTTTGATAAAGGAGGCAAGAATATATAATGGATAAAAGACAGCCTCTTCAATAAGTGATGCTGGGAAAACTGGACAGGGACATGTAAAAGTATGAGATTAGATCACTCCCTAACACCATACACAAAAATAAGCTCAAAATGGATTAAAGACCTAAATGTAAGGCCAGAAACAATCAAACTCTTAGAGGAAAACACAGGCAGAACACTCTATGACATAAATCACAGCAAGATCCATTTTGACCCACCTCCTAGAGAAATGGAAATAAAAACAAAAATAAACAAATGGGATCTAATGAAACATCAAAGTTTTGCATAGCCAAGGAAACCATAAACAAGACCAAAAGACAACCCTCAGAATGGGAGAAAATATTTGCAAATGAAGCAACCGACAAAGGATTAATCTCCAAAATTTATAAGCAGCTCATGCAGCTCAACAGCAAAAAAACAAACAACCCAATCCAAAAATGGGCAGAAGACCTAAACAGACATTTCTCCAAAGAAGATATACAGACTGCCAACAAATACATGAAAGAATGCTAAACATCATTAATCATTAGAGAAATGCAAATCAAAACTACAATGAGATATCATCTCACACTGGTCAGAATGGCCATCATCAAGAAATCTAGAAACAATAAATGCTGGAGAGGGTGTGGAGAAAAGGGAGCACTCTTGTACTGCTGGTGGGAATGTGAATTGGTACAGCCACTATGGAGAACAGTATGGAGGTTCCTTAAAAAACTAAAAATAGTACTACCATATGACCCAGCCATCCCACTACTGGGCATATACCCTGAGAAAACCATAATTCAAAAAGAGTCATGTACCAAAATGTTCACTGCAGCTCTATTTACAATAGCCCGGAGATGGAAACAACCTAAGTGTCCATCATCCGATGAATGTATAAAGAAGATGTGGCACATATATACAATGGAATATTACTCAGCCATAAAAAGAAATGAAATTGAGCTATGTGTAATGAGGTGGATAGACCTAGAGTCTGTCATACAGAGTGAAGTAAGTCAGAAAGAGAAAGACAAATACCGTATGCTAACACATATATATGGAATTTAAGAAAAAAAAAATGTCATGAAGAACCTAGGGGTAAAACAGGAATAAAGACACAGACCTACTAGAGAATGGACTTGAGGATATGGGGAGGGGGAAGGGTAAGCTGTGACAAAGCGAAAGAGAGGCATGGACATATATACACTACCAAACGTAAGGTAGATAGCTAGTGGGAAGCAGCCGCAGAGCACAGGGAGGTCAGCTCGGTGCTTTGTGACCGCCTGGAGGGGTGGGATAGGGAGGGTGGGAGGGAGGGAGACGCAAGAGGGAAGGGATATGGGAACAGATGTATATGTATAACTGATTCACTTTGTTATAATGCAGAAACTAATACCAAAAAAAAAAAGAATTACTAAAGTAACCAACCAGCCAGTAAAACATATCTTTTGCATAAATATTAATATAAAATTAAAATTTGCTGGGAGAGCTCTTCCTGCCAAAAAACTACTAAATGTTGAATTCTTATGTTCAGTCACATACACAGAGAAACCTGAACCCTTGTACCTATTTGTCTTTTCAAATTTGTCCCTAAATGCTTTTGATCCAATATTGCCAACAGTGAAAAGGATTTGCTCATGCAAATGTAAATTTATATTTATTTATGAGTTAGAAATCTATTATGCTCTAATATATTATATCATGAACATTATTACATATAAAAATAAAAAGTAAGAAATGAGGTTTAAAAATACAAAGCAACAAGAGTTGTCCTGTTTTCTTCCTATGGCAGAAGGTCTACCTGCATGGATTGTCTTGCTCATCCCCTGGGGATGAGCACACTGCTTCAGAGTTCTGGTCTAAACTACCACATCCTCACTTGCTGCTTTTGAGATGCTCCTAATAATTACACCAAGGTTACAACCTGTGTCCTAAACATTTATATATCACTTTCCAAAATTTACTCCTTTTCCTTTAATAACACCACAGTTTGAAGAATATGTTTTTTAATTTGTCTTCAAAGAAGTTCAGTACAGCAGTGTAACTGAACTCTAATCCCATTCAGAGTAGGGTTTGCAGGCTTGAGAATGGCATCAGACAATTAGTGTCTATTATGGGAAGTACACCTCTCTTTTCTTTGGAGATTTATAGCCTAATAGAAAGATGAGAAAGTTCAAGCTAGAGCAGTGCCTCTTGCTTTTTCCTGGCAAAAATATCAAAATTAAGTGAGAATACTATCTGTCAGGACATCTAATAGCAAGAGAGAAAGTTCTAAAAAATAAACAAATGATATTTCCCAGATGGGGTAGTCGTCTTAACTTAGTGGCTAATTTTTACTTTATTGTCACAAGGTACCCAGAGGGAAAGACTATTTTTATGTACTCTACTTAACTATAAGAGGCAGTTATTTTCTAAGATCCTTAAAAAAAAAAAAAAACCTCATAATTTTTGTTTTTCCAAAGACTCTTGCAAAGGGCATGCATTTTCTAGCCAGCCTTTGCCACATCTGCCCCCTTGTCCACATTTTCATTCCAAAAATGCTCCCTGGCCACAAAGATCTAGCATGTAAAGACTATCGTACTAGGAATAGGGTTCTACAGTTTCACAAAGACCAAAACAGCTACAAAATGCATAAATTAAGGAGAGAAAGGTGAGTCAACAAATGTGGTATCCATCTACTTCTCTAATTTTCTCAGCATTTGTCACTTTGAACACATCAAATTCCTTTGCAAGTTATTAGCAAAGTGTATTTCTACCAGTTTTCATTATTCCTCTGTAAAACACAAATACAATTAAAATAATGGGTTTAAAGAGGGGTATAATAAAAATAAATTCCTAGTAATAATAAAGATGTTTATTAGACTACACTTAATGCCACGCAAATATTTTGTTTCCCTGTTCCCTACAGTACTGTGACCATGACTCTGTATTCAGGGTGCCTACTGATATACAAGATGTTTTCATTGAACTTAAGTGCTCAGGCAGCTGAGAGTGGCTACTAATAGACTCACATAATCTAACCAGTGTCAGAGTGTGGATCTCCTAAAGGAAATTAAAAAAGAAATTTTTCTTCTTCCTCTACAAAACCATAAGTAAAACTATTTGTTCGTTTTTTTCTAAGCCAGTTTATACTGTGGTCAAAAATAAACACTATTTTAAGATTCTACCCACCTTTTTTTAATTTATAATTTTTGTTTTTTTAGAGAGTCTCAGATTATGAGGGTCACGCACCAGACTGACACATATTTAAAATAACATGCACTGTATTATATCATTGAAATTTGCTAAGATAAAAGAACTTAAATGTTCTCACTAAAGAAACAAATAAATGAATAAAGTGAGGTAAGGGATGTATTAATTAATTGGATCCTTTCACAATGTATATGTATATGAAAACACCACAGTGTGCCTTTTAAATATCTTACAATTTTGTCAACTGTACCTCAATAAAGCTGAAAAATAAATACATTAATAAATAAACATACCTATGCATTACCATAAAACATTAAAAATTAAATTGAATACAATAACATGTGTAATACAAGGCTGTTGGCCTGAAAATGAAAGACTCGTCACCTAATACCTATATATTCCACAGTAATTATAAGACCTTGTTAATTATATTTATAAAGTGGTACAAGAGCCTAAGATTAACATGCCACATTATAAATTTTGTTAGCATCACTGTGTCTTTCTGCTACATTAAAGCACTTTCAACTTCTACTTAAGCGAATTATATCTATGTCGTCAATAAAAGGTAGAAAAATGGGTATTTTAGGACAGAAGCTCATCGTCCTACGTGCTGCAAATCTCTGACATTCTTCTCTCTGCATTTTGCTAATTAGAAAACTAAAAAATCCCCATCAGCATGATGTACCCTCCTTTCTCAGGGCCTCCATCCAGCACAGAGATGTGTACTTAGTGTTTTTGACCAAAAGCAAAGCTTTGCTTGTAAAAATATCCCCATCTTCAAGGGTATTATACATTCCCCAGAAAGAAGGGCTTTGCCAGGTTAAACTGTAATTAACAAATAATAAAAACAGATGCCTTCTCTGAGATCTTTATAAAACTACACAACATATTTTCTTTTCTGATAATATTTAAGAAGAAGTTTGAGTCAAGAAAGAACAGTAAACAACCAGAAAGTATAAAACCCTCAAAACTGAATTAGCCTAGTAAGTTTATTCTGGGAAGTTTAATAGCACATTCCTACTATAATGTTTATCAGCATGTTTTTCTAACACTTCAAACTGATTTTTTTTTTAAAAGAATGGTTTAGATTTTCAGGAGCTGGTCAAACTGATTCATGTTAGAGCATTATTATATTACTTTTACCACTATTACCACAATTTGTTTAATATTGGAGTTAGAACAGTAATAATAATTGGATAACATAATCAGAAAAGAGAGAGGTGAAATGACAGGAGTGTAAGACCTAAGAGATACAACAATAAAGCAAACAGCAACTGAAATAACATATATAGAGAAGGAAAAAATTTTTAAAAACCATATATTTAAAAATGTGGACAAAATATTAAAATGGTCAGAACATTGACATTAGAATTGAAAATTAAAGGAGAGAAATATCTTAGAGAAGGTCTTAAGTAGCTAAGAACATCTTCTAAAGTTTGCACGTGTTTCTAAAACTAAAGCATAAGAGAGCGATGTCATCAAGATGGTGACATAGCTTGTTCCTGACTTTTCTCCCCCTCATGAGAAGAACAACTAACAACTATTCGAGGACAAGACACCACTGAGAGAATCCTAGGACATGGAAGTGAGGCTGAAGCACCCTCGGCACCCCAGAGATCAAGGCAGACTGCATTAGAAGAATGGATGTTACCTGAACCTATTATGGTAATCATTTCATTTCATGATCAAACCATCCTGCTGTACCCCTTAAACCTATGCAATGAAGTATGTCAATTATTTCTCAATAAAACTGGGGGAAAAAACCCTAAGACATGAAAAGTCCTAGTGAAAAGAACAAAGATGGTTTAAACTTGAATTCTTGTACCACTAAAAAATAAATAAATAAGAGGCAGATAAATGGTTTCTGAAATTAGGGTGGGACTATAAATACTGAACAACCAGCAATTTAAATTTCTTTTATAGAATGAAAAATAAATATTCAACTGTACCATTTTGTTTACCTTCACTGTCACGGAATGACTCCCCCCCCTTTTTTTTTTGGCTCTGTCACTGTTATGGATGAAATTGTGTCTTCCAAAAATATGGGTCGAAGTCCCTGGTACCTTGGAACATGACCTTATTTGGAAACAAGGCCCTTGCAGATGTAATTAGTTAAGATGAATTCATACTGGAGTAGAGTGGGCTTTTAATTCAATATGACTGGCGTCTTTATAAGAAGAGGGAAATTTAGGCACAGCGACAGGAACACAGGGAGAATGCCATGTGATGACAGAAGCAGAGATGGGAATGACGCAGCTGCAAGCCAAGGACCAGCAAGGACTGATGGTCTCCTCCTCCAGAAGCTGGGAAGAAGCAAGGAAGGATTCTACCAGTCTCAGAAGGATCCTGCCCCTGCTGGCATCTTGATTTTGAACTTCT
This sequence comes from Mesoplodon mirus, assembly GCF_964341445.2. Taxonomy (NCBI): domain Eukaryota; kingdom Metazoa; phylum Chordata; class Mammalia; order Artiodactyla; family Ziphiidae; genus Mesoplodon; species Mesoplodon mirus. Next base: position 155,717,702 of record NC_138978.1, on the reverse strand, counting down.
ATTAGAGAATGACTTTCTTTTGTTTAAAGCCACCCAGTTTGTGGTACTTTGTTATGACAGCCCTGGGAAACAAAGACAGTCACTGTGTTGTCCTGCAAACCCAAGAGAAAAGTCTAACTAAAGGAGAAGGGTTAGGAGAGAAGTGTCAGTACCAGCAAAAACTTACCTGCAACGTAGTCACCAAAGCCAATGGTTGTTAAAGTGATAACCACAAAATAAATGGCGTCCAGGGCACTCCAGCCTTCTATGTGCTTGAATATGATTGCAGGCAGAGCAACAAAGAGTACACAGCCAAACAGTATAAATATGATTGTTGAGATGATTCGAATCTTGGTTTGACTAACATTCCACTTCTAAGGATGAGAGAGAGAGGGAGAAATCGATTGAGATAGATTATCAATGTACCTGTGAAGTTGACCTATATATCAATACACTGTTATCAGAAAATTAGTAAATGAGAATGGTATTTTATTCCCTCTTATAATTTTAATTGTCTTTACTTACAAATAATGGGTATAACATGAATAACTGAAAACAACCAATGCTAATAATGATGCTACTTTACCCTTACATAGCTTTACAACGGTAAATTACTTTCTAAAGTAGATTACATTTGCTCTGAGCATAAAATTTCAGACTTACATTGTTCTTTGTTTACCTGAACTACTTTTGAAATATTTCTATTCTATAGGCATACAACTCATTGCATGCCAAAGATAATCTAGAAATATATGAAATGGAGAAAACTGAACCATGAATTAAATATCTACTGTTGATAATTGATAAAATTATTAATTTCATGAAGACTTTTCCCTCTCACTCCTACCACATTTTCCTATCATTCTTCGATTGGTTAAGGTGAAATACTAACAGACTTAAAGTACACAGTTGATTCCCATGTGAACCAGATGAACTACCTCTCTGTTCTATGGCCTTAAGCTGTACAACTAAATATACCAGACATGATATGTAGGCAAGGATAAGTCTTCAGCACCCCTAAGCTACAGCTGCCCTCAGAGGACCCATATTTTTTCACTCCTTCCCTTCTCAGAAATCTCTACAGCATAACATAGTAAGTGAAGTATGTACACACAGCCATTTATCTCCATATCTCTTTTTGTCATTATCACTATATTTTTTCATCTCCCTGAATCTGTCTTATCTACCATGACAATTATATGTCACATCCCCACCATATAAAAATCACTGAATTTTAGAGCTTGAACATTTTCTAGAGATAAAGATCTTTAAAACCATTGAATGGAAAGTGGAAATAAAAGTTTCTCTAGTCTATCACCCTTATCATATACATGAGAGTTAAATGAATTCATGTTTATAATGTTCTCAGAACAGAGCTTAGTACTAAATGTTGAATCTTGACTACTGGGATGTATTCACTACCAGAGCATGAGATTTATTTTGTGCACTGATGTGGATACAGCATGAAAAACATTCTCCAGCATCCTGTAGTCACTCAAACATCTGTTGAATGAATGAATGAAGAACAACTCAGCATTATCAAGTTCATGCCACTCACCTGCCCTCTAAGTTAATGTAATACAAGATACTTTTAATATCAATATAAGAAAAGTATAACACCCAAAAAAGGATAAAACAACTAGTTTGGAAGAACCATGCCTTCTTTACTCTAACGTAAAAATATTTGAGAATGAACTTTGAGCTTAATATGAAACATATCTAATTCTAAAACTGGAATTATAATTTAAATTGAAAAACTAATACTCAGTGGTCTTATTTCATCAAGAGTTAAATACTTTGTTGAATTTTTTATGAAAAGATAAATTATTGAATAAATAAAATGTATTGTAATAGTAGTGATAGTACTAACAAACCATTTATAATCTCATTCTCTAACACAATTATTTTCTTTATTCATAATTTTTTTCAAGAATAGAAGCTTGTCATCATGATATTATTTTTCACTTAAAATCTAATTAGGGCATTTTCACTTTGTTTTTTCTATTGAATATAATATACCCATGAACACCTTCATGTGTATTACTTTTGGTTCTACTAAATTACATCCCTTAGTTAAATCTCTATCAATAACATTACTAAATTAAGTTATATGATCCCCTTTATCGTGTTTGCTATGTATTATTTGATCCTTCACAAAAGGGCTATTTGAAGTTTACTAGCTATGTTAGGCTTTCACTTATAATATCTCTAACTCTCAGAGTAATGCCTCATCATCAGTACCATTATTCACATTATATAAATGGCAAAATGGAGATTTAAGGGTAAAATAACTAGCTTAAGTGAATATAGCTAGGAGACAATACAACTGGAATTTGAACCCAGAACTGTCAGATTTCTACTTCTTTTCCATATATTTTGCTTTTTCTCATTCATTAATGTATTCATTTGAAGAAGTATAAAAATAACTATACAGTGAGTTACTTACAAATAGAGGTACATATAAATTGTTATAGAAAACCCAGTAACTGTACGTCTAACTGTATCTGAGGTGAATAGAAAAGTTATAATATTTTTAAAATTTAAATGATTAACATATGTAGTTAAAAGGCTATTGTACTCACAATAAATGTATCTTCCACTTTTGCAATTCCTTTTCCAAATATGGTTCCTAGTTGATCTCCAACTCCAGCCAACAGAAAACCAAAGAGGGGAATTCCCAGTAAGGCATAGATGATACAGAATATTTTTCCCCCTTCTGTGCGTGGTGAGATGTTTCCAAATCCTAAAAAACACAAAGAAGAAGAAGAATTCAGCTGTTTATAAATGAGTAATAGTTTAAAACATAAGACCTCAAGATTGATTCAGAAATTCCCAAATATTATAAGATACCAATCCTAGATTTCAACTAATTAAGAATCGCTTTAGGGCTTCCCTGGTGGCACAGTGGTTGAGAGTCCGCCTGCCAATGCAGGGGACGCGGGTTCATGCCCCGGTCCAGGAAGATCCCACGTGCCGTGGAGCGGCTGGGCCCGTGAGCCATGGCCGCTGAGCCTGTGCGTCCAGAGCCTGTGCTCCGCAACGGGAGAGGCCACAACAGTGAGAGGCCCGCGTACCGCAAAAAAAAAAAAAAAAAAAAAAAAAAAAAAGAATCGCTTTATACCACATAAGTTTTAATGTAAAATCCTCTTATAAACAAATATTTTAACAATCTGCAAATATAGCTAGTGTTCCAATTAAACTAGATGATGAAAACTGAGGGAGTAACACATGTAATAAAGTCAGTGTTTTCATTAAATTTACCTCCACCTCCCTATACTGCTAATCCTGTTGACTACAAAGTTTTTGTTGCCATTTACTAAGAGTGTATTGCCTTCATTTAAGAGTATTCAAATATGCTTAAATTGTTTAGTTTAAAGTTTAATAACAACTTTTAAATTTTGTTTCCATTCAAGTACCTACCAAAAAGCAATAAATAAAAACTTAAAATTACCAAACCTTGTTAAAGTTCTGAGGATTCTGAAGGCTTTTCAATTTTGTGCAAGGATGGCTCTACTTGTTACGATTAAATCAGCTCAATTTATTCCCCCCCCCCTTTTAAGAACAAAAGCAATGTCTACAAACATGTTTGAGGTAAAGAAAGCATGTTGGGCTTCCATGCATGGTGGCGCAGTGGTTGACAGTCCGCCTGCCGATGCAGGGGACATGGGTTCGTGCCCCGGTCCGGGAAGATCCCACATGCCGCGGAGCGGCTGGGCCCGTGAGCCGTGTCTGCTGAGCCTGCGCGTCCAGAGCCTGTGCTCCGCAACGGGAGAGGCCACAACAGTGAGGGGCCCGCGTACCGCAAAAAAAAAAAAGAATGCATGTTCTCTAGAAGTACATAGAGTATCTTTTTTGATATGTAATCCTCTCATTGTCTTTCACATTAAATTAATCTGGAATTTTAGTTTTAATTTCCTCTTTTACTCAAGAATGTGGATCGGGATTTTAAGATTGGCATTTTGTTGCTACTTTCTAGTTTTATGACTATTACTGTCAAAGAGTATGGCCTGTATGATTTTTACTTTGGTGAATCTATTGAGATTTTCTTTGTGGCTTTATAACGGCCAATTTTTTTATTTGTTTCATTGTTTTTTTGAAAATAACCTGGATGTTCTATTTGTTGGAAATAAAAAGGGTATATATTATCAAAGGGATTCATATCATCCCCCCAAATCCAGTCCTAATGTGGTTCCCTCACAAAACTTGCCTTGGGGGAGGAGGGGATGGGCTAATATTTGGTCATTTTAGTGCATACATTTTTCATAATATTTCCATCTTTCTCTTCTTCCTATTCAGTCAATTTGGTATTCATTGCTAGTCAATTCATCTATTGAGAGTTGTGGGTTTTTTCAAATGTATTTAATTTTCAAGAACTTTGCTTGTTTTCATTAGTCAGTTCTTATGCCATGAAAATAATAATTACATTCATTTCTTTGCTTTAACAATGTTGTACTATATATTAACTCTATTCCTTGAGAGAAATCCTATACTTCCTTTATTTAGGTGACTTTCTTCAAGTGTCTGAGAATTCCTGGTCATATTTTCATACTTGTAAGCACAGTATAATAGTAGTTTGGTTAGTTTTTGTGGCTGAAATGTATTTCCCAGCCTCAGTGAGAATCGGGGTTGATCTGGTGGTGCATGTAAGATTCTCTTCAAAGGAGTGTGGTTCAAGTAGTGTTGGCCGGAAAGAAGGGGGCTGGCATCTGACTGGCCTTTCACATAGATGTGCACCTCACAGAACTTGATAGCAAGGTTTCCTAATTCCTCATGGCAGCCTCCAGTTCACAGCTGCCTTTCTGCTTCTCAGACCTGCTGACTGCTTGGGGAACATGATGTAAGCTGTCTACACATTTAACTCATTTACCTTCCATCTGCTCTTATCTACTAATGCCTTGGAACACTGAACATCAGGGCAATATGTACAAAGGTCCATCCAGGGCAAGTGTGAAAAAGGCTGAGAAGCCTTGTATCAAAGTAACTTGAAGAAGAAAAAGCCCATCACAAGGGTTAGACAGAATGCTTAAATTGGACTATTTGGGATGGTGCACCATTTCTGTACACTATCCAAGATGGAACTCAACAATTTCAACCCTGTCCTCTATTCTAGCATCAATAAGCAGAATACCAATAACAAGAGAGCCTTGCTAAATCAGCAGTGTGGACTGTTTTGACCTGGGTTCTCTGATTATTCCAGAGAGTCCTGCTAAGATCCAACACTATTTTATTGCCTCTCCAGATGAATAACCATGTGACCTGAAGTAGGGCAGGCATCTGAGTTATCCCATACCATCCCATTTTCTCTTTTTGCATAAGAGGACGAATGTCTTCAAAGTTATATCCATAAGAAGTAACCTACCTCCAGAAAGGGTCAAGAATCAAAAAGAAAAGATACAACTTTTTTTTAATACTGACTGTGGCATTGCTATAAATAGGCTCTGCAGTTTGTTTAAAAAATAAAAGCCTAAGTATCAGAGGGCTCAATTTGATCTGCCCCACACAAGTTAAAAGGGCATAGGAAAAAAGGGCTCCAACTTTTCATCCATCACTGACTCAGATTCGGCCCAGAAGCCACTGGGACATCTTCAGAAAAGGGGACAGGATTTCCTCAGAAAGTCTGTTTATATCACAAATGAAATGGCCCCAAATCCAAAGAATTCTAGATGTAAGGAAAAAGTGAATCACCTTTCATTGTTCAAAAAACAGAAACCAGTTCCTTGTGGCATCTCTGTACTTCCTCTTTATCATCTCCAAAGTTAGCAGAAGGGAGAATGAAGGGAGTAGGGTTGAAGGATCCTGATATGATTCTTCTCTGAGTCTCTTCCTGCTTCACCTTCCACATGTTTCTCTCGACACCGTTACTCTGAGCTCTCCAGCTGAATCTGTGCCTCAGAGGTGGCTGCCCTCACACAGTCACCCAGTGCACACACACAAAGTCACCTAGCCATTTTCTGACATAAAGGGCATGCCAATGACACCCTAAACATTTGCCCAGGTGACAAGATCACGTGGCTGTTCAGGGGATGTTCCTCACGTTTTCTCCTCTTCCCTGCATAAAATAAGAGTGGTCTTCTCTCCATGGATATACCACAGGGTCTAACCCAAGAACAGACCCTGGTTAAATGACTTGATAGCATTAATGGACTTACAAAAAGTACCCATTGACTCTAAGCAATACAGTATGCCAAGCTTTTAAACTATTAATCTTAGTGGTTGTCTGGAGTTCCTCCTGACCCTTTCCCGTGGTTAGTGAGCAGCACCTTCCTTGCCTCAGGGTGAAACAGACTGTTTTGGCAAGAAGAAAATGGAAAAGAAACAATATTAAATTTTGTTTTCTTTTAACTCCTAAATTAAGGTGTTCACACTCAAAATGCTTTGCCTGAGGAGAGCAGCTGTCAGTTTATAGCATCACATATGCTTGGCAAGAAAGTTATAAGAGCGGCAGTCAATCCAGCTTCCAAACAGCTTAAGGGAACAGACAAGACTGAAGATTGATGGGGCCTGACCTTGGAGGAGGCGGGGTGAGGCAGAAACCAGAGGATAGGACCTGGGAGGAGGAGGGCATTTCAAAGATACCCTAAAGCTGTCTTGAGAGATCAGTGGTTAAATTCTCAGGAATTCTGCAAGTCAGCTGACTTCACATTGATAGTATGAAATCAACTGTAGTAGGAATACTTACACCTCAGAAATTGGCAAGCACTACAGTTTAGGGCTCCCCCCCACCCCCAGCTACCTAATATTGACCAATACACTACAGAATAAGACAGTCAAATTTGAGAGACCGTACATAGTCTGTGCTAGACATCTGGATGGAAGCCTGTAGGCTAACCCCTGACATTTATATAAATACAGCACCAGAACAGCTATCATCTCGTCTTCACATCACTTTAAGGGAAGGGCTTTCCGCGGAAAGCTATTGCAGGTCCATTGTAAGTGGATTACCTAGCAGGAGGCCCATATATGTCACCCCATCTGAACAGCCCCAAGTGGACAGGTCACTTTTCTGGCAGAATTTATTAATACTACAAATAAATAATAACCCTTCAAACACTGTGCACACTTGCAATTATTTAATTATTTGCAACAACTGATTTAATACCTATATTCCTCACTTGACTATGAGTCCCATGAGTGTAGAGACTGATTTATTGTTTACTTATATGTTGTTAAAACTATAATTCCAAAACCTTACTGGCTTATTAACTAGTGCATTAATTGACAATCAATAAATATTTCTTGACTGGTTGACTGACATATAAACCTAATAAAATCACAAAACTTTAGAAAGAGGGTAGAGAAAAATAAAAGCATACAGAGAAATACAATGTTTCTGTATGAGAACTCATAAAAAAACTAAGTTTCTCTCCCACTAGTTACTAAATTTACTATCTTTGCAATCAAAATTCCATAGTTTTTAAAATTTTTACAACCTAATGAAATGATCCTAAAATTCATCTGGGATAAAATTAACAATAAGTCAATAAATATTTAAAAGCATGACTAATATGAGGCAAAATTTACTTCCAAATTAAAACTACGTTATCTATAGTTTTAATAATTAAAACGATGTGGAAAATTAATGAATGAAAACAACAGAAAGCATAGAAAAGACCCAGCATATAACTGAATGTACTGTTTGATAAATATGACATTTCATATCAATATAGAGTTAGAGAATCAATTAGAATTGATAATTAAGTAAACAATGATGGGGTAAATAGTAAGCCACTTAGAAATAAATTATGTCCTTGCCTCAGGATATACACTAAATATTACCAAATAGATTAAATAATCAAATATAAAGAAAATGTGACCATAAAATATACATGAAAGGACAGGAGAATGATTCTCTAAATATAACTCCTAGGGCAGAACCATAAAGAAATGAAGGATAAATACAACTACACAACAATATAACAATGCTGTATGTCAAAAGAGGAACACAAATTCTATGTAGAGACAAAGTGTTTTTACCGAGAGGCAGTGCAGAAAAGACCCAATCGCCTCTGCTACTGATCCTACCAGGGCTCTTCTTGACCAAACAGGCAAACTTTCACTTCACTTTCAGGGCTGAACTTGTCCTGAACCTAACATGTCTGCATTTGTGATCTGAGATGTTCAAATTTAGACTTCTGCCTTTTGTCTCCAGCCTTAATATGTAGACCTTGGGTTGTTACTTACAAATATACCCATTACTGGGAAATATCAAATATCCATAATGATACATTGATAAACTCCAAATACATTATTGGTTATGAGTACTTGGAATATTTACTGAAAGACTGTCAAGTGGCCAACTTTCACAAACAAGTTCACCTCTATTGAAAAACGTCAGACTAAACTTGTAATAAGCAACACTATTGGATAATAGCAGCCTTTCTACCCTCTGCCTCAGACTGCCTGAAATTAAGTAACGTAGTTAAACTGTTTAGACTTGTTGGCTGCAGCATACGTACTCTAGATTTAAGAGCACTATTTGACTAATAGGCAGTTCATGCAGATCTTTAATCTCTTAGCCAGCTTCCAATGTAGAAACAGTAGTTTATGATTACATTTATTGACAACAGCAAGGATAAAAGCAACAATAAATTGAAATTACATTCATATAGTTCATTCTAAAGTTAAACACAGCTTAAAATACACATCTAAGTAATTCTGACCAAAAATTTAGGAAGTAGATTCTATTACCCCAATCTCACGGAGAAGAAATTTAGATAAGAAAAAACGCATTACTATTATTTTACTTTTGATAAATTTTATATCATAAGGTAGCAAGCTCTACACAGAAAAGTAATCAAATATCACCACAGCAATAAGTATGATTTAATTCTGTTTGATGAAAAAGTATTCAATAAATATTACATGCCAAACACTGTGCAAGATACTGCAGACACAAAGATGAAGAAAGCACTGCTTCAAAAAATTCCAAGTTATTAATAAAATCAACTAAATACGATATCTACCAACTTTTCTTTAAACATTAATGAAGGTACACAAATAGACAAAGATTTGCTACACTGAAAACCAAAAATAGCAATGTGTGTGTGTGAGGAATACTCCCATTAAAACACTGCACTTGGGCTTCCCTGGTGGCGCAGTGGTTGAGAGTCCGCCTGCCGATGCAGGGGACACAGGTTCGTGCCCCGGTCTGGGAAGATCCCACATGCCAAGGAGCGGCTGGGCCCGTGAGCCATGGCCGCTGAGCCTGCGCGTCTGGAGCCTGTGCTCCACAACAGGAGAGGCCACAACAGTGAGAGGCCCATGTACCGTGCAAAAAAAAAAAAAAAGAGGGACCTATTTTAGCAATTTTCAGACATACAAAATCCAAGAAACCTTACCATCCAGGGAGCTCCTACTAAAATAACTATCTAGGTGTGCTTGAGAAATTATATACTTCAGAAGAAAGAAAGGAGCCTAGTAGGAAAACATAGCACAGGAGAAACAAAAGTGGGCAGAGAAATGGGAAAAAAAAAAGTCAAAAATTTAATCAACTACTAACTGCAAAACATGTGCACACACAGAAACACACACATGCAAACACTAAAAGTAAACAATGGACAACAGTAAACACAATGGATGGGGAAATAGAGGTTTAATAAGTAAGTTAAGTGTTGTTTGGCTAACATATAGAATTAAAAGTATTAGCTAAAAATGTGTTAAAGAATAATAGCAACCACTATCAATCCAACAAAAGGGTAGAAAAATAGGGAAAGAAGAAACAAAGAAAGAGGATGACAAAAATAACAGGAATAGAAGAAAACCCAAATATATCAACAATCACAATTTATGTAAATAGACTAAAGGCAAAGACAGGGATTATTAGAGTTTATAAAAATATCACAGTTCAGATAAAAACAAAGGGATAGAAAAAGATTTGTTAGCAAATTCTTATCCAAAGAAAATCAGCATAGCAATATTAATATCGATCAAATAGATTTAAAGGCTACACATATTTCTAGTAATAATGAGAGTGACTATGTACTCTAATAGTAGAGACGTTATAGTAATCATGATTCTGTATGTGCCAAACACCATAACTTTGTAAACTATTAAAGCACAAGCTGACAAAATTATAAGAAAGTGACAAATCTACATTCATTCAACATCAGAAGAGCAGCTAAAGCAATATACCACATTTGCACACTGAAAGGGAAAACAATATGACTATCTCAACAGATTCACTCATTCAACTTGTTCAAGTAACATTTATTGACTGCCGTGTGTTAATCATTATAAATACAATAAGTGAACAAAAGAAGAAAGTCTTCTTTGTTCAAATGGAGCTACTCTAGTTTTGGACAGTAAAGAAAATAAACAGAATAAATTGTAATTGTTAAAAATCATTACATGGTGTAACAAATAGAAAAGAATGGGAGTTATTAGGAATATGACATGTAGGATTGTAATTTTAAATGGTGTGGTCAGAGTGGGCTCCACGGAGAAGGCGACAGTTGAGGAAAGATTTGAAAGAGGTGAAGGCACAGGGCCATGGAAATATCTGGGGGAAGAGAGGAATGAGCTGGTGCAACGGACCTGAGGCAGAAGTGAGCCTGGCACATGTGAGGGAGACTGAGGAGGCCAGTGAGGCTTGAATGACAGGGGACGGTGGTAGGACCTGCCAGGGCCTGATTATAGGGGTCTAGTGTAACCTCAAAGGCCTCATAGGTATAAGGATGCAGAAAAGCATTTGATAAAATTGATCACTCTAAAACAGAACTAGAAACAGAAGGAAATTTATTAACCTGGTTTTTGTTTTTAAACTCATTTATTTTTTGGCCACACCATGTAGCATACAGGATCTTAGTTCCCCGACCAGGGATCGAACCTGTGCCCCCTGCAGTGGAAGCATGAAGTCTTAACCACTGGGCCGCCAGAGAAGTCCTTAACCTGGTTTTTAATCAAAAAACTAATAGCCAGGGCTTCCCTGGTGGCGTAGCGGTTGAGAGTCCGCCTGCCGATGCAGGGGATGTGGGTTCATGCCCTGGCCTGGGAGGATCCCACGTGCCGCGGAGCGGCTGGGCCCGTGAGCCATGGCCGCTGGGCCTGCGCGTCCGGAGCCTGTGTTCCGCAACGGGAGGGGCCCCAACAGTGAGAGGCCCACGTACCGCAAAAAAAAAAAAAAAAAAAAAAAAAAACTAATAGCCAACATATACTTAAGGTGAAACTTCCAGGCACTGGCTTTAAGATCAGGAACATGAAAAATACATCATCATTATGACTTCTCCGCTATATTGTATTGTGAGTCAATGCTATAGAATTAGGGAAAAAAAGGTATAAAATGAGAAAGTACAAGTTGAAGCTATTACTATTTTTTGTACAACATGCTTGTCTATGTAATAAAGCCAAGAACAGGTATACTGGATTCAAAGTCAAGAAAACAACAACCCAATAATAATAAATACTCATATGTGCTTATTATGTGCCAGACACTCTTATAATCCATTAAACATATTGATTTGTTTACTTCTCACAATAACCAAATAACATATGTACTCCTATTCTCATTTTTCAAATGGAGAAACTGAAGCACAGAGAGGTTAAATAATTTTCCCAAGATTACACAGCTAATAAAGTAGGGGAGCTGGGATTTAAACCCAGGTATTTTAGGTCCAGTGTCTGGCCATTTATCATCCACAACACAACATTCCTATACCCCCAGAAAAACCAACCAGCAAATGCAATACAAAATCAAAATATCGCTATAACAATATTAATAAATATATCTAAGAATATAATAATTAATATATAAGTATTTTCTAGATAAAATTACCAAAAAAGTTACAAAATGAATGACATAAAAGGCCTGAAGAAATGAAGAGAGCTACAGATATCAGTTTTACCAAGTGTATGTTAAGTATAATGCAACTGCAATAAATATTTTGAAGGATTTTCAGTGCAAGTTGATGGAATTTTATAAAAGTAATAAAAGAAAGTAAAGGACCAATAGCTAAGAATATTTGGGGAAAAAGTGAGGTGGGAAGATTTGCTCTACATGATATCAAGACTTACTATAGCTATTAGAAAGCAATCTGATTAACCATCTGTACCATTTATTATAGTTCTTAAAAGCTAGAAACAGAAAATTACTGTCTTATCAAGACAAAGAATATCTATCTCAAAACATTTAATATCATACTTAGTATTAAAGGTCAACAAGAGGAATCCCCTTAAAATCAGGGGGAAAAAGATATCCATTTTACAACTATTATTTTTTATTATTCTGAAAGTTCTAGCAGGTTTAATGGCAGTGAACATATAAACGGAATAATTATTATAAAGAAGACAAATATTCATTGTGGATGGAATTAAATGTCTAGTAAATACAGGAGAATATTGAAAATTGTTGAATAGAGAAAAGCTCAGCAAAATAGCTGAATGCATGATAAATATGCAGAAACCAACAGCATTATTCTATTTTAGCACAGTCTCAGATGTGCTAAATGAGATGGAAAAATACCTTATTTTCAATATTTAGGGAAATATGAAATACCTAAAAGTAATCTTATCAAGACATATGGAAGAGCTTTAGAGAACAGCTTGGGCTAGTGTAGAATGGGATGTAACAAAACATAAAAGAACAGAAAAGACTAGAATAAGGTCAGAAACAGCACATTCTTTTTTTTTAAAGCATCATGAATAAGTTGGAAATTGAATAATTATGCAATTAATAATGCTGAGCAAATTGGTTACTATTTTGAAGAAAAAAATTCACTCTATGTGAAAAGTAAGTACCATGTAAATGAAAGATACAAATAAATTAACTAAACTACTTCCTTATTGATCCCCTCTGATTACGTTTCGTCCTTTACCTCAAATGCACACCCTCCCCCTCCCACCACTCTTCACCTGGCTGATCCCTAAAATTCCATCATTACTTAGGTTAGAAATTAATTTCTCCAACAAGCCTTCCTTGAGCCCTCACTACATACCCCCAAGATTGGGCTTGGTCCCCCTCCTGTGTACACATTTCCTTTAAACTAAGACTTACCTCACTAGATTGTAATCATCAGTTCTGCAATTAGAAGCTCTGTGAGGGACCATGTTTTAGTTCTCACTGTAGCCCTAGTGCATTTCCATTGGACATCTAAATAAATATATTCTTCCTAAAACTCCCTTTCTACTCTCTGCCCCTCACTGCAGACCTCTCTCCATTCTACTGAGGCAGTTTCTCATTTTTCAAGTGTTGAGGATTTCAAGAGTACCTGATTCACTTTTAGAGCTTGGACCTAAAATGTTTTCAAACAGCTGGTTCGCTGTGGCTCTCGTGAAACCGTGGGGTTATGGAAAGATGCTCATAAAGGTATCCCTCTACTAACTCTCTTGTTATCCTTAAAAATCTCTTCTGTGCACAGGTTGGGATTTGAGATTTCTCTATATTGTGTTGACTTCTGAATAGTACTTTTCCTTTTGAAATAATCAGATTAGCATATTTCATCTCCCTCCATCCAGTAATTCAGGATTTTGCTCTTAGTGGATGACTAGCAGATAACTATCATGTTAATTCACTTTGCCTTGCCACTCTTTTTTAGTGACCCTTTTCTTGAATAACTTATGGATTGTCTGATAAAGACTTTCTTTAAGGAACATTTTTTCATAGAAGCCTGCCCCTTCCCCAGCCCTGACATCCCCATATCAGGTGTGCTGAGGAGGCTCCTGAATTCTGTGTCATGGAGACAATACCCTGACCCAACACGTATGGCCTCACCACCACCATCTTGTTAGATTTAAATCAGTCACCAAAGGGCCAGAGTCCTCAAGTCTTCCTCAAGCCCACATCCCAAAGCCATATGGCTCTGTAGGCAATGAAGCAGATTCCCTCTCCATCACAACCCTCCCATTCTCCTTCCCTGCTTCTCAGTGGTTACAATGCCACTACTTCAGGGCATCAAAATAGACTGACTGTGGTCTTTTCTCACCCAAATCCATCTCAGCACAGTCCATTCTCCCTAAAGCACTGTTTCAGTCTTTATAATCCATAGTTTGTAAAACCCTTAGGTGTTCCAAGGCCTTTACTTGCAAACCACCATTCCTATTTCCCCAAAACTCCCTGTTATGCAATTGTTCTATCAATACCTTCTGGTAACACCAGAGTCATCATTACTCGCTGAAAAAAATAAGCTAGACTCTTCTGATTCCTTACATTTTTTATGTTGCTTGCTCCTTCTAACTGGTACAAATGTGGCCCCTCAATTGTCATTTGCAATCGTTTCTGTCCTTTCTGCCCCCACCCCGCCCCATACACCACTTTCAACACACAGTCATTCCTTTCCCTTTCAACCAGCTGTGATCTTGCCTTCTTTCAACACACATAGTATTTTCTATTTCCTTTGGAGGGATTATGTATGACCCTAACATGAATTCTTACCATTTGGTTACATGCTTTTTTCTCTCTTCTGGATGACAAATTTCTTGGGAGCAAAGACACTGTTTTAGTCATTTTTCTTTCCTCTACATACAGTGTGTGGTGCTTTGCTCGTAACAGATGTTCAAGAAAATAAGTTGAATTAAAAAGAAATGCCTATGGATTTTATTAATATCCTATATTTTATTTAATAGACATGCTCAGATCTAAATGGTTCTGCTATAATAATTTTTTTCCTCCTTTTAATTTTATTCAGGACTGACAAGAAAAAAGAAAGTTATTGATTTGTGCAAATTTTATTTTTTTTTAAAAACCCTAAAAGTAACAATCAAAATATTATTTTAATATAAAACAATTTAAATTACTTTAGATGCAGAAAAACATTAATATTGTAGGGCGTAAGAATAAAATATTGGAGGTGGTGTGAGGAGAACAACATAAGTTCAGAGTGTACTCCATTAGCAACCTAAGAAAAAGAGGCAGCTGTTCAGAAAACACAGTGAAATGATAATCACACCTGGTCTTTTTTAAAAAGTTAGTCAAACCCACATCTCTGCCATATAAGCAAAGAAGCTAATCTAACACTGAAGAAGAAATGTAGTTCCAAAAAAGTATGATTCTAATGAAGAGACAACTAAACAATGTCTTGATAAAAAGATGCAACCATTTCAGAACTTTCACAAAGTAGTGCATTGTTCTTCTAGATCATTGGTTTTAAACCAAGGGTGAACATTAGAATCACATAGGAAATTTTAAAAATCCACCCTGGAACACCAAAATTATTGTCTTTCACTGGGAGAGGAGGGGAGTGTGTATATGTATTTTAAAATATCTACAGAAGTGATTCTGATTTACACCCTATGACAGAGGCAGGGTTTTATGGGCCTAAAGCTATACAATATGGGGGGAGAGTCTCTTCAGGAGAAAAGGATACAAAATTAGGAAGCAAACGGTATGTAGGATGACCTTGATTAGAGTTCCTCTTTTATCCCAGCTATGGTATTGCTTTATTATTATATTTTCATTACCAAAAATAAAATAATTGTCATTACCAATAATAAAAATAATGGCCAACACTATTATTTATTGAACATTCTCTCTCTCTGTCTCTCTCTCACTACATGACAGATACAATGCTAGTCCCTTCATATGTACGCTTAATTCAACTTTCACAATCCTATGAGATGAAGTACAACTAATTATCTTCACTCTGAATGTTGAAACTGTTTATTGAAGCAATGTGTTCAAGGTTAAACACTTACTAAACATTAAGGCTGAGATTTAAACTATTAACTCAATCACTTAGAGCACGTACTTGGGATCAAGGCTACAAATACCGTTCCTCAAACTTATGGGCTCAGTTGTTGAATAACCTGAGTATGAACTATACACTGGACATACTATTCTGCAGGTACTTGCTGTTGTACCTAGTCAGGCTGGGAAAGAATGTATAGGTGCATCAAAACAAATATGTCAGTTAAAGGAATTAAATCAAAGGGTTGTTCTGACCTTTTGTTTCACCATTAACATCACCAACCTTCCTCTTGGCCCAGAAGCCACTGGCCTGCAGTTCAAACAGTATTTCACAAGATGGCTCCCTTGCTATTTTTAGCTGCAACTTATATCATAAAAGCCTACATCACGGTTGAATAATGGCAAATCTATAGGAAGTTACATATTTCTTAAGTTGCTTTTTGATTTTTTTTGTTCACAAGATACAGTTATAAAATCTACAACTGCAGCTAAATGTTGAAGGAAAATTCTCCCACAAAAGAACTGTGCCAAAGAACAACAATAATAATCTACCTGCATATTGTTTCCAGCTTTTTATTTAATACATTGGAACTGCGTCCTATCCTCTTTTCAGCTATGAAAACATGTGGGAGGAAGGAGAGAGATCCAGTGAGGGAAGCAGGAGTAAGAGAGCACATTTAAGTAGCACTAGAGCTTCACCCACCACCCCACTGGTGAGAACATCCTAGAGTGCACAGGACAAGGTAAAACAGCTGACTTCAAAGTCCTTCTCAGGCCCCACATGCCTCTCACAGTGAGAGCATCTAACTGTTCTGGACTGGATTCTAAGTGTTTAAGATGTGCATTTTAATAAAACATGACCACTAAATGTTGGCCAACTATTTCATCTGAAGCTCAAGCCAATAAACAGAGATCTGTTCAAGGTGTAATGAAATGATATTTCTATAAATGGTAGCAAATTCATGTGCCATTTAACTGCCTCTTATTATCTGTTTCTCCTCTTATCCCAAGAGGGGAGAAAAATGATCCAACAGCATCAGGAAGTGGGGAACTATTTCTTAGCAAGAAATCTGGATAACTTACATTTTCCCATATATAGAGAGAGATTATGATCAGGGATCTGAACTGTGATAACGCATTTTCTGGAAATCACACCTTAAAGGTTATTGGTAAAAGAATCTTCCTATAAGAACTTCAATATAATTTGATCTTATCTTTCTGATCATACATGACGTCAAACAATAAAATAGCAATAAAGAAAAACAATAAAGAAAACCATACTACCTACTGGAAAACATTCTGTCTTTGACCAAACTTTGGTCTGGCTCTTCTGAGCTCTTGCTCTGACTGAGCCTTGGGTTCCCGTGTCCTTTTTTGTAAAGTCCAGTTCTAATAAGAATCCTGTTGAGTCAGTTTAGCCAGAATCCCCCATCCTCAGTATTTGATCACCCTCGAAATATGATCAGTTTCCTTATCCTCCCATCATCGTCGCCCAGGTGATATCTGATTACCTCTGATAGGCCTTTAGCAAGAATCCTGTTAGGTCGGTTTGGCTAAAATCACCCCTTACTCCCTGTGTTTCCTTTTAGTAATTTTCTATCCACTGATTCCCCACCCTGCTCCTTGGCTATAAATCCCTACTTTGCCTTGTTGTATTCAGAGTTAAGTCCAATCTCTCTCCCCCACTACAAAACTCTATTGCAGTGTTTCCTACACCTATTACAGTGGCCCTGAATAAAGTCTACCTTACTATTCTTTAATGAGTGTCATTAATTTTTTTCCTTAACGCTGTAAACAGTCAAATGATAAAACTATACAATTCCTTTAAAAGGAATATATTAGACATAATAAATGCAAATTGTTTTTCTTTTTTCATTTTAGAAAGTTGCATCTTGGAGGACATTCATAATCTGAATTGCCAAGAAAGCTACACTATCTTTGATATGCAATAATTTTCCTCAATTGCAAACAGACTTACTCAAATCTACCTTCAAGGATACTGAGGGTGGTATAGCATAGTGACTAAAACTGTAGGCTCTAGAGCCCAAATATCTGGGATTGAATCCTAGCTTTGCTACTCTGTCACCGAGAAAACTACTAAAACCAAACAAAAAAACCCGTGCCTCAGTTTCCCCAATTGTAAAGAGTAATGAGGATTATGTGACATACTACACATAAAGGACATGGTATGGTGCTTGGCACATGGCAAGTAGTCAGTGAGTATCAGCCGGCTAATGTTACTTTTCCGGCCATAAAGAATAGCTCAGGTACTGCCAGTGGTGCTCTGAAGAAATGTCCACTGTTGATGAAACCAATGGTGGTAAAAATGGTGATGCTCATGCTGACACTACTTTTCCCACTGAAACATGATTAGAGTAAGGAGGAGTTGAGCCAATATTCTTTTTCACGCTTTTCGTTGTGCAGATTATGCCATGGAACAAAAACAGCTATTTGATACCAACCAAATAATAGACGAAGCGCTCTATGTTACTGCAATTCACCGTTTACTGTCACAGCCAAGCAGGCATTGGCAGCTATCAGATATTTCATCCTTTATTAGCAAGTGGTAAACATAATAATTGTATCATGGCAAAGCCTGTTATTTTGGAGGAACTACTTCAACATCTCTCACAGGACTGATGGGAAGTATCTTGTCTGAGATGGCCTAGTATTTTTCTATATTCACAATATAAAGAACCACAAATTGAGAGGGAAAAGGCACCTGAAGTTTTTAAACAAAATCATAAAATGTAAGAATTGAAATGGCCAATAGAATTCTAACCCCATCATTACACAAATATGGAAAGCTGAGACTAAGAAAATTGAAGTATTGGTAGTAATTAGGTAGCAGAGGTTGAAGAGAAAAAATGCAAAGTTTTCAAGTGTTGAATGTCCATATTTAATACAATTTAACATGAAATTATGGTGTAAGGAACTCTTCTTGTCTTGGCTATTATCTTGGGGCAGTAATTCAAAACTCATCAACTACTGTCAGTGTCAGAAAGGAAAAGAGAGAGAATGTGACAGCTAACCTACCTGAAAAATGTATAATTATCCAGATACTGAACTTGAGTGATGACAGCTGAAGTTGGGTCATTTAGATGAAAGAATACATCACCCAAACCATTAAGGGACATTGGTTAAACTCAATTTAAATTTAACATCCAACATCTTTTAAGATTCACCTCAGATATGAGATTAGATTTCCATGCGTTCTTTGATTTTGACAAATTATATATCTTAAAACTAATTTATTTGTGTATCTTATTTTTTAAAAAATACACTAAAAAAGAAAATTAAGGAGGTACATTTTCATATTTAAAAGCTTCATATCCTCAACATCAAGACAGTAAGGCCATTCAGTCTAAGTATCATACAAGGTTTTCTCACACATGGTAAAGGTAGATATACCTTGCTCAATTCAATATTTACAAGTAAAAAGTGTTGGAGGATCCATCAGAGCCCAGTGCTTTTCAAGCTGATTTTCTGCAAATTACTTGTACATTTTCCAAAGGTAACAATGGCATCATCCTTTCACCGAGAAAGGTAGAGTCTTGAAACTAAGTCCTTAACCATTAGGAGGGAGAGATGAACAAATACCATCAGTACACAAAAAAGTTATGGTAAAACACATATACCTTGCTTTTCTCAACATATGACACAATACAGGTCAGAGGGTATGAATGCTGACCCTGCAGCCAAGCTCTGTGGGTTTAAAACCCCACTAATGCCATGTACTCACTGCATGACTCAGGCATGTTATTTAAACTTCCCAATGCCTCCCTTTGCTTATCCCAAAATGGGAAGAATGACAGCAACTCCCTTATAGGGTCGTGGCAAGGGTGACAATGTTTGAATACGTACATAAAGTACTGAAAACAGTACCTGATACATACTGAATGTTATTTTTTTTTTGCTATTATTATATTATTACACAAGGGACCATACAAAAGACAAACCTTTCAGTCCAATGCCACAATTTTCCTGACTTCTCAATGTCTCTTGGGCTTTATAGGTCTTACCAATCTACACCTCTTATATATTTCTGTCAAGGAAAGAACCATCAGAAGCTCAAATAACCCACCTCATAATAGTTGGTGACTCACTGATCATGTGCTATTAATTTTTATTGGTTCTGTCCTACCTAATGGAAATCTTTGCTTTATGTGGGTAATTTCCTTTGCTGTCTAGAATTTATTTTCCACAATTTCCCACAGATAGTAGAATATGTGCTCTAAGCCTTGGGACTAGGAGAAGATGGTGGGGAAAAGCCCATCCCCCAAACTCTGGGAACATTTGAACTGGAAAGGTGTATAAAAGGAAATTAACACTGAGACTCTACTATAAGGGCGGGACTGTGGTATCCTAGGCACTTTGGGTATATTTTCCTCAATTAATTCCCAAAGTAAAATTCTGGAAAAGATGTCTCAAAACTTTTTTCTACTAAGGCTCAGAAATGTTAAGTAAAACACACGTGAGCAATTGAAAGTGACACGTTTAAAGTGTCAATTGAAAGTCAGCGTTTAAATGCACACCTATCTGACCTCCAAGCCTTGTCCTACTACAGAAACAGGCTGCCTGCTCTTGGATACATCCCACTACTCCTGCCCCGCCATGGACAGACACGTACACGCACAAATAGTTCCATTTTCTGTTTTATATATTTGATATTCATAAGGTTTAATTTAAATGAAGTATTCCAGGGGTGGGGGACAGGGAAGGAGTACAAACATCACTGTTCCACACTACCTTGTATCCTTACTTAATTCCTTACACAGTCTCACTTGAGCCTGAAATGAAACACGAACACAAAAAAAGATAATTACGAGAAGGCCTGATCGTGCCCTAAATGTGAACCCTTAATACATTTTTCTTTTCTGTAATCTCTTCACAGCTATGAAGACTATCTCAGATTAAGTCCTTTACCCTAATTTCAGTCTATTAGAAAACCTAATCCTGGAATGCAAGTAAGAAATCAACAAGACACTCCTAAAGATAGCTCAGGACAACAGCTATAAAAATACTGTTTCCTTGTTTCCGTAACAATCCAGAGCCTATAGATAGAGAATATGGGAGGATTTTCCACTCAGTAGAAGGAAGTGAACTGAAATGAACTAGATGGTAGCTAACTATACTTATGTTATCCTGCTACTAAGCCTGCCCACATTGAATCAAGTGGAAAGAACTTCTGAGGCCCCCATTCACACTCTATGTTCACAGTTTAGAAACACAAATCCAAAGTGAAAACAAGTAATATAAAAAACTGGAAAAGAAATATCATCCTTTAAACTCCTTTAAAATTGTGCCTTCCCATTCCCAGCCTATTTTCCTGGTCTAGTTTTTTTCCTTTATCCAGGACCACTTTTTAAATTCTTATACTTACATTTGCATGCTTTTCTTGTTTTTGTTATGTTTAATTTTTATTGAAATATAGTCGATTTACAATGTTGTGTTAGTTTCAGGTATACAGCAAAGTGACTCAGTTATACACATATGTGTGTGTGTGTGTATGTGTGTGTGTATATATATATATATAGTCTTTTCCAGATTCTGGCTTTGCAGGCCATATAGCCTCTGTTGTACTATTCAACTCTGACATTATAGCGTGAAGGTAGCCAAAGACAATACTAAAACAAATTGATGTAGCTATATTCTAATAATTATATAATAGGAGGAAGGCTGAATTTTTAAAACCCAGAATATCAGGAATGGGGATGGTAATACTCTAGTTTTCTAAAATATAACATTTCTTATCATGTTTACAGAAAACAATTCAGAATCTGCAGGAGTTTGGAAGAACTGAAAATATTTGACACTATAATATCACTCAGAGCTCAGCAGAAACATAAGATTTTCTTATTTTTAGAAATGTATCTTCACATGGTTTCTTTCTGAGCACTATACTCAGTTCTCTAAGCAGTTATTTAGTCGGCCAGCATCTACATGAGCATATTGCTATGATGTTTCTAATATGATATTTTTTTCTCAATTTTTGAAGTGCTACAAAATGTTACTATCAGTCTGAAAATTAAAACAGAAGTTATTCAAGCTAATGGCTTTAAACCCTTTTGAGAATGACAGGCCATTTTGAGAATCCGATATACATTATGGGCCCTCTCTCCAGAAAACAAGATTATAAGCCCTTGAGGGTTACCCTTCCAGAGGTTCATAGAAATTGAATCACAAACCTCACTTCAGTCTTTATCAGACAATGAGGAAAAATGGAGAAATACAGAATATTCTTTTTAAATGATCAATTTTAACTGCACAGTAGTTAATTAAGCATTATGAAATATATCCTTTGAGTTTTCATAAAATCCTGGGAGATGGCAAGCACAGCTATTATTATTCACCTACTAGGAAGTCATTTGGACTATTCATGTGAGGAAATAATTCAGAGAAGTTCAATGATCTGGTCAAAATCACACAGTGAATAATGTTAGAATCAAGACAAATCCAGGTCTTCTATTTACAAATTGTATTTTTTTCCTTGCTTTACACTCTTTTCTTTAGTCCAGTGGTTGGCAAACTTCTTCTGCAAAGGGCCAGATAGTAAAAATTTCAGCTTTGCATGCCATATAGCCTCTGTTGTACTATTCAGCTCTGCCATTATAGCATGAAGGTAGCCAAAGACGATTCTAAAATAAATGGATGCAGCTGTGTTCTAATAATTATACAACAGAAAGAAGGCGGGATTTTGCCCATAGGGTCATAGTTTGCTGACCCCTGCATTATTTTGCTTCTACATCAAAAGTAAACTCAGTTGTTTAACTTACTTTCCTAAATGGTTTGACTGTTTTTGTATCATCATGATAAGTGATCACTACTAAAATGCAGTTGGCCCTCCATATCCTTGGGTTCCATATCAGTAGAGTCAACCAACCATGGATCAAAAATACTCAAAAGAAAAATTCCAGAAAGTTCCAAAAAGCAAAGCTTGAATTTGCTGCATGCTGGCAACTATTTCCATATCATTTATGTTGTATTTACAATTATTTACATAGCATTTACATTGCGTTAGGTATTGTAATTAATCTAGAGATGATTTAAAGTAAATGGGAGGATATTCGTAGGTTATATACAATCACTATGCCATTTTATTTTTTTAACATCTTTATTGGAGTATAATTGCTTTACAATGGTGTGTTAGTTTCTGCTTTATAACAAAGTGAATCAGCTATACATATACATATATCCCCATATCTCCTCCCTCTTGCATCTCCCTCCCACTATGCCATTTTATATGACTTGAGCATCCATGGATTTGGATATCTGTGAGGGTTCTGGAATCAATTCGCCCTTGGATACCAAGGGGTGACTGTACTCTAAATGCTAATTGAATCCCTATATAATATCACCAGTGACAGCAAAATCTCTGCCAAGAAGCTAAAATTAGAATTTTATATATTGATTTTTATTTTCATTTTGAGATAGTTTCACTGATGAAACCACTGTATAGGGAGATAATTTTGGAACACAATCTCCTTCACTAGCAGAACATTAGATGTGAAAAATGAAAATCCTATTGCAGTGATAGAGTTAAGGAGACATAGTTTGAGAAAGCAAATTAAAATATAAACTATTTTACTTTATTTTATTATAATGTTTAATTTATATTATATATTGCCTTAAAATATAAATTATATGTTGCCTTAAAAATCTAAGAGATATATATATTCCACAAAATATTATATTTTATTATAATGTTAATTACTTATTTTATTGTAATATTTAATTACTTTGTATATCAAATAACATTCAAGGAGGTATCTAATTAGTATATTTGTTTATGGAAGTTATTAGAGCTGTCACAAAATATCTTGGTTCTTCTGAGCATAAGGTAGGATAGCATCTCCCCACCTCCACTCTTGAAGTTGGTCTGACCAATGTCATGTGAGTAAAAACAATGTGTGCACGTATATGAAGCATGATTAGCCAGTGTTCAGTTTCCCATGGTCTCCTTCTTATGAGCAAGAACAATGGGCAGGGCCCTCCTGTTGACCCACACAGGACGTACAATGTGATCAGGAAATAAACTTTTTATTTTGTAAAGTCACCAAGATGTGCGGATCGTTTACTATAGAAAATAACTTAGCAGATCCTAATATAGAGGCATAGATTTTTTTTTTAATCATATAGAAAAAAGATTTATAAAAATATTAATTTTTATTCTACTCAACTAAGAGTAACACCTGTTTCATTATATATTATTCTGATGATCACATTTTGGATTATCTAGATATCATTAAAATCAACTCGTTTCATTAGATCAAAACAAATTAACTAGATGAAGAAACTAGTCAAATCTAACACTTAGCATTGTGAGAATAACTGGTTTGAGCAAACCTTAATTATGTGAAGGCAACATTATATATATTATAAGAATTAAAATGTGTGGATTAAAGCTTTAGGAAAGAATGTATTTTCTTTCTTTGTTAACATTAGTAATAGAAATAAATGTAGTATAAACTTTAATAAAAATTACTTTAGTAACAAAATTAGCTTACTTTAAATTAGTATACTGCAATTCAGTGTACAAGCTCTTTTTACATACATAACTTTATTTAACCTGCACAACAGTTCTGATTGTGAGAAACACTAGCCCCATGTGACAAATAAGAAAATTAAGGATAATAGAAGAACTGTGATTTGCTCAAGAATATAACCCTAGCTAGTAGCAAAGGCAGAAACCTAAACTTAAATTTTATGAAATGAAATCTGATGTTCCTTCTACTGACTCACTCCTTTGAAAAAAATAGGGAGCAATATTTTCGTTCTAAGCTGTACTATGTAAGTATAACTAGGTTAAGTGTCTGCGTGAATATGTACAGCACTTTATTTACTTGCAGTATAATATTTATTAGGAGGTCATGTCTACATCTATTTTTTATGCATCAAATGATATTAAAACAGAGTTTCCCAACAGTTAAAAAGATGATGCATGACATCTTTGTTAGTTTTATTAAGTAAGTAGGACATGAGCTGATCTCACAGATGAGGATTTACCATGAGAAGGAAATGTTAGTACAAATGAGTTATAATACTCACTATTTTATATTCATGTACATTCCATTTAGTGAATCGACCATAATTTACTAAAGCATAGCTTTTATGTGGGACAGTTTGAGTGGTTTCCATTTTTATATAGTATAAATTACACTGGGATAAACATTGTCAAGTATATGGCATTTTTTAACATTTTGGATTATTTCCTTAGGATAGATTCCCAGAAGTAGAATTACTAGGTTAAAGGGTATGAACATTTTTATGACTCTTGAAACACATTGCCAAATTGCTTTCCAAAAAAACGTTATATCAATTTACAATGCCACCAGCAATATAGGAAAATGCCCTTCTCATAATATGCTCACAAGTATTTGGCATCATACAGCTTTTAGATTCGTAAATTTTGTAGAATTATATATATATAATATATATATAATATATATATACATCTTAGATTTTTAAGGCAACATATAGTTTAAATAACCTCCAATTTCTAATCTGTCCTTTAACTGTCTATGACGATTTGATAGTTTTATAAGTCTATTTAGAATAATATGTGATGTATATTAATCTTTTTTCAAAGTACAAACTGCTTTGTCTATTTTGATGTTTCAGCTTGGTGACTGCATGTGTATGTGTGTCAGGAAACGTACAGAGGATTCAATTTTTTTTTTTTTTTTTTTTTCTTTTTGCGGTATGCGGGCCTCTCACTGTTGTGGCCTCTCCCGTTGCGGAGCACAGGCTCCGGATGCGCAGGCCCAGCGGCCATGGCTCACGGGCCCAGCCGCTCCGCGGCATATGGGATCCTCCCAGACCGGGGCACGAACCCGTATCCCCTGCATCGGCAGGCGGACTCTCAACCACTGCGCCACCAGGGAGGCCCAGGATTCAATTTTTGTACCTGGTCAAATGCATATTTTCTTCCGTGATTTTTTTTTCTGTTGGTTTTTAGCATAGCTTATCATAACTCATCTCTATCTATATTAAGTAATCAAATTATTCTAACTTTCCCAAGGAGTGATTTTTTTTTTTTTTTTTTTTTTTTTTGCGTTACATGGGCCTCTCACTGTTGTGGCCTCTCCCGTTGCAGAGCACAGGCTCCGGATGCGCAGGCTCAGCGGCCATGGCTCACAGGCCCAGCCGCTCCGTGGCATGTGGGATCCTCCAGCACTGGGGCACGAACCCGTGTCCCCTGCATCGGCAGGCAGACTCCCAACCACTGTGCCACCAGGGAAGCCCCCAAGGAGTGATTTTTGAAAAACTTAACTCTTGAATTCAACTGTAATTTATGTTGATGTATAAGGCATGGTCCTAAGTGATCTTTTCCATATTGGGAACTAGTTACCTCAATATCATAATTGAATAATCCTTCATTTTTCTATGTTTTAGATGAAGTCTCATTTGTTATATATTAAATCACCTAATTCTTATTCAAAAAACAAACAAAGAACAAAAAAAACAGAGTTTTCATTAAGTTATCTACAGGTACCACTGAAATTACCTATTAAAACCTACACTCTTTAAACAGGAGCTACTTAGGTTGATTATGATTTATTCCATACCCTTTCTTTCTTTTTCCTTCTCTTGCTGCTTGCCTTTGGGAATTTCACTCTTTGTTAGCATCTCCAGTAAGGGAAACTTAAGCTTAAAGAGGAGAGGTACAACACATCAACCAAATTTGCCCATGTTTGCTGTTTTTGCTTTAAAAATAAAGTTAGAAGGGGAAGAAGTTTAAGATTAGTAATTAACATGCATTTTTTGATGACCTGTGACTTTCAAAAGTTCATAATATCAATATTTTCCCCAGTGGTACTTTAGAACCAAGAGATGGCTGCATGGAATTCCTTTGTGTTTAGAATTAGTCATCATCTGCATCGTACCTTATGTGCACACAAACCACAATACTTACACATGGACCTAATTTGGCACAGGTACTTCTTTTGTAAATACCATGTTATTTTTACAGTACCACATAAATAACAATGCCAATTTTCCAAGAGTAAGATTGCACAAGTCTAGATTTTTTTTTTAAAGGATTGGGAAGAAAACAAATATGTAGCATAATTACTAGCTTAAAGTAGACAGGCCCAGACAAATGTTATTACGTTTCTTCCCTATCAAATGCAATACTTGAGACAATTACAAAAATATTTCTCTGATAATCATCTCACCTAGTTTTAATCACATTCCGAGCAATACTTGCATATCTAGTGGTCAATCAGATGCTCTATAAAATCTATAATCTATGACAAACGTGCTGCATTTCATATAGTGGTTGGGAAGGGGGAAATGACAAGATTAAAAATAGATTCTGTATTTATTCAGGGCATGAACTTCAAGACAATTCTTTGCTTCCAATTTTGGGGTAATTTCATGATCACATCATTTGACAGTGACTGATTTCCCGAAGATTAAAAATATGTTATCACAAACTTTTCCAAAGTAGGCAAAAATATATAAAAGTAGATTTTGTTACAGAATACAAGCAGTTCCTGCCTTGAACACACCCAAGATGTGGATGACTACTATGCAGATACCATAGCCAGCCCTCCTCTCACTGGCACTTCTGGTTTCTTTTATATCTATACTTTCTTGCTCTGCGTTCTACTACCAAATGATAATAATAATAATAAAAACACTGCCTCACTCCTGGGAAGATTACATCCTTAATGCTCCCAAATCCCTTTCCAACTAGCACAGGATTCTGAGTACTAGGTGCTCTGAATTAGACCTCTTCGTGCTGATTAACATACATACGTAATGAGAAAAGATTTGGAGTCTATAATACTATTTATGCAATAATTCTGCTTTATTGCCTATCAAATATAATTTTGCACTCTGCAATCTTAACTACTGTTCAGAAGGCATTTTCTCTGAAGAATAAATGCATTTTAACTTAGAAAAAAAACCTGTGTGAAGGTTCTGAATGGTAGGAATTGATGTTAATATCCTGAGATAGGTTTTATTTTCATTAAGTTTAGTGGATGGGAAGAGAAACAGAGCATCAAAGACCCAAAACAATTTGTTAATTTCAACTTCTGTATTTCAACTGCACAACACCAGAAGTACAGATTTTGGAAAAAGAATTATCTACTTTAACAAACTGGCATAAAGAAAAATGTTTAATTATGCTAAACAGGTAAATAAGAGTTGGCAGAAAATCTGTGACCATTGTCATAACAGCTTCAGCAATTCAATAATTCAACCTAGGTAAAAGGAAATTGAAAGTCCCAGTGGCTGGTTCAAAATACAGAAAAACTAAACATAGAAACTATATACCTGAATCCAATCTCTATAACTCAAGGAGTGGAAAACAAGAGTGCTTTGTAAATACGAGAAATGTTACTCCAAGGAAATGTTTTCCATAAGACCTAACATGATGCTTTGGGATCTTAAAGTTGCTGTAGACCATAGTGGTGTCTTGTTATTTGCATTCTGACACTCAGAGATCAGGATGATTCAGTGATAAGCTTGGGCAAATCTGGTCCCTGGCATTCTGATTTACTTTCCACTGGGGAAAATTTTATTATATTTTAATGCCTTCAGGGAATAAAATCACCTTACATCTTATTCTAATCTTTAAACTGACCTCAAAATAGAATACACTTTTCCATTACATCATTTTTGCCAACAGCCTTTCCTAGAGTTTAAGTGATTCCTTATTAGCTTTAAAATAAAATTTAAAACACTAACCCCGCCCCCACCCACAGCCCCATTCTCAGAGATGAGTGCATCTCCATCCATAAACTCTCTTTTTAAGATCATGCATCCGTCCACTTTTCAGCCTCCTCACTGCCACCTCCGTAGTTCAAGTCAACATCTTCTCCCATATGGAGTAATAAAATAACCTTCTCATTCGCCTTCCTGCTTTCCCTTTTGCCCTCTGAACAGCAGCCTGAGTCACATCAGGACTCCCTTCTGCTTAAATCTTTCAGTGGCTTCTCACTGAATTGAGGATATTGTCATGACCTACCAAGTCCTACATCCGCTGGCCCCTGTTCATCTTGCTAACCTCGCTTCTTCTTTGCCATGCTGTGCCCTCTGCCTGAACTCATCTTGGCACTCTTCTTTCCCTGGCTGATTTCTTTTCATCCTTTAGGCTTCTGCTTAACTGTCACCTGCTCTGAGAGCTCTTTAATCAGTTTGCTTTAGAGCACCTGGCACCTGCCACTCCCTGCCACTCCCTGCTCTGGCTCCACTACCTACTCTTTTTTTTTTTTTTTTTTTGCAGTACACAGGCCTCTCACTGTTGTGGCCTCTCCCGTTGCGGAGCACAGGCCCCGGACGCGCAGGCTCAGCGGCCATGGCTCACGGGCCCAGCCGCTCCACGGCATATGGGATCTTCCCGGACCAGAGCACGAACCCATGTCCCCTGCATCGGCAGGCGGACTCTCAACCACTGCGCCACGAGGGAAGCCCTCCACTACCTACTCTTGATCACGTACATGAACTTCTTGTAGAGCATTTACTGCCATTGATAATGGTCTTGTTTTTCAGTGCACTGACTGATTGTTGGGTCTCCTCAACCCCAATGTGAGCTCCAGAGGGAGCCTGTCCACCTTGTCTTTCTAGTCTGTCTGAATTAAAGAATAAACCAACAAAAAACATTGAGGTGGGAAAATGACTAAAATGAAGCTTCCTAATATAACACCATGTATAAAATCTTGGCCATTTTTTTAAACTCCTTTTTCTTCACAGGATCAACTAGGACTGCTTATGAACTACCAGCCTGCTGCCTAGATATTCATTTCATTTCAATAGTCAACATTTAGATGCCTCTCTCTTTGTTGTATTAGTCACCAAGGCCTGTTGATTCCCGCATCTAATTATTTCAACCTTTTGTCCTAATCTCATCTTTCAACACCAACTCCAATCCTCCCAGTCCATACTCTCACTCCCCTTCTGTGGATCACAGAAATGGTCTCCTAACTGTTCCCTCACCGTCAGTCTCCACGTATCCTCTTCCTGACAGATGCATCTTCTGATGTCACTTTTAACCTGTCATTTCGCTTTGCAAATCCATGTTCTTAGTACAGTAGGTCCAAAATTCTCAAAATCCAAATTATATTCAACTGTATTCTTCCCACATGAATCAGTCAATAATATTTCCCATTACTCCTTTAAACAATTCCTCTGGTCTACTCAAATACTTACTTTTCTATCCTTGAAATAAGTCAGGCTCATTCTCCCTTGGTGCTTTTGCTTAGCTATCTCACAGACTGGGAGGCTTCTTCCCCTCCATCAATCTAAACCAAAACATTTTCTTCAAAGCATAGTTCAAATCCAACTTCCCTAATTAAGCCTTTCCTCCCCGTTCCAGCCCACATGTTCTTTCCTTTTTCTCAATTCTTATAGCACTGAAACCACTGTTCCATGTAATATTTGATTATACAAGACCTATTTTTGTTATTATTCCATTATTTCCTAATTGTAAATTTTATCTCCCAAATTTGACTGCAAACAAGGACTGTGTTATTTCCTTTTATACTCTCAGCAGTGGCAAAAGTAGCATAGATCCAATAGGAGCTACTACGTTGACTTAATGATTTACAGGGTTCTAAAGATGAATCCCTTCAACTACAAACAATTTTAGATGACCTGTAATTCCTAAACAGACCATATTCTCTCTTACCCCTAATCTTTCCCACGTGAACTCCTGATACCTGGAATGCTCCCATTCTACCTTTATTCATCTGGGAAATTCCTAATTCTTTTTCCAATCTCAAATCGGACATTTATCAAGGAAAGGGAAGTATTCCTTGCTCCCTTTTTACCCACCCATCTACCCCAGTATCTATGTACAGTGTCACTCCTATGCATTCCCACCGAATGCTCTTAAGCCATAGCACCTGGCATACTATATTGTAAATGACTATCTGCCCGCGGGCCTCCCTGACGGGTCTGTGTGCCACCCGGGCTCAAGTAATTTATCTTTTATCTTTATAGTAGCAGACTGATCATGTTTTATTATTTTTTGAATAAGTAAATGAACAAACAAAAAAGTTAGTAATGAAGCCTGTTTAAAGAGCTAAGAATTTAGTGTAATAAGTTATCAATTTAGTGTTATGTAATTTCCAACAAGGTAGAGTTCGTATCATTTAGAATCCCCATTTGTTTTTAAGTCCAAAAATAATTATTAAGCACCCACTATGTGTCAGGCACTGGGGATACAGAATAGACTCAAACACATAAAAATCCCAGAACTTGCATCTTATTAGGTGCGATAAGCAGTGGGGTATGGTGTTTGCTCTGAATGAGTTGGAATCCAGAGAATATTTCTGAGCAGAAGGTTTCTTTCTACATGGATGCTGGCACTGAGATGATGCTGGCTTGGACCAAAATGGTGGCAGTTTGAATGGTGAGCAGTAGTTAAATTATAGATCTACTTTAAAGGCAGAGCCAATAGGACTGGCTGGTGAACTGGAAGCAAGGAATAAGAGAAAAAGAATAGTCAGGAATGGATGTTAGTCTGTGCAACTGTGAAATGGAATTTGTGAAGGGCTTGGAAGGGTTTCATTTTGAAAACAGTGTGTAGATATACGAAGAGATTCTCTAAAATTAGGTCTTAAATTTTAATATTCTATTTTGTATAACTGAACTTCTCTTGGGCATGTTTCTAATGAATAATAAGGGTCACTTTGGCTTCTTAGACAAATTGTTAACACTAAGTAGAAAAATCTGGGACAGTTCAGCCAATGCAGCTCCATGAAGCACTGCCTATATCAGGCACCCTACAAGAGCAACTGCAACTTTTTCTCCCAGACTGTCTCAAGTTCTATTTTTTAAACAACTAATACAGTGTAGCTTAGTGCTAGAGGTTACAATTTCTATGATTTCTAAAAACCACTTCAAAGATCATACAATTATTATCATTAGCAATATTAATAATTACACTTTGAATTTTATTAAATAATGACTTGGATATCTCTCAAATGGAGACTTACGAAAGAGGCCAAAATTTTTACCTTGCCCTAGACCATAATCTAGTCCAAGGTCTGAGGAGATGGCCTTGACCTAGGAGTAGAAGACCATGGAGTAAATGTCGGTGACCTAGAATGACTTAATCCACCTAAGACTGAGATAGAACAGTAAGAGACTTGGGCTGTCAGGCAGCTACCTAAACAACCTAAATAATCAGCTACTGTGCTTAATGGCTATAATTTGGGGGTAAGGCTGGTAATAACGGTTTATTTTTTTCATGTGTTGAAGTATATGTCTGCAAAACTTACTGAATTTGGGATTCAAAAAATGAGACTGTTTATAAACATAGGATGCAACACTAAGTCTGTATAATGACTAAGTCTCTTGGAGAATAATTTAGTGGTGGTCATGATGAGTTATAACGTGGACATTTGAGTTTTCATTGGGCAGAAACAAACCATTCTCACTCAGTCTGTGAGCTTTTTTTTCCTTCCAGACTCTAAGTAGTATACACAATAAACAGTTATTTCCATAGTAGAAATGGCCAAGATGTCTAAGCTCCAAAGTTAACCTGTTATTATGGTTAGATATCAAGGTTGCCATTCTTCCAGATTTTCGCAGCCACACAACTTTTGACCTAGCTGATGGAGATGTAAGAGTAAACATAGCTCTTTGACTTCTTAACAAAGGCAAAAATCAACATGCTAAGGTATTTATTTCACTGGCAAGTGTTCCAGCACAAAGAGGCATTACAGTGGATTCACATAATGACAGGACACTACAAATTCCTCTCAAAGGAAAATTCTAAGCAAGAGTTCGTCCATAAACTGTCCATGTTCACTTATTTAGGACTTTGATATAAGGTATTCATTTGAAAACTGTATACACTTCATAATCTATCAATGACATCAAAGAATAAAATTAAAACTTTTAGAATCGTAATTCACACACCCAAATCAGAGGTCAAGCCCATGAGAGGAAATCTCATCACAAGCATGCATGGAAGGGGAGAATTCCCTTTGCACACATATTTCCTTCATAATTGTGATGAGTCAATTTCCTTCTCTTTATTGAAAATTATGCTTTAAACCCACCTCCTTCCATGAAACAAGCAGCTGTAATTCCTCCCAATCCTCACGGCATGGCAAGCATGGCTTTCACTATGGGGTCTGCATTTATATCCTCTGGATATTTCTTGGGCACTGAAGGACTAACTAACAGAAGAGAAGTCATCTACATGTACCCATTCTGCTGCCTAGTGGATGCACAGTCAATCCCCAAAAAGAGACCACGTTCCACTGTGACCCTTTTTAACAGTATGACATGCAACATGATTAAAAGGTAAAAGGGCAAGGGCTTAAACTTTCATGCTTTTGTAATCTTAATGTTTCAGTGTTAATTTTTTATACATTTGTGTTATTAGAAAAACATAATGCATGAAAAAGGCCTGAAATAATCATAATAGACAAGTATATAAGAATAGGAACAATCTGTTCAAATGTAGAGTTAAATTTTACAAGTTGAAGAATGTGATATCAAATAAGAACTTCATGAAAAGAATGTCAAAATTGTACTCAAATCGTTTCTTTCTGTACTAAAGAATCAAAGATGCAGGAAAATTTTAAACTACTTGTCCCCCCAAAAAAATCACCATTTCAAGCTATTTCCTGATGTTCTTATCCTTTAGTCAAATGACTCAAATGAACTGCTCTCGAGTTTCATATGGATTTTAAACAACTCAGTATTCTGAAATAATAACTAATTCATTTCCATCATTCCTTTGTTCAAACCTTTAAACTCTCTTTTCAAAATCAATTTACTGAAATCTAGTTTTCTACCTTAAGTCGACCATTTTGACCAACTGTAAAAAAATTCAAACAAGTGAATTTTAGCTCACAAGCTGTACCAAAATTAAAAAACAAAATAAGTTGTCTCCTACCTATGGTTGTAATAACAGTGCCAGCAAAGAAGAAGGAACTTCCCAAATCCCAGTGACTGATTTGATTGGAGGTGTTTCCTAAAGGTATAATCCCTGCATTTATTGCTGCCACTATTTGCTGCAAGTTTAAAAAGAAATTTATCAGTACACATGAATCACATGGAGGCATCAAACAGTATATATTCCACCCCACACGACCAATTAGACAAAGAGCATCAATTCTGAGGTTTGCTTTTCCATTTAAAATATACAATATAGGTTAAAACTTTACACTAAAGAATTTAATACATTAAATTATATGAAAATTATATTTGATATCAAGTGAATGAATCTGCATAAAGCTTATCATATTGTGTTATGATATGCATTCATATCATCATCCAGTACCATATTTAGCAACTTATTTGAATTAACAACTAAATATAGCAATAATTTTTGGTAAGCACCACAGAGTTAAAATATCAGATTGCAAACTACAATTTAAATACTATACAATAGCTTCATCAAAAAAACAAGTATTTCCAAAGTGCTAGTCATTTTGAATGGTAAACATAGGTATCCAAGCCTGGGTTGTGTACAGCAGTAGAGAGTATAATATCAGTAAGATCCAACAAAACAGGCTAAAATGACAAGGAACAGACAACAGCACTTCATCATCAAGCTTGAGTCAGTTCATTTATATCGAGATTCTTAGAATCTCTACAGATTTTTATAAATTCTATGACAATGAGTATCATCAATGACCTGTAGATGACAGTCAACAGTATTCATATAGGAACACTAGAATCTGGATGCTGCTTTGAGTATTACTGGGAGACAGACAGAAAGATGATATTATAATCCCTTCTTAATCATCAGATGGTAGGGAGGGAAGAGGGAGCTCCAGAAACACAAACATAGAAGAGAATAAGTTAGGAGGAAATGTGTAGTAAAAGAGAGACATATAGATGGTGGCAAAAGACATTTCTGTTGGAAATACAGTTTTTAAATCTTTATCACTTAATTTCCAGATTTTAAAATTGGAAGGACCTTCATTTGATAGGCAAGGAAATTAGAGACCAAGAAAGATAAAGTGACTTGTTTAAAGTTATATAGTTTATTGGCAAATGGACAAAAACTACACTGTGAAAATGGAGGCACTATCTGAAGTTAATGACATATAAATGACATGTAAGTTAATGACAATAACTATCTGAAGTTACTGTCAGATGTAAAAGAACAGGTAATCCAGAGCTGAAATGCAATATAAAATCTGTTGTCTGACTCATCTTAAACTATAAATTGAAACTTCAATAGTTAATTGAACTGTAATGTTTTTATTTACTTTAACAATGATATATATTCATTATTTTAAAAACTTAGGAAAATACAGCAAGGCATAAAGAGGATAATAAAAATTTTTCATAATTCCAGAATTCAGAGACAACCACTGTTAATGTATTAAGGTATCTACTCCTGGCATTCTGCTACACATTTTACATATATGGATTTATGAACTATATGAAATGTATTCTCTATTTTTATTTAATATTATTCTATATGCGGTTTTCCTTGTCATTGCCATATTTACTTAATCATTGCCCAACATGTAGACATAAATGCTGCTCTAAAATTTGTCTTATTATAATAAGTGCTGCTATGAACACATTTGCATATAAATATTTTTTCATTTCTGAATATTTTTGTGGGAGAGATTGCTAGAAATAAATTTGCCACATTGAAAATTATGAATATTTTAAAGCACTTGATGTATAGTAGCAAGTAGCTATCCAAGAAGGTTGTTATAACTTATAATTGCCCCCCAGCAATTTACAGATGCTTAGCAATACTATTACCTCTGATATTAATATTTTATCTTTACTGAACTGATAAGAATTGTTTACATTTACGTATCCTTTAGTGAGTGAAGTTGAACACTAATGTTTCCTTTATCATATATTAAATGCACACAAATACACATATATAGACATATATGCACAACACACAATGAAGCTGGTTTTGAGGTAACTGATTATCTGACTCTCTACTGTAAATATAGTATCAGATAAGGCAGGTCTCCCTGATTATCCTTCTTTGAAAAATGTTTTTTTGCAGTTACTAACCTATTATTCTTGCATAAACTTAGGAATCATGTAGTTAAATTTTATAGAAATTTTCATTTTCACAGGTTTAATATATTTCTGTTGTTTGGATATATGTGAAATCTATAAATTAATTAAGAAAAATGAGCACTATTATAATAGTGAAACTTCCCATCAAAGAACATGGTGTGTATTTCCATTTACTGAGTCTCCTTTCATATTCTGAAATAGACCATTTTTTGTTATACTCCACATAGGACTATAAGGTTATTTTTAGATATTTTACTTTTTTTCCATTTTATATTATAACTGGTTATTGCTGTTGTATACACAAGTATATATTGCCCATTCTTTGAGCCAGCAACTTTCAAATTTTTTTAATCTCAGAACCACTTTATGGTCTCAAAAATTATTGTAGACATCAAGGAGCATCGGAATGTGAGTTATAACTATTGATATTTATATTTTTGAATTTCTAACTTTCAAAATGTTTTCATTAATTCATGTAAAAATTATAATAAGCCCATTATATGTTAAAATAAGTTAACATACTTTTATGAAAAATAATTATGTTTTCCAATGCAAAGATTTAGTGAGAAGAGAGGCATTGTTTTAGAATTTTATAAATCTCTTAAATGCCAGGCTTAATAGAAAACAGATTCTAATATATGCTTCTGCAACCAATCTGGAAAACAGTATGGCGGGTCCTCAAAAAATTAAAAACAGAACTACCATACAATCCAGCAACTCCACTTCTTGGTATTTATCCAAATAACATGAAAAACATTAATTTAAAAAGATACGTACCCCTATGTTCAGCGCTACATTATTTATAATAGCCAAGACATGGAAGCAACCTAAGGATCCATCAATAGATGGATACATATATAATGGAATATTGCTCAGCCATCAAAAAGAATGAAATCTTGCCATTTGTAACATGAATGGACCTAAAGGGTATTATGTTAAGTGAAATAAGTCAGACAGAAAAAGACAAAAACCACACGATTTCACTTATATATGAAGTCTAAAAAACAAAACAAACAAAGCAAAATATAAACTCATAGATACAGAGAACTAGTGGTTGTCAGAGGGGAAAGGGCAGGCAGCTGGGTGAAATAAATAAAGGAGATTAAGAGTACAAACTTCCTCATAAAATAAATAAGTCATAGGGATGTGATACATGGCAAAAGGAATATAGTCAATAACACTGAAATAATTTTGTATGGTACAGAAGGTTACTAGCTTTATCATGACGATTATTCTGTAATGTATTTAAATGTTGAATCACTCTGTTGTATACCTGAAAATAACTTAATACTGTATGTCAACTGTACTTTAATTAAAACGTATATTTTTATATTTTATAGACATTTCTTCAACACATTCATTTATTCAAAAAAATATTTATCAATTTTTTATGGTGCTAGACAATGGGGAAACAACAGAGAAGTGAAAACATGGGTGGTATAGATGAGAAAAGATAAGGCATGTCTTTAGATTCCACCCAATTAAGTAAAATTATTTTATTTAGTAGAAGCAAGCTAATTCCTCCAACAATTGACCTAATATAGCCTCCATAGCTAGCATCATCATTTTAGCCTATTCTTTTGCTTGTCAGTGACGAGGTTCAGCATTACCCAGACATTTGGATAAGTTCCACAAATTATTTAAACCCAAAAGAAGCAAATGTAGACTTAGAGACAGTAATGTCTGGCAATGTGTGGGTTGTAAATAGTTATCACAGAGCTGTGATTATTGCAACAGAGGCTTGAGATGGAACCAGGAATATGTCACATCACTATGAGAATGAGTCTAGCGTGAGGTCCTTTCTCTGGAAGATTCTTGTAAATCTATATTTTTAAAGAGGACTATTTATCTATCTATCTATCTATTTATTTATTTGGCTGCATTGGGTCTTCCTTGCTGTGAGCAGGTTTTTCTCTAGTTGCGGAGAGCAGGGACTACTCTTCATTGTGGTGCACGGGCTTCTCATTGCGGTGGCTTCTCTTCTTGTGGAGCACGGGCTCTAGGCACGCGGGCTTCAGTAGTTGAGGCACATGGGCTCAGTGGTTGTGGCTCATGGGCTCTAGAGCACAGGCTCAGTAGTTGTGGCACACGGACTTAGTTGCTTCATGGCATGTGGGATCTTCCCAGACCAGGGCTTGAACCTGTGTCCCATGCATGGGCAGGCGGATTCTTAACCACTGCGTCACCAGGGAAGCCCTATTTTATATTTTTGTACGAGGTCCCCTGGTCAACATCCACAGGAAACTGGATGCCCTTGACAAGTGCACTGACAGTTCTAAGAGTCCCTACAATTTCAACGTCAATTCAGGCCATCAGAGCACTTAAAAAATGTCTTCATGAGAACTGTTTCTGTATGTGCCATATTATGTGATTAAAGTAACAATCACTTCATCTGTAATAAAAATTCACTTTTCCACTAACTGTAACTTTTGTGGACAATCAAGTCATGTTCACAATTTATGAATAAGTTGAATTTTTTAGGTTAGGGTAAAGAGAATGTGGGATCCTAGGCATTTAATCCCGAAGTACTGATTAAGGGAGGACTTCCAAATTTAACATACAATAGAAATAGTACAAAATACCCTTGATTGGATTCACACTCAAGTTTTGCTTTTCAGTTAACTGACAATCATAGAATGTGCATTAAGGAAAGGCAATTGCAAACACGATTCTAGTCAAGAATAGGAGCTTAAACTTAAGAAATAGAGCTCTGAGAGGCTTATAGTCCTAGAGAGGATAAAGGCTAAATTACTCATAAAGTAATTATAAAAAATCTTGGGTTTCCATGACAATGATGGCTTTAGAATCAAAGTTCACTGAGTTCTAATGTGAATTTGTGTATTCTTGAATTGTAAGAAGTTTCTGTCTCAATGTCATCTGGTGTTTTGGAACTATATCAAGCTTTAACACCGAACAACAATAAAACACACTTACTTGTAATTGTAAGAGACTAGTATACCCTTGGAACTCAAGGCAATCACTGACAACCATGAAAATGTTCCTGTGTGTCCGATGCCTAGGAACAACTTTAGCATGTGTTATAAAGTGCTTGACTAGCTGTTTTTTCATTGAAGGAAAAGATATTATAAAGTAAGTAACCCCGGGGAAGGCCTGAAGAATATATTATTTTCAGAGTAGGTTATATTGTGGATCTTAAAATACAAGTTCTGATTTCACATTTGTTTTTCCCTTTGCTCAGATGCTCAGATGTTCATGTTCACCAGAACAATATAGACTGTTATGAATGCCTTCCATGAATTCCTCCTCTGTTAACATCATAACCAAGATTTCATTAAAATATGCTATCATACCTATAATCCTAAAAGTAGGGTCACATTAATAATTTGAAAATTTTAAGTGATATAAGAATTCTAAACTGCAGGTACAAGGCACTGGCATCTAACTGGGCTACATCAAAGATGTATGTGTAACTGGTTCAATGACAACTTCTTTTAACTGGATATTTAAGATTGATCTCATTTCTTCTCCTCTGAAAAAGGACATTATTTCAAATAAATTGATATAGTAGCTAAATCCAATTATAATTATACTGTTAATTATACAGTTAATTATACAATTAACTGTATAATTATACAGTTCCTCAAAGGGGAACAAGTATTCTCTTGCCAAGTTTCTGTAAGACACAATTTTGTATCTTTTTTGGTCACTATTTCCTTGTGGAAGAACTAATTTCAACCTGAGTGGAGGCTAGCCTTTAGGACAGAAGTCAAATCACACATTCACAACACTGCATCTGACCATTTCAACCATATAAACAAGACTATCTTGACTTGAAGAATGCATAATAAGGAAAGCAAAATAATGATGCTCTTATTGCCAGATGACTTTGCAGGAAGATGTTATGAAGGTATCATTGCTATTTATTGTTACACCACAAAAAATCATCGTCAACCATCAATAATATGCAGCAATGTTTGAAGACTGATGCTAAAGGCTGCAGGATCCTTATGCATCTTATCCTTAACCTTCTGGCTATGCAGCAACATCATGATTACCTAATGCCAGATGATGTGAACTGCTCTGAAAAGTGCTGCTAATAAAACCAGAGAGTATTTCAAGACGGCCCGTATTCTTACAGGCTCAGAATTCAAATACAGCACTGGGAGATCCTAGGCAACCTCAATCGGCGTATTTGAATCAATGAGTAGTCACATTTGTTTATCCATTTCCTAGGTGCTTTTCAGAAAATCATTATTAGCCAAATATATTTGTCTTAAATGTTATTTACAGACATCTTTTGCATAAGAAGCTCCTCTTCTAATGTCAGTGACATATTGTAGTCCTAATCACTGGGGCCACTTCTTGGGCCATTATACATATTAAATTAAGTTCAGCCAAGAAGTAGCATTATAGGGCTTCACTGCAAACTTACATACAAAGGCAGCCCATAACATCCTTTGTACCACTGAGAAAAATCCCCAGAAACCAAAACCATCTTCTTCACATTTGTGTCCTTTCTTGGTATTCTGGAGACTAAAGCAGTGCCATAGGCTTCCTTGCATGAGACAATAATTCTGTCAAATATTTCCATCAGTGTAACATCTGGGACTGTTGACAATCTAACGAGGAAGCAAAGAACTTCCTAAAAACCATACCATATTAGCATACTGCCCCACAAAAATATTCCAGTAGCAGCTCTCAGCTAATGATAATACTGGTTGAACCATGTAAAATTGCCAATATCCAAGCACCTTTTGGCCTATAAAATAGCAATTCCATATTAGCATACAAGAGAATGGTATTTATGTTTTTGTTAACACTGTGTAAAAACATGCTGACTTTCACTGAGTGTAACACTTATTACTGCAGAATTAAAGTCAATATGAAGAGGACCTTCAAGATGGCAGAGGAGTAAGACATGGAGATCAATTTCCTCCCCACAAATACATAAAAAATACATCTACATGGGGAACAACTCCTACAGAACACCTACTGAACGCTGGCAGAAGACCTCAGACTTCCCAAAAGGCAAGAAACTCCACACGTACCTTGGTAGGGCAAAAGAAAAAAGAAAAAACAGGGACAAAAGAATAGGGACAGGACCTGCACCTCTGGGAGGGAGCTGTGAAGGAGGAAAAGTTTCCACACACTAGGAAGCCCCTTCACTGGCGGAGACGGGGGGGTGGCGGGGGGAAAGCTTCGGAGCCACAGAGGAGAGCACAGCAACAGGGGTGCAGAGGGCAAAGCAGAGAGATTCCCGCAGAGAGGATCGGTGCCAACCAGCATTCACCAGCCTGAGAGGCCTGTCTGCTCACCAGCTGGGACGTGTGGGGGCTGGGAGCTGAGGCTCGGGCTTCAGAGATCAGAGCCCTGGGAGAGGACTGGGGTTGGCTGGGTGAACACGACCTGAAGGGGGCTAGTCCGCCACAGGTAGACAGGAGGGAGTCCAGGAAAAAGTCTGGAACTGCCTAAGAGGCAAGAGAACATTGTTTCGGGGTGCGTGGAGAGTGGGGATTCAGGGGACCACCTAAATGAGCTCTGGAGACAGGCACAAGCTGCAGCTATCAGCACAGACACCAGAGACGGGCATGAGATGCTAAGGCTGCTGCTGCAGCCACCAAGAAGCCTGTGTGCAAGCACAGGTCACTATCCACACCTCCCCTCCCGGGAGCCTGTGCAGCCCACTCCTGCCAGGGTCCCGTATGCCAGGGACAACTTCCCCGGGAAACCACACGGCGTACCTCAGGTTCTTGCAACATCACGCTGGCCTCTGTGGCCGCAGGCTCACCCTGCATTCCGTACCCCTCCCTTTCCCGGCCTGAGTGAGCCAGAGTCCCCTGATCAGCTGCTCCTTTAACCTCCTCCTTTCTGGGCAAAGAACAGAAGCCAGAGGGTGATCTACATGCAAAGGCGGGGCCAAATCGAAAGCTGAACCCCAGGAGATGTACAAACAAAGAAGAGAAAGGGAAATTTCTCCTTGCAGCCTCAGGAGCAGTGGATTAAACCTCCACAATCAACTTGATGTTCCCTGCACCTGTGGAATACCTGAAGAGACAACGAATCATCCCAAAATTGCTGCGGTGGACTTTGGGAGCCACTGTAGACTTGAGGTTTGCTGTATGTGACTGACTAGTTTCCATTTTTATATTAATCTTAGTATACTTTTTAGCACTCCTTATCATTGGTGTATTTGCTTATTGGTTTAGTTGCTCTTTCTGTTTTTTAAATTACTTTTACTTTTTTTATTTAAATGATTTTTTAATATTTAAATAACTTTATTTACTTAATTTTATTTTATATATTTATTTTTCTTTCTTTCTTTTTCTCCATTGTCTCCTGAGCCGTGTAACCACACATTCTTCTTAAGTGCACATGCAACATTCCACAGGAGGGATCACATACTAGGCCACAAATCAAGCCTCAGTATATTTAAGAAAACTGAAATTATATCAAGTATCTTTCCTGACTACAATGCTATGAGACTAGGTATCAATTACAGGAAAAATATTGTAAAAAATACAAACACATGGAGGCTAAACAATACGCTACTAAATAAACAAGAGATCACTGAATAAATCAAACAGGAAATCAAAAAATACCTAGAAACAAATGACAGTGAAAACAAGATGACCCAAAACTTATGGGATGTAGCAAAAGCAGTTCTAAGAGGGAAGTTTATAGCAATACAATCCTACCTCAAGAAACAAGAAACATTGAAAATAAACACCCGAAATTTACACCTCAAGCAACTAGACAGAGAAGAACAAAAAAAAAAACCCAAAGTTAGCAGAAGAAAAAAATCATACAGATCAAAAATAAGTGAAAAA
Source organism: Mesoplodon mirus (assembly GCF_964341445.2). Classification (NCBI taxonomy): domain Eukaryota; kingdom Metazoa; phylum Chordata; class Mammalia; order Artiodactyla; family Ziphiidae; genus Mesoplodon; species Mesoplodon mirus. Next base: position 155,675,342 of record NC_138978.1, on the reverse strand, counting down.
GAAATGAAGGAAATGATAGCAAAGATCAATAACGCTAAAAGTGAGTTCTATGAGAAGAAAAACAAAATTGATAGGCCATTAGCCAGACTCACCAAGAAAAAAAAGAAGACTCAAATCAACAGAATTAGAAATGAAAAAGGAGAAGTAACAACTGACACTGCAGAAATACAAAGGATCATGAGAGATTACTACAAGCAACTCTATGCCAATAAAATGGACAACCTGGAAGAAATGGACAAATTCTTAGAAAAGCACAACCTTCTGAGACTGAACCAGGAAGAAACAGAAAATATAAACAGACCAAGCACAAGCACTGAAATTGAGACTGTGATTAAAAATCTTCCAACAAACAAAAGCTCAGGACCAGATGGCTTCACAGGCGAATTCTATCGAACATTTAGAGAAGAGCTAACACCTATCCTTCTCAAACTCTTCCAAAATAGAGCAGAGAGAGGAACACTCCCAAACACATTCTACAAGGCCACCACGATCCTGATACCAAACCCAGACAAAGATGTCACAAGGAAAGAAAACTTCAGGCCAATATCACTGATGAACATAGATGCAAAGATCCTCAACAAAATACTAGCAAACAGAATCCAAAGGCATATTAAAAGGATCATACACCATGATCAAGTGGGGTTTATCCCAGGAATGCAAGGATTCTTCAATATATGCAAATCAATCAATGTGATAAAACATACTAACAAATTGAAGGATAAACACCATGTGATCATCTCAATAGATGCAGCAAAAGCTTTCAACAAAATTCAACACCCATTTATGATAAAAACCCTCCAGAAAGCAGGCACAGAGGGAACTTACCTCAATATAATAAAGGCCATATATGACAAACCCACAGCCAACACGTTCTCAATGGTGAAAAACTGAAACCATTTCCTCTAAGCTCAGGAACAAGACAAGGTTGTCCACTCTCAGCGCTATTATTCAACATAGTTTTGGAAGTTTTTGGCACGGCAATCAGAGAAGAAAAAGAAATAAAAGGACCACAAATTGGAAAAGAAGAAGTAAAGCTGTGACTGTTTGCAGATGACATGATAATATACATAGAGAATCCTAAACATGCTACCAGAAACCTATTAGAGTTAATCAATGAAGTTGGTAAAGTAGCAGGGTACAAAATTAATGCACAGAAATCTCCTGCATTCCTATACATTAATGATGAAAAATCTGAAAGAGAAATTAAGGAAACACTCCCATTTACCACTGCAACAAAAAGAATAAAATACCTAGGCATAAACCTAACTAAGGAGACAAAAGACCTGTATGCAGAAAACTGTAAGACACTGATGAAAGAAATTAAAGATGATACAAACAGATGGAGAGATATACCATGTTCCTGGATTGGAAGAGTCAACATTGTGAAAATGACTCTACTACCCAAAGCAATCTACAGATTCAGAGCAATCCCTATCAAACTACCAATGGCATTTTTCACAGAACTGGAACAAAAATTTTCACAATTTGTATGGAAACACAAAAGACCCCGAATACCAAAGCAATCTTGAGAAAGAAAAATGGAGCTAGAGGAATTAGGCTTCCTATTCCTCCAGCTCACTGACTTCAGGCTATATTACAAAGCTACAGTAATCAAGACAGTATGGTACTGGCACAAAAACAGAAATATAGATCAATGGAACAGGATAGAAAGCCCAGAGATAAAGCCACACACATATGGTCACCCCATCTTTGATAAAGGAGGCAAGAATATACAATGGAGAAAAGACAGCCTCTTCAATAAGTGGTGCTGGGAAAACTGGACAGCTACATGTAAAAGAATGAAATTAGAACATTCCCTAACACCATACAGAAAAATAAACTCAAAATGGATTCAAGACCTAAATGTAAGCCCAGACACTATAAAACTCTTAGAGGAAAACATAGGAAGAACACTCTGACATAAATCACAGCAAGATCTTTTGTGACCCACCTCCTAGAGAAAAGGAAATAAAAACAAAAATAAACAAATGGGACCTAATGAAACTTCAAAGCTTTTGCACAGCAAAGGAAACCATAAGCAAGACCAAAAGACAACCCTCAGAATGGGAGAAAATATTTGCAAATATAGCAACTGACAAGCAATTAATCTCCAAAATTTCCAAGCAGCTCATGCAGCTCAATATCAAAAAAACAAACAACCCAATCCAAAAATGGGCAGGAGACCTAAATAGACATTTCTCCAAAGAAGATATACAGATTGCCAACAAACATATGAAAGGATGCTCAACATCACTAATTATTAGAGAAATGCAAATCAAAACTACAATGAGGTATCGCCTCACACTGGTCAGAATGGCCATCATCAAAAAATCTACAAACAACAAATGCTGGAGAGAGTGTGCAGAAAAGGGAACCCTCTTGCACTGTTGGTGGCAATGTAAATTGATACAGTCACTATGGAGAACAGTATGGAGGCTCCTTAAAACACTAAAAATAGAACTACCATATGACCCAGCAATCCCACTACTGGGCATATACCCTGAGAAAACCGTAATTCCAAAGGAGTCATGTACCACAATGTTCATTGCAGCACTATTTACAATAGCCAGGACATGGAAGCAACCTAAGTGTCCATCAACAGATGAATGGATAAAGACAATGTGGCACATATATACAATGGAATATTACTCAGCCAAAAAAAAAAATGAAATTGAGTTATTTGTAGTGAGGTGGAGGGACCTAGACTCTGCAAACAGAGTGAAGTAAGTCCAAAAGAGAAAAGCAAATGCTGTATGCTAACACATGTATATGGAATCTAAAAAAAAAAAAACCAACAGTTCTGAAGAACCTAGGGGCAGGACAGGAATAAAGACGAAGATGTAGAGAATGGACTTGTGGACACGGGGAGGGGGAAGGGTAAGCTGGGACGAAGTGAGAGAGTGGCATGGACATATATACACTACCAAATGTAAAACAGATAGCTAGTGGGAAGCACCCGCATAGCACAGGGAGATCAGCTCTGTGCTTTGTGACCACCTAGAGGGGTGGGATAGGGAGGGTGGGATGGAGACACAAGAGGGAGGGGATATGGGGATATATGTATACATATAGCTGATTCACTTTGCTATACAGCAGAAACTAACACAACATTGTAAAGAGATTATACTCCAATAAAGATGTTAAAAAGAATAATAAAATTAACAAAATAAAGTTAATGCCCATAAGCAGGAAACTGTTAATAGCAAATTAATCTACTATTGTCTTGCTTACAGTGAAGGACATACATGTGTTAGTTTAAGTAAAACCCTGTATGGTTGAGATTGCTTTTGTGAGAAAACATGGACTAACCACTGCATCCTTATTGGAAATTCAAGTTATGTCCAACATTTGCACGTATCTCAGAAATCAAGGGCTATTATCTACTATTTAAGATGATTACATTTGGTAGAAGTAAATTTGTATATTCATCATTTGATATCCAGTATTTCATACATTCTAGCCTCCAGTTTGATAAATGAACTTAGTTTTTCAGAAATTCTATAGTTATACAGAGATGGCATTTTTTTTTTTTTTTTTTTGTCTAGGAATATTAGAGGCACCACATAAATTCAAAATAGAAAAATAAATCCCCAACTTTTATTCCACAATTAAATGAACTGTAATAAGTATTGGCAAAGGTCAGATTTCTAAATCTAACATCAATAACATTTTCCTTTTTAAAAGATATATTTCTGATTTCATGTGCAGAAAAGTGATGGAGCAGTACATTTGCATATTTTATACAGAACACAGGTGATTACATCATTCTGTATTTAGAGTCTGGTAAAGAAGGAAGTTTTCAAGGTTTCCCCAGAGTATATCTTTTAAGTCCAAAAGGTAATATGCAGTACATTTTTAATGTTTTGTCTTTGTTGGAAACAGTTTGAATCAAAACACATTTCCTATCTTCTTAAATAGGCTTTCAAAGTCCTTAGAGTGTGTTTCCAAATAATGCATGACCTAAGTTTAACCACACATTAATTAGAAACTTCTTATAAAGAAGAATCCCTTTTGTAAAAAACACAAAAAGCTTAATTCTTATAGCTTAGAAAGAATAGTATTACCTACAGGAAGCAGTTTCCACATACCAGATTTTAGAAAGCACCTCTAAAAGTAAACATCTCGCTTACCTTCCCAAGACTTCCCTTCTATTTAGGGATAATGCCATGGCATGTCAAAGCTATTTTTATGCAGACTAATGAAGTGTACAGCTTTTTTCTTGCTCTTTTGAAAGTGTAAATTTATTTCCTATTAGTAGAAACAAAAGCTTAAAATCCAAAGTCGGAACCAACAGAGAGCTGGAGGTGAACGTTATCACCAGGGCCAGAAGCAAGAGACACACCGCAGGGTATGAGGTTCATCTTCCCTGTTTTATCCACTCTGGAAGCTTTTATTAATCATAAAAGTAATATATATATATATATATATATATAAATAAATATATATATATATATATATATTTATTTATATTGAACATTTGGGAAAAAAAGAATAAAAAAAAAATCACTCGCAGTTCCTAAAACAGTTTTTACAACATGCATATATTCAATGTTTGGTTTTAATAGTTATCATAATAAATCTGCTTTCAACTATTTTCATCTAACATAAGCATGTTCTAAGGCATTTTGAAGTCATCAATATCTCGCTGAGTAGCTACATGTAAAATAGTTTACACACCACTCTTCTATCATTAAATGAATTTGTATAACAGAATCCAAGATCAAGTGACCATTTGCAAGGTGATTATTGAGATGATTTATACATCAGACAAGGATCGAACTGGAAACAGTGAAATTCTGTTATTCTTTGAGGCCTGTATGAAACGACACTGTGCTTTAGAAAGGATAAAACATGGTCAAGACCACTGAGTCCTTGCAACTCAGAAGGAGTCAAAAAAGATACATGTAAAGCAAGCAGACTGAAACCTGCATTCTCCCAGCTGTGCTATTTTCCATGAATTTTCCTAAGTCCCATATTATTACACTGTGTATTAATATTCTATCAGAATGTTCATTTCTATCCATCCACCTCATCTCAGCATAAGTCGGGGGTGGGGAGAGGTTAATAAAGGTAAAGGAAACTTTGGAGAGAAAAGGAGATAGAACAAGAAGTCAGAAAGAAACAAAAGGGCAAGTAGAAAAGAAAAAAGATAAAGGCTATTTAGATAACAAAGAGACAGTTCTGGAAGAATAAGATAGGAACTTAGCGAGTTATAGTCACTCTGTCTAGGAAGTTCTTTTGAAAGAAGGTATCCTTAAAATAGGATTTGAGTAGGTGGAAGAGTGAGATCAAGGAGACATAGCACTAGGCAATATTTTTACACCAGTTTGCCCAGGCACACCACACTAACCAACATTTATTCATGCTCTGTTTTTAAGGCCTGAAGTTCTAAACCGATGAGAAAACAAAATAGCCCAAAAGAGAACAAAGGGAGTTTTACAGTGTCAATTACACGCATCCATAGAATTCCCAAATTTGGAGATTCTGTTGGCCTTTTCAATAGAATGTCACTGGTTTCTACTCATTTGATTTTCCAATACACTTAAGTGTATACTTCCATAACAGATACCAGTTTAAACAAAAATATGCTTTATACCAATATAAAATTAATCATAGGTGAAATAGTTAGGGAAACTATTCAGGTTTCCACAGAAAGGCAATCTCATTTTTATTGGGGGTTTTGAAAACAAGTGAATTTTTTTCCTGCCTTTCCTGAATACATAGTAAAAGATCATGACAAGGATTGAAAATCTTACAGTCTGTATACACGCTCACAACCAACAAAGTAAGCTGTTAACTCCACCTGTATTGAAGGTAAACCAAACTTCCCCCACCCCAAATTAGTCACCAATAAAGGCAAAATATCACAATACTAAAACATTCCAATAATATTCTGATAAACAGTTCCTCTGTTTCAGGCCCCGTAAAATTTACGTATTTCTCACTGCAGCTGAATTGACTCATTGCCATTAATAAACCTACAAGAAATGTCTGCACTTTTGGGATCAAGGTAAAATTTCTTAATACACTGCAGAGTAAATTTACTAATGACTTGCTAACATTATGCAGAGAAAAGGAAGTCATCCAAAACTGCTTAATATGTTTATATTTCTTGGCCCTTAAGGTCACAGAATCAAGACAGAAAAAACAATATATGAATAACTTCCCAAAATGTAGTGATTCGTACTCATCCTGTCTTAGCTTTTAAAACTCCAAGTTTCCCCCATCTTTCTCAATTACACACCCATATACTTACCAGTTACAGCAAATTTGAACTGGTTGAAATCCATTTTGTTGAAAAATAGGAACCTGATAGAATTTCTTATACTTTTTCAAGCCAACTGGAATGATTGAGCTACCCTTTGACACCTGTCCAGTAGTTACTGCACAAAAATGCAATTAAATCCTTCCCTTGGGCACCTCTCAGCCTGACTTAACAGTGTCACACCACACTTCAGCACTGAAAACGAGCCTGCATCTCTCCTCATGTTTTCTACATTTGTCATTCACATATGCAGCATTGTTCCTCTTCATTCACACAAAGATACCAATCCCAAGAGCATTTCAGAGCACAGCAACCTATTAAAGGAAAGATGCCCCAAAATTTACATGATAAGCACAAGACTAGAGAATCTCCTCTGCTCAGAGGCTGAAAATGTGAAGATGCCATTAGCAGGGCAGTCTTTGCCGGAGGATGGGTCTAATGCCTGGAAAGGTACCAAGATGGACTAACTATCCTTAGTGATCTTCACTTCTCCTGCCCCCAGACTCCCTCAAATCAAGAATGTGTTTATGCTGGTAGAATGAGCAGGATGGGCTATGTTTAAACTGGGCAGAGAGAGAGAGGAATGAAAAGTCACAGTAAAGCAACACAGAGTCTCTTGAGGATCCAGAGGGGGCATGGGAGGGGCAAGAGTGCTGGCATCAAGAGATGATTGAATACACCTGAGCCTCACTTTTTCATTTTTAATCACCTGCTGTGCATCTATTGTATGTCCTCTAGACAGCTACCTCTCCTTAAGTAACTATTGGGAACCAGCAGTGCAAGACCTGAGGTGCTTCACCATCTCACAAAAATAACCCTGTGACCACTATCAGTAATGGTATCATTTGAGAGGAATCAGATACATTTAATTTATCTTCCAAAAGAGCTGAGGCACAGAGAATCTAAATGGATCGCTAGTTCAAAGTAAGTAAAAACAATAATAAAATAACCTGGAAAATCAGTCACAGGTCTTGGTGTTACTGTTTAGCTGTGTTACATTTTTCGTTGCCTAGCTTTAGACATAGTTATTATTTATAATATTATTTCTATGTGATAACACTTTGAAAGTTCCAAGTAGTAAATATATTTATAAATGAATTTTTAAAAAAAATAGTCCATTCATAAGTTTGAAGCTGGGTGAACATCTTGTTTATTTTGTCCACATGTATATAATGTATCCCAAATGATCATCAGGCCTTGTCTTATATCTTTGTGTCACATATGGCCTATATGTCTAGCATAATGCTAACTGCTCAAGAATTACTTGTGGCATATGCTGCGCTTACTGATTTCTAAGTGCAGATAAAATCACTAACATGAGCTGACTGACTAGAGTACTAATTGCACATTACAGGTCATGGTAAAGAGAGTAAGACTTTGCAGGAGCATTTGACACAGCTAATCTCTCCCCACTGGCAACATGTCTTAACTCACAGAACACCACACTCTAGCTTTCCTCCAATCTCCCTGACTGCTGCCTCATCCCCCTCACCTTTGAGCCCATGGTTCTGTTCTCTATCCATCCACACTCTTAGGTGATTTTATTTAAACTCAAGGCTTTAAATATTGTCAATATGCTGATAACTCCCAAAGGTATTCTTCATCCTGGACTGTTCCCTGCTTGGATGTCTGAAAGGCAGTTCAAACCAATCATAGGCCAAATTGAACTCCTAAGCTCCTTCCTGAGACTGTTCCACATGAGTTCTTCCCATCTCAATAGTTGGCAACTTTATTTTTCTAGTTCCTCAGGCCCCAAACCTATGAATCATTCTAGACTTCTTTCTCTCACAACTCACATCAAATTCTGTTAGCTTTACCCTCAAAAGATCCCAATTTGACCACATCTCATCACATTCACTGATTCTGTTCTCACCCAGGCCACCACTGTCTCCCTACTGGGCTCTTGCAGTGGATTCTCAACTTCATCCACCTACATTCTCCTCCTCACAGGGCAACTGCAGTGATCCCTTTAAGTTACAAGTCAGATCATGTCCCTGCTCTGCTACAAGTCCTTTCATGGTCCTGCAACTCACTCTGAGTAAAATCTAAGATCCCAAACACCAATTTACAAGGCCCTGTACGATCTGAACCCCTGTTACTCCTCTAACCTTTTTAAATATAAATTTCCCCTTCATTCATCCCCTGTAACCAGATGGCCTCTCTGCCAAGAATGTGCCTTCCTCTGGGCCTTTGTTTTTGCTCTCCTCTCTACCTGGAATGCCTTCCTCCAGTTATTCACATGTCTATGTACAGCTATTTATTACCTTCCAGATCCATGCTAAAATATCTGAGTTCCCTGATCTGCCAATTTAATCAGCCCAGACAGTGACTCTCTATTTTTTCAAAACACTTAGAATTGTGGTTTTTCATTTGTAATTACCTTATATGTTTATTAGTTTACTTATTTATTGCTGCTATAATTTAAAAAATCTTACTTGAGTTGTTCATGGCTTTAAAGTCCATGGCTTCCAGTGGGGTGACATCAGCAAGATGGTGAAATAGAAATCTCAAGACTCTCTCCCCCTCCCCCAGAAAGAGGTACCAATTCAACAATGCACAGACTAGCTTCCTTAGTGAGAAATCCAGAAATCAGTTAAGAGGCTCCTAAACCTCAAATGAGCATGAAACCAACCACATCAAAGCTTGTAGAAAAATTCATGGCACTCGCCAGTCCAGTGTGGTGCAACTGGAAGAAAACCCAGCCTCTGGCTTCTCCTTAGAGAGGAAAGAAACTGGAACATGCATCTAATGTTCTGGATTTTGGGGTACCACCCAAGGGACAGATTTCTGTCTTGCCTATCTTAGAGCACTTACAGGACTCTGTACACTCTAGATGCCTGGAGGACACTGAGAACCAAAGTGAGCTGGGCAGCTTGCAGCTTGCTTCTGCCCCAAAGGATGCATGATACAGGTGACAGAGTCTATTACAGCTTAATGCTCTCTACCTCAGGGGAGAGCAAAGAGTGGAGCATGTGTCTGACAGTCCAGCTTTTTGGGACTAGCTACCCAAAGGACTGGTTTCTATCTCATCCATCCAACTCAAAGCACTGATGGGATGCAGCATATTCTAGAAACATTAGGACCACTGAGAATAAAAGAGACCTGGAAGGGTTGCAATAGCTCTAGAAAACCTGCAGTACTAGACTCCAGAGGTAGCAAGAGATTACAAACAGACAAATCCATCTAATTGGAAATTTATATGCACAAGTCCAGAGAGTATGTAACCACAGAAAAGGTTTGAGAGGCCCACCAAATCTCATGCTGGGCAGACTGGTGAAAGTCTTTTCCTGTACATAATCAGTCTGTAAAGAATGAGAGAGGTGGCTGTTTTTCCAAATGTGTAGATCACAACACAAAGTAATACCACACACAAAGAAACAGGGAAGCATGGCTCAATCAACGGAACAACATAAATCCCCAGAAACAAACACTAAAGAAACAAAGGTATATGAATTACCTCAAGGAATACAAAATAACTATCATAAAGATGATCAGTGAGCTCAGGGAAACAATGCATGAACAAAATGAGAATGTACACGAAAAGAAAGTATAAAAAAAGAACCAAACAGAAATTTTGGAGCTGAAGAATACAATAACTGAATGGAAAATTCTCTAGAAGCATTCAACACCAGACCCAATCAAGCAGAAAAAAAGAATCAGGGAATAGAAAGACAAGAGATTTGATATTATCCAGTCAAAGGAACAAAAAGAAAAAGAATGAAAAAGAGTAAAGAGAGGGAATTCTCTGGTGGCCCAGTGGTTACTACTGGGTGCTTTCACTGCTGGGGCCTGGCTTCAATCCCTGGTCAGGGAACTAAGATCCTGCAAGCTGTGCAATGTGGAAAAAAAAAAAAAAAAGAGTAAAGAGAGCCTAAGGGATTTAGGGACCACCATCAAGCAGACCAGTATACAGCCAAAGACCCAGAAGTAGAAGAAAGAAAGAGGCAGAGAGCTTATTTGAATAAATAATGGCCAAAAACATCCCAATTCTGGGGAAGACAATAAACATACAGATTCAAGAAGCCCAAAAGATTCTCAATAGGGTGAAAGTACTCAAAAGTCAAAGACAAAGGGAGAATTTTGAAAGCAGCAAGAGAAAAGTAACTTATCACATACAAGGGACCACACATAAGACTATTAGTAGCTTTCTCAGCAGAAAACCTGCAGGGCAGAAAAATATATTCAAAGTGCTAAAAAAAAAAAAAAAAAAAAAAATGCCACCCAGGTACACTATACCTGGTAAAACTGTCCTTCAAAAATGAAAGATAAATAAAGACTTTGCCAGATTAAACAAAAATTAATGGAGTTCATTACCACTCAGGCTGCCTTACAAGAAATGTTAAGGGAGTCTTTCACGTTGAAATGAAAGGACATTAGAGAGCAACAAGAAAGCACATAAAAGTATAAACTTCACTCTTAAAGGTAAATATATAAACAAATATAGAATATTTGAAGGTGGTGCATACTTATTTTAATTCTGATATAGAAGTTAAAATACAAGAGTATAAAAATAACTATAACCACAAAAACGTTAATGCACACAAAATAAAAAAGATGTAATTTGTGACATCAATATATAAAGCATGTGTGTGTGAGAAGAAGTAAAAGAGTAGAGTATTGGTACATAATTGAGGTTAAGTTGTTATCACCCTGAAACAGACTATTATAACTATAAGATGTTTTGTACAAGCCCCATAGAAACTACAAAGAAAATATGTATAGAAGATATACAAAAGAAAAAGAGAAAGAAATCAAAACATATCACAAAAAAACACCAAAAAGAAAAAAAGACAGCAAAGAGGAAAGAGTGACAAAAAGCTACAAGACAAACAGAAAGCAATGAACAAAACAGTAACACCTAAGATGTAGAGTGGCTGAATTGTTTTTTTTAAAAAAAGGGATTCAACAATATGTTGTCTACAAGAAACTAGTTTAGATTTAAGGTGATACATAGACTGAAAAATAAAAGAATAGAAAAATATTCTCACGTGAATGGTAAAGAGAGTAGGGGTGGCCATACTTATATAGAAAAATAGACTTTAAGTCAAAAACTGTAACAAGAGACAAGGGTATTATATAATGATAAAAGGGTTAATTCACCAGTAAGATATAACAATTATAAGTATGTATGAATCTAACATCAGAGCATCCAAATACATGAAACAAACACTAACGTAACTAAAGGGAGAAATAAACAGCAACCACAATTATAGTAGTAGAATTCAATGCCCCACATTCAATAACTGATTGAGCATCCAGACAGAAGATCAATAAGGAAACAGAGGACATGAACAACACTATAAACCAAAGACCCTAACAGACATGCCCCTCAATTGCAGCAGAATACATATTTTTCTCAAGTGCCCAAAGAACCTTCTCCAGGAAAGATCACGTTAGGTCACAAAAAAGGTTTTAACAAAATTTAAGAAGGCTGAAATCATACCAAGTATCTTTGCCAACTAAAACGTAATGAAACTAGAGATCAGTAGCAGAAAAAAAAAACTAGAAAATTCACAAATTGTGGAAATTAAACAACATACTCCCGAACAACAAATGGTTCAAGGAAGAATCAAAAGGGAAATCAGAAAATATCTTGAGCCAAATAAAAATGAAAACACACATAACAAAGCATATGGAATGCAGCAAAAGCAGTACTAAAAGGGAAGTCAATAGTGGTAAACACCTTTATTAAAAAAGAAAGCTCTCAAATAAAGAACCTAACTTTATACCTCAAGGAACTAGAAAAAACAAAGCTCGACATTAGCAGAAGGACAGAAATAATAAAGATCAGAGCAGAAATAAGCAAAATAGAGAATAGAAAAACAGAAAAAATCAGCGAAAATAAGAGTCGGTGTTTTGAAAAGATAAACAAAATTGACAAACCTTTAGCTAATTGACTAAGAAAAAAAGTAAGAAGCTTCAAATAAATAAAATCAGAAATGAAAGAGGAGACGTTACAACCAATGCCACAGAAACAAAAATGATGATAAGAGACTATGATAAACAATTACACCCAACAAATTGGATAACCTAGAAGAAATGAGTAACTTCCTAGAAACAATCTACAAAGACTGAGTCATGAAAAAAACAGAAAATTAAACATACCTAAACTAGTAAGAAGATTGAATCAGTAATTGAAAACCTCCCAACAAAGAAAAGCCCAGGCCCAGAGGATTCACTGATGAATGCTACCAAACATTTAAAGAAGAATTAACACCAATCTTTCCCAACCGTTTCGAAAAAATTGAAAAGGACATTTCCAAACTTATTTTACAGAGTCAGCATTACCCTGATACCAAAGCCAGAAAAAGATACTACAATAAAAGAAAATTATACGCCCATATCTGTGATGAATATAGATGCAAAAGTCATCAACAAAATACTATCAAACTGAATTTAATAGCACATTAAATGGATCATACACATGACCAAGTGAGATTTATCCCTGGGATGCAAGGACAATTCAATAAACAAAAATTAATCAATATGATAACATTAAGAGAACAAAGAATAAAAATCATATATTCATCTCAATAAAGAAAAACCATTTGAAAACATTCAACACCCTGTCATGACAAAAAGTTTTCAGCAAACTAGAAATAGAAGGAAATTACTTCAATAAAGTATTTTTATTACTTTATTACTTCAATAAAGGCCATATATGAAAAACCCACTGCTAGCATCATATTCAACAATGAAAAAAAAGTTTTTCCTCAAAGATCAGGAACAAGGCAAGGATGCTCACTCTCACCACTTCTATTCAACATAGTACTGGAAGTCCTAAATAAAGCAATTAAGCAACAAAGAGGAATAAAGGCATCCAAATTGAAAAGAAAGAAGTAAAAGTATTTCTGTCCAGATTACATGACCTTATATGTAGAAAATCCTAAAGATTACACACACAAAAAAACTGTTAGTACTAATAAACAAATACAACAAAGTGGCAGAATACAAAATCAACAGAAGAAACAGTTGTGTTTCTACACTAACAGTGATCAAAAAAATTAAGAAAACATTCTCATTTATAATAGCATCAAAAATGAATAAATACTTAGAAATAAACTTAACCAAGGAGGTGAATGACTTGTATAATGAAAAATACAAAATTTGCTGAAAGAAATTAAAGAAAACAGAAATAAATGGAAACATGTCCTGTGTTCATATACTGGAAGACTTAATATCATTGAAATGTCTATACTACCCAAAATGATTTGCTGAGTCAATGAAATCCCTATTGAACTCTGAATGTTATACTTCGCAGAAATAAAAAAGAATTCTAAAATTCATATGTTATTACTCTAGGAGGTGGGTCAAAAAGGATCTTGCTGCGATTTATGTCAAAGACTGTTCTGCCTATGTTTTCTTCTAAGTTTTGCAGTGTCTGGCCTTACATTTAGGTTTTTAATCCATTTGGAGTTTATTTTTGTGTATGGTGTTAGGAAGTGTTCTAATTTCATTCTTTTACATGTAGCTGTCCAGTTTTCCCAGCAACACTTATTGAAGAGACTGTCATTTCCCCAGTGTATATTCTTGCCTCCTTTGTCCAAGATAAGGTGACTAATGAAAATAAAAACAAAAATAGATAAATGGGACTTGATTAAACTTAAAAGCTTTTGCACAGCAAAGGAAACCATAAATAAGCCAAAAAGACAACCCTCAGAATGGGAGAAAATATTTGCAAACGAAGCAACTGACAAAGGATTAATCTCCAAAATATACAAGCAGCTCATGCAGCTCAATATCAAAAAAACAAACAATCCAATCAAAAAATGGGTGGAAGACACAAATAGACATTTCTCCAGTGAAGACATACAGATGGCCGACAACACATGAAAAGATGCTCAACATCACTAATTATTAGAGAAATGCAAATCAAAACTACAATGAGGTATCAGCTTGCACTGGTCAGAATGGCCATCATCAAAAAATCTACAAACAATAAATGCTGGAGAGGTGTGGACAAAAGGAAACCCTCTTGCACTGTTGGTGAGAATGTAAATTGATACAGCCACTTTGGAGAACAGTATGGAGGTTCCTTAAAAAACTAAAAATAGAACTACCATATGACCCAGCAATCCCACTACTGGATGTATACCTTGAGAAAGACATAATTAAAAAAGATACGTGTACCCCAGTGTTCATTGCAGCACAATTTACAATAGCCAGGACATGGAAGCAACCTAAATGTCCATCGACAGATGAATAGATAAAGAAGGTGTGGTGCATATATACAATGGAATATTACTCAGCCATGAAAAGGAACAAAATTGGGTCATTTGTAGTGATGTGGATGAACCCAGAGTCCGTCATACAGAATGAAGTAAGTCAGAAAAACAAATATCGTATATTAATGCATATATATGGAATCTAGAAAAATGGTACTGATGAACCTATATGCAGGACAGAAAAAGAGACACAGACATAGAGAACATACTTGTGGACACCATGGGGGAAGGGGAGGGTGGGACAAAGTGAGAGAGTTGCATTGACATATATACACTACCATGTGTAAAACAGATAGCTAGTGGGAAGCTGCTGTATAGCACTAGGAACTCAGCTCGGTGCTCTGTGATGACCTACAGGCGTGGGATGGAGGGGTGGGAGGGAGGCTCAAGATGGAGGGGATATATGTATACATATAGCTGATTCACTTCACTGTACAGCAGAAACTAACACAACATTGTAAAGCAATTATACTCAAAAAAAAAAAAAAATTCGTATGCAACTACAAAGGACCCCGCATAGCCAAAACAATTTTGAGAAAGAACAAAGCTGGAGGTCTCACACTTCCTAACTTCAAAACATATTACAAAGCTACATTAATCAAAACAGTATGGTATTGGCACATAGACAGACATATAGACAATAGAAGAGAAGAGAGAGCCCAGAAATAAAACCATGCGTACATGATCAAATGATCTTCAACAAGAGTATCAAGACCACAAACAGGGAAAATACAGTCTCTTCAACAAATGATGTGGAAAACCGACATCCACATGCAAAAGAATGAAAGGGAACCCTCATCTTACATCATACACAAAAATCAACTTGAAATGGATTAAAGACTTAAACATAAGATCTGAAACTATAAAACTGTTAGAAGAAAACATAGGAGACGATTTCTTGGAAATGTTGTCAAAAGCACTGGCAACAAAACAAAAATAGACAAGTGGGACTTCATCAAACTTAAAATCTTCTGCACAGCAAAGGAAACAATCAACAGAGTGAAAAGGCAACCTACAGAATGGGAGAAAATAACGGAAAACCATATATCTGATAAGGGGTTAATATCCAAAATACATAAGGAACTCCTAGAAGTCAACAGCAAAAAAAATTAATAAAGTTAATATTTTTTAAATGAGCAAAAGACTTAAGTAGACATTTATTCAAAAATGATATACAAATGCCCAACAGGTACATGAATAATGCTCAC
The DNA here is from genome assembly GCF_964341445.2 of Mesoplodon mirus. Classification (NCBI taxonomy): domain Eukaryota; kingdom Metazoa; phylum Chordata; class Mammalia; order Artiodactyla; family Ziphiidae; genus Mesoplodon; species Mesoplodon mirus. Next base: position 155,659,644 of record NC_138978.1, on the reverse strand, counting down.
CATCACTAATCATGGAAATGCAAATCAAAACCACAATGAGATATAACCTCACATCATTAGGATGGCCATTATAAAAACAAAACAAAACAAAACAACAAAAAATAGAACATAACAAGTGTTGCCAATGATGTGGAGAAATTTGAACGCTTGGGCACTTTGGTGGGAATGTAAAATGGTGCAGCCACTATAGGAAATAGTATGATGGTCCTCAAAAATTAAAGATAGAACTAACTTATGACCCAGCTATTCCATCTCTGAATATTTAACCAAAAGAATCAAAAACAGATTCTCAAAGAAATATCTACATTCTATGATCATTGCAGCATTGTTCACATTAGTCAAGAGGTGAAAACAATCTAAATGTCAATCAATGGAGGAATGGATAGAGAAAAAAGCAGTATATGCATACAATGAAATATTATTCAGCCTTAAAAAAAAAAGGCATCATTTTCACATGCTACAACTTGAATAAACCTTGAGGACATTATGCTAAGTGAAATAAGCTAGTCACAGAAGGTCTAATATTTCATGATTCCATTTACATGTGGTATCTAAAGTGGTCAAACTCAACAGAAGCAGAAAGTAGAATGGTGGTTACCAGGGTTTGGGTGGGGGTTAGGGAAGTGCAGTTGCTTTCTCAATGGATATAGAGCCTCAGTCCCGCAAGATGCAAAAGTTCAAGAGATCTGCTGTACAACATTGTGCTTACAGTTAACAATACTGCACTTAACACCTAAGAATTTGTTAACAGGGTAGATCTCATGCTATGCACTTTTTTTTTTTTTTTGGTTCATTTGAAAATTGGAATATTCTTTTTTTTTTTATTAGTTTCTGCTTTATAACAAAGTGAATCAGTCATACATATACATCTGTTCCCACATCCCTTCCCTCATGCATCTCCCTCCCTCCCACCCTCCCCATCCCACCCCTCCAGGCGGTCACAAAGCACCGAGCTGATCTCCCTGTGCTCTGCGGCTGCTTCCCACTATCTATCTACCTTACGTTTGGTAGTGTATATATGTCCATGCCTCTCTTTCGCTTTGTCACAGCTTACCCTTCCCCCTCCCCATATCCTCAAGTCCATTCTCAAGTAGGTCTGTGTCTTTATTCCCGTTTTACCCCTAGGTTCTTCATGACATGCTATGCACTTTTTACCGCAATAAAAAGATAATAATAAAAGGTTAAGTCCCTGACATAGGAGAATTGTCTTCAAAGACTATGGTATATCCATAAAATGGCACACTATAAGGCCATTAAAAAGGATTTCATAAATCTATAGTTAAAGATATAGATATAGATTCATAATATATTGTGAAGTGAGACAATTAGGATATAAAATAATATGTATTATAAAGTACAGTTTTGAGAGAAAAAGAAACCATAGTCTCATACAGTACCAGGTACATAATAGGTATTCAATAAATATTCACTTAACATGTAAACATTCATGGAATTTTCTTTCATTTATCAGATAAAATTTTTTTAAATTCTAAGTTGTCTCACTTCTCCTTCCTAGTTCATTTTGATTTATCATCCCCTAATTAAAAGGATTAATCCTTTTAAAAATCTATTTATAACTTTATCTGGCAATTTTGGTGGCAAGAACCTTCAAAAGGACACTACTCACTTTAATTTTTCTCAAGATTCAGGATTCTCCCTAATCCTAAAATTCTGAGATTTTTTTTCATTCAATCATCCATCCATCCATCCATCCATCCAGCCAGCCAGCCAGCCAGCCATTCATTCATTCACCATAAGAGGCAGCAAGCAATGGATAGATGCAAAATAATGAGTCATCTATATGGGTATACAGACTGTATACAGACTGCAGCTCTGGAGGGCAGAAAACAAAATATCTGCACTACTTATTTCAACAAAATAAAAAAATGTTAGAATGCAACTCTGATCTTGGAAAGATGCTTATATTTATAAGAGAAAGAAAAAGGAGAAATTGGGAGGTGGGGGATAAAGTATAGGGAGCTAGAACTCATGGATCCAATAGTGTTCTTTTACTAACTGGTAGCAGGCTCTTAGAAAAATTACTGAACTGTTTATTTTCTTAGCTCTAAAATGACAGAGTTTGACTAGGCACTGTAGATTCTAAGTTCCAAATTCAATTAGTTTATTCCTTAAAATGTTGTACGCAATTAATACAAAATACATTATGATAAAATTTTGCTGACACTTTTCAGAAATTCCCTGACTTTCAGATATAGTTACCACTTTTGCTTGCTCTTTGCATTTTCCTTGAGACTCAAAGACACATATCCCAGTTCAGTTTATATATGAGATTAACTTATTTTTTTCTTTTCCTCAAGAAAGGAATCTCATTAGGTCCCTAACAAGAAGGCTATCTGAAACAATTTAACCCTGCATAAGGAAAGGATCACAGAGGATAAAACACAGACACAAACACACAAACATACACACAAGTTCTCTATGGATCAAGAAATAAGGCTATGAGGTACTGACTAAAGAGAATAAAGCAGGAAGTCTTGTCCTATCAAAAAACAGTTTTGCATCATTTTTTCATAACAGCACCATATAGTTGTCCATGAAAAATATCTCTCAGGAATGATATCATTATCATAAAATAAGATTATTTACAATTTTAATTAAGACAACTTATTTAAAACTAGCCTCATGTAATAGATCTTTCAGGCCTGCTCAAATCAAGAGCCAAATGTCATTATCTGATAAAACATCTTCCAGAAATGAACACTGCTGTGAAGCTTTGGAACTTGTTAACCAGAGAGAAAAAAAAGGAAATTGTTATTTATCAAGGAAAAACTAATTACACAATTATTTACGGTAACATGTAAGCTGTAACATGCCTAGAAATATCACTATTGTGGAAGATTTTAAATAAAAAATAATTTTTAAAGGTAATAAAATGTACATCTTGTATCCTAAAATGGATACTAGAATGTATTTTGATAAAATAAAGGGCTTCTGCCACACAGAGCCCGTGCAAATCATCTAGCAATTATCTATGCTCATTAAAATGATCTTCTTTTCAATGAATCTTAGACACATTAAGTTGAATATCTAGTATCAGCTTCAGAACACTCAGCCATCTCCCCTCTCCCTTATATCTTCCCCAAAAGACACACACATTTCCAGGATCATCGCCCTTGAGCACATCTTCCTGAAGGGCTCCTATCCTACTAGCCCAAACCCTGTTTGTCCCCCTTATTTAAAATTCTTCACAAAATCAACTTTCATTAAAATTTCTCCAACTAATCTTTCTAATCCCCCTAAGTCACCACCTTATTTGCCTAGCACAATTATGATATAATTATGTTTGTTTCTTTCTAAACTTCCTATTTGTCAATTTCCATTGCATGTAAAACCTAGACCACTAATGAAGACCTATGATGCTTTGGCCTGTTTCCCTCAACTCATGAATGATAGGCCAACCACACCGGTGTTTGCATAGGCCCTAGGACACACCAAGAATGCTCCCACCTTTGCATTTGCTGCCTACTCCTCCTCAAACGCTTCCTCCCAAGATCTCTACATGACTGACTCCCTCATTCAAACCTCATCTCAAGGTCACCAGCTCAGAGAAAACACAGCCCTTCTAGAGGAGCCCTGCTCCCATCATTCCATCTCACTGGGTCATTCTTTAGTCTTCAGAACATTTGTACTTCCTGAAATTATCTTGTTCAGCTACTTCTTAGTTTATTTTTAGTCACTTCCCACTAGGATAGAAGCTTCATGAGAGCAGGACTCTGTCAGTATAGTTCTATGTTGATGACTCCCCTTGCTTAAAACTACACCTCTTAGAAAACATTACATGCAGAATGAATAAATGAATGAATGTGCATTTTAACTACCTCTTCCTTTAGATGAGTACGTCTTTACACCGTCTTACCTCAGGTCTCTCTAATATCTGATATGCTACCTGAATGTGATAGATGAATGCAAAAATGTTTCTGAGTGAGGATGCAGAAAGAGAACTCAGGATGTCCAGTGTGTGTCCAAATGCCCCCAAAAATTCAGATTCACAAAACTATGCTGCAAATCAATTTTGTTTTCCTGTACGAGTGATAAGTTACTTTGACTTATCAAAATGTAATTTTGTCTTATAAAATTTTATTTAATAAGAACTGGGAATAAATCATTTGATGATTTGTTCATGGACTAGGACAAATGGAAAACAGCAGCAGCCTGCCTACCTCCTGAGAAGCAAGAGAAAAACAGGTGTTCAAAGAAACCCTCACTAACCCCCCCCCTCATGCAACAGGAACTTCAGAACTGCACCCAGCAACATTTAAGTTTCCTTACAGACTGGTAGGTAATTAACATCGTAAATTCTACTTTACTAGAAAAAGCACAAGCGCCAGAGTAAGCTTTAAAGTCAAAGCTAAGAAGACCTCTGCCATATTCACTAGCTTCTTCTTTGCTCAACAAACACCTGGGTCCCGATCATCTGAGATGCTGCTATGTGAAAATATGCTGCCCACTAAAGAACATAATTTGTATGCATCTCCGTGGCTATTTTAAGGAAAATAAGACCTTCCCTTTACTTCCCCTGCAAAATAAAAGATAAGAATCCTAAATCCATCTAATAAGGATGTTTCTCCTTTCTAGTCCATTTGGGCTTGCCTTGCTTGGAAATCTGTTAGTGAATCCTGACCACACTATCACTCTGTTGGAAACACACAGCACCACAGACCCATGGGGTGGTGACTTGGGTTAACACAAAACCTCCCTAAGGACTCCCCTTCAAATACAGAGGAGAAGTGAGGTACCTCTGCCCTCGGGGTTAACACCAAAACGTCTAAATGGACAAAACCAGTGTCTCTTCACCCATAAATCTCAGAATCTGCTTCTCTGGTACCATTAGTTTCACTCTTGTGCTGATCGCACATATGTCCAAGGAGAGTGGAGTTCATTTTATTGTACCTGTCACTTAAATCAAATGTTTTCAAATCACCCTCTATAGTATATGAATAACAGTGACAGGAAAGGAGAACTTTTCATTTGCCCAAAAGGAACATGTCCTGTTTTAGCAATTACAAGTTTCTGATGACTCCCCATACTCCTCTAAGTGAGCTTTAGCAAAATAAGAAGAGATGCATAACTGTAAAAGAGGGACTTTACAACAGCCAAGAAACTATTTTGGGACCCTAAAAATGGAAAATTTAAGAATTAAAGATTCTTCTTCCTGAAATATGCATCACTGCAACCCACGTGGCCATGTAACGGTGTCTACTGAGATTCTTCTCCCTTTTCACAGTACTCATTCATTGCTTTACTTATTTCCCAAAGTTTCCTTAAATGCTACATCACTAGAGAACGCATTTTACTTCTACAAGCCTCTGGTAAATTTTGATTCCTTAGGTACCCCTGAAAAAATACATACTTTTAACAGTCTGCAAATATTGGCACTTTCACTTAACATTACTGTAAACCGAGGACTAATTACAGACTAATTGGAGCTCTCTCACTCATACGTAACAGTAAGTTCTAAATAAACTGGAGTTTTCTGAGAAAAACTAAAAGCAAAACAGAGTGAAAGCACGTAAAGAATATTTCTGAACACATATGCAAGTTGACTAATCACAGGGTAAAAATAAAGCACTACTGCACAGAGAAAGTAGGCTTCGCCAACCCAAAAGCTATTCTAAGGGAGCACGTAAGGACATAGAGAAAAATTAATTAGCAAAATGTAAGCAGTCATAAAAAGAAAAGTATGTACCAAAGACTGAGAAAAAATGTTCTTTGTAAAAATGGCAAAATAAAAAAAAATGGGTATGTTTGGTTACAGGTCTAAAAGAAAAGGTTTTAATAGTTTAAAAAATGTAGGTATAATAAACATATATTTGAAGGGATAAATGTAAATCTAAGTATCTGTTCTGCAGTTTTAATTTTACACTAAAAAGGGAAATATCAAAGTGTGGAAATACTACCATGATCTGTGAAATGCCTGATGTTCAATTAAATTTTTAAAATCTCACATGCCTGGGTAAAGAGACACACAAATGAGAACTGAGGCTCATCTTTGTCAAGTGAAAACTAATGGATTTGGGAGAAAATAACCCAGGCTACCCTCTTCAAATAGTGTTTTCAGTAACCTAGAAGAAGCCTCAAGTCACTGCAATTCTTTGCCTGAGGACATCATTCAACAACAACAACATACAAAACACTAGGCATCATCAGAGTGTAATAGAAATAAAACGGGGAAAAAAGGACAAGGAAAGAATTAAAACAGAAAGCCACTCTTGTGCTACATTATGATTCCTCCTCTTCTGGAATACTGCCCACAGCTCTAATTGACACTTCTCAAAATGTTAACTGAGCAGAAAGCAGTTCAAAAAAGGATAGGTAAAATAATCATGAAGACACTGTAAGTGCTAAGGAAGAGATGAAAAAACAAGACTATCTGAAAGGCAAAGACCCAAGACACACAATATCACGGATTACAAAGGCATACAGAGTTCAGGAAGAATGAATTCTACACGCGGTAGGGGATGAAGATAAAAAAGACAGTGTCCCTCTCCGCAGACGGGAATTTCATGACTTTGTTTGCTAAATTCGCTAAGCAAATGGCTTAAAACTTAAAGGATGTAATTTTATAAAAGAGCAAATAAAAAGAAAAACTTTATTGAGTAGAATGTAAGACGCTTATCTCAAGAGAAGGTACAAGGTGAAATGTGGTTATATTCGAACAGCTTAGATAAATTAAGCTTATGAATATTAGATCCATGACAGATTTTTCATAATGTCATGAGGCACTGGGTAAAGTTGTCCTTTTTAAAGCTGGCTTTATAAAGGGAAGTGAGGCACTGTTTTTATATGTTCCTTAGATAGTTAAGAGTAAGAAATACTAAGCGAGATGAACTACTATTCTTGATTCAGCCAAGATATTCAAATGTTCATAAAAAATGAAAGGCAGGGAAATAGCTGAAAAAGTTAGAAAACATCATCTCATTCCCTTACTGAAAAGGATATTACCTAACCTATGTGAATACTTAATAAATAACAAAATAGGAGGATCCCAATAGCACAACTGAAAGGAACCATCATTTATTTCCTGAAATGAAAACATTTCAGGATGTAGCAGTTCAACTACTACAAGATCTACAAGTAGATGAGTACGTCTCCTCTTTTGCAGTGCCACAGGTTCTATCCTTCTATACTCTTCAATACTCCATACTTAAACTCTTCAGTCAATACTTCGGTTTCCTCTATTCATCACTTATTAAGAGAATGAACCTTTTCAACCAAAGGACCATAAGGGAATCTAAATCCCCCACCACAAGGGATGTGGGGAGTGCTAGTACTCCGTGTCAGGTCCTCTATGTCAAAACCCTTCAGACAATAGCTAACATGAAGACTTGGAATATTCCTGAATCATACCCTACACAATGGTGAGCAAAAAATGGAGATGGCAAAATGGCATGCATATGTGATCCCATGTGTGAACAATTCTGTACACACATGGGACATATGCATATGTGTGTGTATACACCAACACACACACACACACCCTTCAGTCTATTCCATTTGTGTATAATGCCTAAAGAGAGGTCTTGGCCAACACTGGAGGAAAGGATTTCAGATGTTACTTTCTTCTTGATACCTTCTGGTATCACCTGGATTTTGTACAAGATACTATTAATACTTTGTGAATGTTAGAAACCAAGAAAGGAGTAAAAGTGCTATAATCCTATAGATAGAATGTTAACTTAGTGTGTTCTTATAACTATTTCCTTCTGCTCTTCCTCTTTCCACTCCTGTCTACCTCTTCCATTCAGGTAAGAATCCTCCAGCTTTAAATCACCTTCCCTGACCTCACCTGCTCAGGCTTTCCTCAACTGCTCAGGCTTCAGCATGACTAATGCCCAACCACACACGTTTCTGCATAATATTTTAGTTGCTCACTGTGGCCTTATAATTGTACTCTCATTCTCCACAAGTATATATTTTGCCTTCACATTGACAGACCTGCTGCATCTTCAGCTGCTGATTTTTGCTTCTACAGCATGGATGTACCAGCATGCTGGTACAGCACGGATGTGCCAGATGCACCAGCAACTTAAAATGAAGAAAGTGTACCCTAGGTGCACAAGTCAGAAATCTGATTTAGTTTGTGGGGTTAGATAAAAGGGGATCCCAGGGAGAAAATACAACAAAATAATGTCACTCCTAAAAAAGCCTTTTGGAACAATGGAAACGAGCTATAGAGTCACCTGGATGACAGCTCTGCAACTCTAATGCTCGTTGCACCACTTTCAGCATCTCAAGCCAAAAAAGGCTGAGTGACCTGGGGTTAAACATTCTGTGCCTCAGTTCCCTTATCTACAGAAGGGGGATGCTGAAGAATAAACTCTCTGTTTCCTGACCAAACAAAATAGAATACATATATAAGTACTTTCTAAAGAGATATAGCCTTGAACTAAATATTTATTGGGTATCTACTATCACTAGACATTGTGGTACACACATTCCTGTGTAAGTATCTAAACAAAAGGCCCTGGAGATGGAGTCACAAGGAAGAATCTAATCAAGGTACCATTTTGTCTCTTTCTGAACTGCAAGGCACCTATCTGTCTGTGCCTCAGTTTCCTCACTTTGCAAATGTGAATTAATATATATATGTCAGGGGATGTGTGAATTAAATAATATAATATACCTTAACATGCAAAATGGTATTCAAATATATGATAAAATGAAAATATGGAATGTACAACTCTAAGAATTTTAGAGCCACCATCATAATTGCTATGGACAGATCTATACTAGTCAAACTTCACACTGAGCTTTACATTTAAGTCATGTTTTAAGTTTAGACCAAAGAAATTGTCAGCCAAAAAATATTTTTAAATGTATTACAATGTATATGCAGAATAATTTTGCTCACTCTGTAATAACCATTCCAGCTATCAAATAGTGTCCTAGCCATTATTTTAAAATAATATTCCTTTTTAATCATATCAGTTTGGGTGATATTTTATTGATATATAATATTCATATAGCACTTTATTATTATTTTTTTACCAATATTAACTAGTTAAGTTTCATATATCCTTTGGAGATAAAATCATTTTCTGATAACTACTTTTATGTTTTATAATAAAAACCTAAGTATAATTAGAAAACAGTGAATGAAACTATCTCAATTGTTACTGGATGTACTTACACATGGAAAAAGTGTTTCCCTTTTCATCCTTTCACTCTGAAAGTCAAGATTGCATGAAAATAGGGGCTGGGATGGGAGGCAAACATAAGTTATCCTACTAAGAAAGTAGCAAATGGGAGAGTCCCAGGAAAACTGGAAACTGACAAGGTTTTCTTTAAGATTTCTGTATCACCCTTGATACCTAACTCCCTCTTCTAACTATGAAAACAGCACTCTTGAGAAATCCTCACCTTTGAAGCCCATTCCTTTAAGTGACTCCTAGATAATCTGCTAAAATAATCCAAGCTACTAGAAGTTTACACATTACGCCATCTAAAAATGCTTTTTCCAGAGATTAACCCAAAGGACGTAAAGTATTTATGGGATGTTTAAATATTTTTCAGGCAATTTTATTGTTAGAATCGGGTTCCTAAGGTCTAAATTCATCCAAAATATTGAACAGGAAAAGTAAAATCACTGATAAGACAGCCCTTTTAGATGCTTTCTGGACAACATGATTTTGTGTCCATAAATAAAATGATCAAAGATGAACATACGCTTTCCAAAAGTGAAGCCAAATATTTAATATACCTCGATGCTTGTACAAACTAGAATAACAGCCACCAAACCATTGTATACAGAATCTGATAGTATCACTCACCACCATATACAACCAGTTCTAAGCACGCTTTTCATATGCTAAACCATCCCATTTGCCATTAAGAGAGCCATAATCCAAAACATAATTGGGCTCCCCTATTCAAACACTTTCAGTGGCTCCCATGCCTAGAGACATACTTTTTAAATGTTTCTTTTAAAGGGTTCCTACAGGCAAAGAAAAAAGAAAGCTTAAGATGTCTGGGGGCATAGAGTGATACAGCTTGCTAAAACAAGAGGGACATCCTTGAAATCTTAGGTTGTAAATCAGTCATTCACGCAGACTTTGGATCTGTTCCTCAGCAACCTCTACATGTTGAAGTGCTTCTGGGGTCATACTAGAATCTCTGCTCATCTCAACCTGCACTCATTCTCCAGGTGATTTCATCCAACATCTTGACTTTAAATGCTTTCTGTATAATGATGACTTCCCAAAGTATATCTTGGGCTTCCCTGGTGGTGCAGTGGTTGGGAGTCTGCCTGCCAATGCAGGGGACGTGGGTTCGAGCCCTGGTCTGGGAAGATCCCACATGCCGCAGAGCGACTGGGCCCGTGCACCACAACTACTGAGCCTGTGCATCTGGAGCCTATGCTCCACAACAAGAGAGGCCGTGACAGTGAGAAGCCCGCACATCGCTATGAAGAGTGGCCCCTGCTCTCCGCAACTAGGGAAAGCCCCTTGCACAGAAGCAAAGACATGACACAGCCATAAATAAATAAATAAATAAATAAATGTTTTAAATTTCAAAAAAAAAAAGTATATCTTTAGCTTGACCCCTCCCCCAAAGACCAAACTCACATTTCCAGCATCCTACTCAACTTCTACCCTTGGATGTCCTCACAGGCATCTCGAATTTAACTTGACTGTGCTGGCCTGGAATTGGCCTGAGCCGTTGGGCTAAAGTACCCACACAACACTGTCCCTTAGTAAAGGCATGAGACACTCTGATCAAGAGTATTGTTTTATAACCATGACCTGAGGGGCTTCAGGGAGGTTAGCATCAGCTTGTCAGCGTTATTTATGGATAACATTGTGATGGATGATTTGCACCTGGTCTCAGAGAGACTCCTGGAAAGCTCTGCCACTGAGGCTGGTTATATAGCAAGAAAATGCCTATGTCACCAGCGAGGGATCAGAAACTCCAACCAAGATGCCATTTTGGTCTCCCTGGCCCGCAATGTTCTGTGCACACACTGGTGGTTCTTGATCCAAGAGAGGAGTATGGCCTGGCATGGCCTTACAGAGGGAGGACAAGTCCAGCTGGCTCCTGGCCCCGCCAGACCCCATGCTGCGATACGACCCTTGCCTGTGGTGCAGATCCTCATTTGGGTGCTGTTGTTGTACTGCACCATGTTCCTACATTATACTATAGATCTGTAAGCACTGTTATGTGGGGTCCTGTGAATCTTCTTCAATAATCGAAGCCCATCTAATGGACACGATTAGTGCCCCAAACTAAGCTCTTGACATCACCCCCAATCCATGTCCCCCTGCACTCCTCCTCATCTCAGAAAAATGGGAACTGTATTCTTTTAGTTTCTTAGGACAAAAATGTTGGGGTTATCTTTGACTCCTCACCTTTGCCCTGCCCATCCTGTCCGTCGTAAGTCTCATTGGCTCTCCTTCCAAGATATATCCAGAATCTGACCATATCTCACAACTTTCTCTACAACAACCTTACTTCAAGCTCCCCTTATCTATCACCAGGATTATTACAACAGCCTCATAACTGCTCCCTCTGTTTCTGCCCGTGGCCTCCTGCAGTCTATTCTGAACTCAGCAGCCAGAGTGATCCTGGTGAAACATAAGCCAGAATAGAACACTCATCTGTACTAAAAAGCCAAACTCCTGATTCTCACTTACAAGGCCCTACAGGACTTGGCCCTCATTACCTGCCTGACATAATCTTCTACCATGCCCTCCCAGCATCCTTGCTGTTCCTCTGCAGGCCAGGAATGCTCTCATCTTTGGGATATGCTGGGCCCTCTGCTGAGTGTTATTCCCCAGACTGCTCCTTGGCTAATTCCCTCACGTCCTTCATTTAATAGTCACCTTGTCAGTGACCTTATCTAAAATTAATCACCAAGACCATCCAACGTTTCCCACCCCACTTCACTACTTTATTTTTTTCTCCTGAGACTTACCACTAACATACTATCTTCCCCCAGTAAAATGCAAGCTCGCCAAGGGCAAGAATTTTCATGTGTTTTATTCTCTACTGTATTTCAGTGCCTGCGACAATGCACAGGGAATCCAACAAGAATTCAATAAATATCTATGAATGAATACATGCTTATACAATTAGTAAAAAACAATGTTTTTCTCTTTTTTTTTTTTTAAGTCTAGTTCGTTGGCATTCTAGGAAGGCATGTAGCTCCAAGTACCCCCTGGTATACAACCAATGCCCTCAATGGTGCATCTACTCTAGCTGGAGGGGAATAGGCCTAGGGTGAAGCCCACCTCCTTCCTGTGGAATAAGAGGCCTTGCTCTACTCTGTTAGACTTGCTCATGCCACTGCCCCTCACACCCAGACAATTCAGTTACGCCATGCCCTCTGCCTAGAACATCTACTGATCCCAATTTTTCCTCCAGAGAGCACTGATTCCACACTTAAAATCCAGTTTCCCTTTCACCTCTTCTTCTGTGTCTTCCCAACTCTCACTGAGTAGTTAATTTCTTCCTCAGTAGCCCAGCTCCAATCTGCAAGTAGTTCTATTATAACTAAGTTTATAGCAGTCTCCTCCATTGACTCTGAAGGAGAGAGTACATTAAGAGAAGCCATGTTTTCCCCCATCAGTTTACTTGGCTCAATACCCAGCACAAAGGTCAACACACTGGAAGTGCCCAATAAATGTCACTGAATGAAGCAGTAAGAAAAAAATTGAGAAGAGGGAACAGTGCAGAGAATATAATCCCCTCAACTGGAAGACTCCAAAGATCTAGACCTGAGGCCACCACATGACCTTGTGAAATGTGTCAGTTTCTTCACCCAAAAAGTGGATAGAATACCTTCCCCACCTGCCTCACAGGGGCATAGAGCTCAAACGATAAAACAAAAGTCAAATCTCCCATAAGATGTTTTTATTATCAATGTATAGATCATAGATTTTTGCCCCATTTTTTAAATCTCAGAATTGACTCAGCAAACATGGAAATAACTAGATTAAAATCAGGTATATCTAATATAACCATGCCTCTACTGGTTTATGACATTCAAACAGGATAAAACCAGGAAGTGTTGTCCAAAAAGAATATTAAAATCCAGGTTATATACTCTCCATATATATGGAGAGAGAGGTATGTTATATAATGTAAATCACGATGTACAGAGGACTATAATTTGATATTCATTACACTCTAATATACAGAATAATAGGGAACTTGACAGCAAATTTTAATGTTTATTAAATTTTTTTAGAAGCAATAAATATAGGAGCTAAAATAATAAGCTCTGGAGTCTGTCCATTTAGCTTTGAATAACAGTGCACTCTACCTTTTAGAAAATTAGCTCTTGGAAAATTAGCTCCCTCTGACTCAGTTTCCACCTAAGTTAAATATAGATAATAAGGCACATACCTCATAGGGTTAAGAGAATTAAAGGAGCTAACACATGGAAAGGGTTAAAATAGTGCCTCACACATAGTAAGTGCTCATTAAAATTTGGCTATTGTTAATGGTATTCATGACTCTTGAAACTTAAAAATGTTTCCATATATTTTTCTATACCGGCATCACACTAACAAACATAATGGAAGTTGAAAAGTCAAAGTTTTCAAAATATTTCACCCCAGAAAAGATCTCTTTGTCTTGATATCTCTGCCACCACCTCAATCTTGCCTTAGAGGGTCTTTGTCAAAGACAGCACTTAGGGACTTCCCTGGCGGTCCAGTGGTTAAGACTCCATGCTCCCAAAGCAGGGGGCCCAGGTTCAATCCCTGGTCAGGGAACTAGATCCTGTGTGCCGCAACTAAGAGCCCACATGCCGCAACAAAGATCCCGCGTGCCGCAACTAAGACGGGTGCAACCAAATAAATATTTAAAAAAAACAAACAGCACTTAGATGGAACACACATGATGGGACTCGATAGTAGAAAAGGAAGTTGCTCTCATGTGCCTTAATGCTCCATTTCCCAATCTCCCCCCCAACCCCGCCCACCCTGCCCCCAAGCCTAGGCTACACTGTGATAGAACCACAGCATGGAATGAGGTGACCGTCACCCACCCAGAGGTGTAATTAATAACTGGAGGCCAGATTAGGTTAACTGTACCTGACGTTGGCCTTAACTGCCTGACTACCCACTTCCTCCTCTTTGCCCACTATTCACAAAAGGAATTCAGAATTCCTTCTCCACCAACAGGAGGGCTGAACTTCTAACTTCTCCAACTGTTTTCCCCTCAGCACTAAAAGCCCTGGAAGAGTGGAGACTCCTAGGAATAAAGCCAGACCAAGATTCTGAAGACCTGAACTCTCATCCTAAAGATACTATCTGGGGTAAATCATTCGGTTTCTTAGCCTCCTAATCCTTAATGCTGCGATATTTCTGCCTAATATACCAGCTCATGAGGTTTTAAGGGAGGATTAAAAGGGAAAAGAAACACGGGAAAAACACTTGGAAATTTATGAGAACCATACAAATGAAATGTAATTCTAATATGTGATTCCTGGCTCATTTGCTTTCCTCCCTATTTAGACACTGATCTTGATCCTTGGAGCCATGCCATTATAAAGATTTCTTGTACAAGAAAAATTATGTTCAAAGAGAAAAAAACAATTTATTAAAACCATAGGGTTATAAAGGTGAGTGATATGACAATAAATAACAGGCAAACCTCTGCATTTAAAAACACTCAATAAGCACCAAAATCCGTAAGATTTTTTAAGAAGCAAAGATACTCAATCGGCAATGAATATTAATAAAGCTAAAATGAATTGTCTGTGTAGAGCAAAAAGAAAAATAATTAGGTCATATATTGAGCTCTGTTTGTGTTCATTCCAAAAACAATGTAGCATTTTTTTTTCCTGCCCAAGACAAACAACCTCACTTGAGAAGGTAAGTATGCAATTACCTGAATCAGATGCTTCCACCCAATTAAGAGATAAGCAGAGAAGGAAAAATAACAACAGCAAATAAACCTAACACATCTTGAGCACCTAAATGCCTTCCACGGATTATCTCTTTACTCCTTACAGCAACCTTACTTGATAGGTATTCTTCCCTCACTCTACATAGACCTAAAGCGTAGAGAGGAAAATTACTTGTTCAAGATGACACCTCTAAGGAAAGTACTCAAATGGAATTTAAAATGTCCTATCCGATCCCACAGTTTAGGCTTTTACCACGACTCCATGTTCCCTCCACCAAAATAACATAGAGCTCTTCTTCTAAAACCCAAGGGAAGTGGGGATTCTTTAAAGATTTTTAGTACCTCTAAGGATGATGGGCACAAATCACGAGTGAAGTGGAAGTGATCTTATGCAGGAACAGACAATGGGGTGGCTGGACTGATAATATTTGGCAGGTTCACTGTCAATACTGAAAATGGCACCATCAGCTACAAATAGTAGGGAATTCAGTATCTAATTATCTGAAAAACCTTTCCAAAATTTAAGTCAAACAGGTGAGATGCAGAAGTGTCTGAATGTGGTAGGAACTAAATGAGGATCAGAGAATACTAGCTTTGATAGCTTTCAGTAAGACTTGAACTAGAACTTGCATGTGTATTCTATAAATAGAGAGGGCTATGGAGGACAGAGTTAGCACTTGGGGATCCATGGCAAGAGGGTATAAAAGAGGAAAGGTCGTAGAACAAGAAACTGGATAAAAATCAATAATAATTTCTTCCCTCAATCGACTATTCCAACTCACTCAAATGATGTAAAACCAAACATAAGATGAGGAAGAAACTGCTCAGTTGATGACGCACAGATGATTTTCAATCCCATTTGACATAAGTCTGGTAAGAAAAATAGGCTCTATAGGAAAATGAGTATATGTACAATTAAAATGTTTTCATCAGTCAGATTGCTCCTTGAAAGAAAATTCTAGGGCTTTCTTCTTGACGAAGATTCTTGGTTGGACCAATGATTTGTTTTAAACAAAAGAAATCTACAACAAAAATATAGCCATCTCCAAGGGGCCTAACTGAAATTTTTAAATCATTTTGGGATTAAATTGTTTTAAATGTTTTTCCATAAGGATACTGTTCTGCTATTAGAGAGAACAGTATTATTAAATTAAAACTAAATTAGTTTTTATTCAGAAACTCCATTTTTCTGTGTTACTAGTAAATTGCTTTCAGTTGGGACTCCATTTTTCTGTTACTAGTAAATTGCTTTCAGTTGGGGTTTAGAGAAGCAATGATTAATCACTTCTCCCCAGACACCTAAAAAAGGCAGTTATCAGAGTTATACTTTAGCTAGATTAAAGAAGTGAGCTATGGCTTGTCAGCCATGAGATGTATCCACCACAAACTCATCTTTTCTATCTTATGATAGCCACTGCCATGATTACTGCACTTTTTCTGCCTTATATTCTCCCCTCATTTGCCACAGCAAAGTTTCTCAGTCGGCAGTGGTCCTCTAACCCTGAGGGCCTCCAACAAGGTAACCCTGTGTTCACAGAACTGTCCACTGGCAGTTCTAAGACAAGGCAAAGGAAAAGAAAGCAGGGTGACAACAGGACGGAAATAGAGAAACACAAGAGCAGAAGAGGATGAGAAGCAGCAGGGAGCGGGAGAAATAAAGGAGAAGAAAAGATGGCAGAAGTAAGAAAAGAGGGAGGGAGTGCAATAAAGAGAAAAAGAAACTGGGGCCAAGAGGTCTACGCTAAGGAGAAAAGTGGGAGAGGACTCCACAGGCACATCGGGGGGCCTAGTACTGAGTTATTGCCTCTTATTCTTACTTGTCTTTGCCCACAGAGGAAACGGAATAACAACTCCTGGGTGCCAGTTACCTGGATGAGTTCGTCCAGCTCAGTCGAATTGACACAGGAGTGCTGGGAAATGAACGTCTGCTTCTGGATCACAATGGTGGTCCTCTGGGAAATCTCGTGAGGCTGCTCCAACGCTTTGAACACTGTGGCTCCGATGATCAGATAGAGGACGACCACCAGGAAAATCGTGGAGACCGTCTTCCATTTCATAACATTAATGGTCGTGTCAGTCTCCACCCGGGAAGCAAGCACGGTGGGTTTCGTGGAGAACGAGAGCCTCGGTTTAGAGTTCTGAGCGGCAGATTTAGGATCCAGCAAGTCAGGGGCCGCCACTGACAACAATAGAGAATGGAGGTTAGGTTGAAGGAGGTTAGAGGGGGATGGCTCGGCTTCTTTCAGGGGTCAGCAAAGGTGGACTGAACTCTGCTTACTCTCCCGGTGGAAGCTCCAGAGCCTAAACCAGAAGTATATAAGGGTTCAAGGAAAAGGGGCTGGGTCTTAGCTCTCTGCTGCTATTGGGGCTTCCAATGGGAGGAACAAAACAGGAAGTGGACTAAGAACCTTAAAAAAAAAAAAGAATGCCTGAGGACTTCTTAATTAATTTCAAAATTTATATCTGTCCAACATGCTAGTCAACACATTTACAGAACTCCTAAGAGTTGATGGTACTAAGCTAGATATTTGAGTGCTCATAAAGAAGCCTAATGGATTATTCCTGTTCTCAAGAACTTAACACTCTATACCACAAGCAATCAGTGTAAAGAACGTCATCTATTTTTATTTAAAAATTCATTATAATAAAGGAATTGTATTGTAAGTGAATTTGCGATCCAAACATTGTTGCTCGAAGTAGAACGTTAGTAATTATCTGGTAAAACATGATGGCAAATAAACCATTCAGTATCTCAATCATTTCTTTTTGCTGTCCTCCAAAGTGGGCTCATGATTAATCATTCTCTGTATTTTGTTATTCAATCTCGGACATCTTTAAAAAAAAACAAAAGTATTGCTACCCATTCTGGCACACAATCATAGGTGCAGCCAAGAGATGACAAGTTCCTTCCATTTCAACAGTGTATATTATCAAGAAAAAAAATTAAAAACATTGTCTCACACCTGAGACCCTACATGCTCTGTACAGAGCTAATTGTTCCATTAGAGTGGATTTATGTGTTCTCTTACAAATTCCCATATATTCTGAGGTGACTCTAAATCCATTTATTATTCATCTCAGCTGTTCAAAAATATCATTAATGGATTTCCTTTTAGAAAATTCAAGAGATACTAGACTTCCACTTGCTAAGGGGAAAATAAGCCATCTACTACAGAATTGGAAAGGCAACACTGAACCAAAAGGGGTAATAGAATGGCTGAAAGATGGGAGATTTAAAAAAACAAATCAACTCAACCATAATAATCAATTTAACATCCATAATTGTTAGAGATAAGTAAAATTACTTTAGTGTATATAATACAGATTTAATAAAATGATAACCTAATCTAAAAGACACTTTTAA
This sequence comes from Mesoplodon mirus, assembly GCF_964341445.2. Taxonomy (NCBI): domain Eukaryota; kingdom Metazoa; phylum Chordata; class Mammalia; order Artiodactyla; family Ziphiidae; genus Mesoplodon; species Mesoplodon mirus. Next base: position 155,641,406 of record NC_138978.1, on the reverse strand, counting down.
GTAAGTATATAAGAAATAATCTATGAAATTGCACCCAAATACCCTACAGGAACCTGAAATTACTTGTAAATAAGAAGTGTCAATTTTCACCTGGCTACATACCCTGCCCTCTTGACTACCACTGTGAGTTAAATGTAGGCCTACCACAGCTGGAGTTCATAAAATAAATCATCTGTTGCCCATCGGAAAGAAGTTTTGCAAGCAAAGCTATGTGAAGCACCAGACCTAAGTAAGCAGTGTTGTATAATGATGACAGATAACAGAGGGCTCCTCAATCAGCAAAACCCTGAATGGTTCTGACTTTGAGGAGAAGTTGGAGCTCTGATGACTTAACTGAACCCCTGGCTCCAAGCGGAGACTCCACATACCTACAGCTCATTTCAGCAGTTTCCAATGGTTCAACCTGCTATAACAGGTATGTACACATTTTCCTCCTGATACAGTCAGCTGCTCCAAATAAAGCCACAAACTAGCAGACGCCTTTAACACGTGATATTCATAAAGGCAACTTCACCCAAAATTAGCACCTGATAAGTGTTTAATGTTTTAATTTTTTGAAACATGTTAACAAATGTTGATAACAGCTAAAATCACTGTCATCTGCTGTCTAGCCACTCCACCCCACCTGCAAGCTGCTTAGTGAGTCTCAGTGAAAAATAAAGGTCATAATCTAAAATTAAGCCATCTTTGGAATAAAAATAACAGAAAATCACATAGAAGCTCCATATTATCTCTCTGAAGGAAGCTTTCCAAGCGTTCTCTGAGCTCTCATATTTCTGATTTTTCACATCACTGGTTTCTGGTCTGCGGAACTGGAAAACACCAAAAGACTGTTTACCCTGATGCTCCCAAATCCTACTCCTAGATTGCAGTGCTAAACTAAGGTATTATTGATATAACATGCTTTGGGGGAAAGGGGACAGATTTTATTTTTTAAGATTGTGTCTGTGTGCTACTAAGCTAATACATTTCCTGATGGATTTTAATTCTTGTAAGCTATTGCCTTATTTTTTAATTAGCAAAAATATATATAATGCACATTTGGCAGGCAGAATGGGCAGAAACTAGTGAAATACCAAAATAAAAAACAACAGCCTTTCCCCTCGGTCTAATATGGGGAACCCTCTGGGTTTCCATCTCCACGTCGTTTGATGTATGATCATGAAGAGACGCTCCTTAGAACAAGGAATCAAAGATTCACCCCTTCCACACACTCTCCCGGCACCATCACTACCTCCCTTCTCTGCCCCCAGCACCTCACAGCGTCCTCTTAATCCTGGTCTCCCATCCTCACCCAGGTATGTCTTCTTCGTTCCCGGCCACAACTGACGACTCAATACCAGGAGAAATGAGCTTTTTTCAGCACCACTGCCTATACCACCACGCAACGGGCAACAAGTGTGACCAGGGTCAACATGCGTCCTGTCCGTCGGCTACTCCCAAGAGCTGACCCTCCTCCTCCTTCGGAAACTCCCCCAAGTGTCCCAAACCCATACCCAAGGCAGATGCAAAACCCCCAGGCACCAGCGGGAGAGTGGGGAGAAGCAGCCAGGAGAGGATCCGGGGATAGATTTGCCTCCAACCCCAGATTATGACCCAACACCTTGGACGGGAAACGAAGGTGGAAAACGTCCGCTTGCTGCCGGCGGGGCTTTTGCAGCCCTCCCCGGACTGGCTGGGGCTGAAAGCCCGCGGCGGGAGGTGGGGAAGGGGGTACCTGGGGGTCTCACCTTCTCCTGCTCTATGGCCGGGTCTCTCCCGCGAGGCGCTGGGAAGCATGAGGCATGCAGCATTCACAATGTTTTTGGGGGTTTTTTGTTTTGGTTTTTTGGTTTTTTTTTTTTTTTTAAAGACGGACTTGAAGCTTTTACAAACACGCCATTGTACTCACTTCTTATTCAGAGACGGGCTGCGCGCTCCGAGCTGCATGGGCAGGCATTTTCCCCGGCTTTGTTTTACAAGGTGGGGAGAGCGGGGCTGGACGCGGGAGGGAGGGTGGGGGGAGCGTGAGAAGAAACGGAATCGCGGGAAGGAGGGGACACCGGCGGTCCGGGCACAGGGCGAGGCCGAGGCCAAGTTGGGCTGGGGCGCCGCCGCCCCCGCGCGCGCCTGCGGCCGGGCCCGGGTCACCAGGAGAGCGCTGGCGACCCGGGTCCCGCGCCGGCCAGCAGCCGCCGCCGCCGCCGCGCTCTCCGCCCCGGGCTCCGCGCTGGCCGGGCCCCTGCGCTGCGCGGCGCGGGGGTGGTGGGTGCAGCCCGAGCCGCAGTGCGCCCCGGCGTCTTTGTGCGCGAGCCTCGTTCAGTCCCTCTTCGCATGTCTTTGTGCGTCTCCCAGGCAGAGCCCTCCGTGCCCCGGGGGTGGAGGTGGGGTGGAGGTGGCACGGTCTCAGCGCGCCCGGCGCCCTCCAGCCCGCAGCTCGGCCGCCCCCCGCCGCTCTCCCTTCCAGGCTCGCTCCTCTCGCCCCTCGCTAGTTCCTTTCCCTCCTTTCGGAACTCCCTCCCCTTCGCACCCCTCCCACACCCCACCCCGTCTCACCGCCTGGGCTCTCCTGGCCGCACCCCCTGCGAGCCCAACCCTCGCCTGCGTCTCCCTCGCCTCTTCCAAAGTACCCCTCAAGCCGCCTCCCCGCCTGGGGGCATAGCCAGTGGATTCACCTGCAGTCTCTCCTCCTTTCGGCCCCTTCCACTAACCCTGCCCCCTCCCTAGATTCTCACTCACGTTATCTGGCACAACAGGCTCCAGCCCATCTCCTTCCAAGTCGGGTCGCGGGGGTGTGGGACCGAGCTTTGGGGAGCGGGTTCCTGGACCCCAGCACGTGGGCATCCTGTCCTCCCTCCGACACCCCCCCCCGCCCCAGGGTTGTACAAAGACGTACACCTGAAACCCTTGGAGTGGGGGCGGTAATGAGGGTGCTGATTTCTTCCAGTCTGCGCTTGGATAAGGGTTATCAAGTCTCCACCAACCACCACCCCATCTCCAAGGGTGCTCGACCTAGGCAGCGAGCTCTGATGGGCAGAGTGTTGCACGAATGGGGAAAGCACCGGGAGCCAGAGTGAAGACATTTAGGGAGGCAAAGGGAACGGAAGAAAAATCTATTCGGTCCCAGGGCAAGACCCCTTTTGCTGGGAACAGAGGTTGCGAATGTGGTCGGTAAAGCAGCGGGGTGGGAGACCTCAGACCTCAGTCTGAACTCGGCGCTCCCCGCACACCTCCGCATCAGGATCCCAGCTTGGCAGGTACCAGACCCCGCCCAGACTAGCAGACGGCCGCGCGGGGACAGCTGAACTCCTGGCGACCCCGGTGCGGGAACCGAACCCGCAGAGGAAGGGGAGAAAGCGCACAGAGGATGGGTTGCAGCTGTAATGAGCGAGTCTTCTCACCGCACACATGATGTAGTGGAACTTCAGCTGGTTTGTAAGCTCTTTTCTTCCTTTCCACTTTCGCAGCGGCAATCCCCTGCTGACCTCCACCCTCCCACCTCCACCGCTGTGTGAGTTTATCTTCCAGAACCGCTGCTCGGTCAGACTGGAGTCTTTCCCCACTTAACAGGAGAATTTCGTAGCGAAAGCTATAGACGTGAAGGAGGTAAGGTAGAACAGAAAGACTGTCGATTGTAAAAAGAACGTTGTAAACCTTTCGCGAGGCTGTGGCCGTCTACGATTTGAAATGCCAAATTACTTTTTAAATTCCAGAATAGATTCAGCCGGCTGTCTCCTTCTTTCTCCTATTAAAAATGTCCTCCTTATTAGGAATTCCTTCCTGCTGGAATTGAAACATGTTTTTCTCGACTTCTGCTCTCAATAATAGTATAATCGGATGTCCTTTCTAAAATGTGAATCTGATCCTCTCACTTGCTGACTTAAAACCGTTTTAGACTCTCTGGGTCACAGGTAATGTGCTTCCTGATCTGGCTTCTCTTTTTCATTCCTGACCTCCCTGGCTACTGTCATCTTCCGTCACACACCTTCCGCAGTCCTCTCTCCAACTTTACAGGACTAAGACACTGCATCAGTAGGGTTCTCCAGAGAAACAGAACAGATAAGATGTATTCGTGTGTATATAAATTTTATTTTAAGGAATTGGCTCACACAACCACGGGGGCTGTCAAGTCCATCTGAAATCCCTAGGGTAGTTCTGGAAAATCAGGCAAGAGTTAATGCTTCAGTCTTGAATTTCTTTTCTGGGAAACCTGTTTTTGCTCATAAGACCTTCAACTAATTATATGTGCGCTACCCACATCATCGAGGGTGATCTTTCCTTAAAGTCTGATTGTAGATGTTAACCACATCTACAAAATACCTCCACAGCAACACCTAGGTAAGTGTCTGATTAGATAATTGGGTGCTATAGCCTAGCCAAGTTGACACATCAAACTAACCATCACAGGTATTATCTTCCAGATCACCCAGCAGTTAAAGTTTCTCCTGAATCCTAGTCAGGTGTCTCACTATTTGCTTTCCAGGACAACTTATGCTTCTATTTTTGCACTTGTCACATTGTGTTGTGCTTCTTTAAACTAGACTGTAAGCTCAGTTAGGACATAAACCATGTCTTTCTGTTCCCCGTAGTATCCACAGTAACCAGTGACTAGCGCTAAATAGATGTTTGATAAACACCTGAATGAAAGTGAGATTGCAGACATCATTTATCTGGCCTCCTTCTAGATATTTGGAACTAGGTATCTTACCTTTATAGGAAATGAGATAAATCCACCACTTACAGAATCATTTTCTACCCTATCACAGGCTTTTTGTTCTCCGAGTAAAATGATCCCAAACACTTTGAGTATTCTTTTTTTTTTTTTTTTCACTTTTCCCCTTTTGCTCGGTGATTCTTTTTTGTTCCATCTGGGTCTTTTGCAAATTTAGCCACACCTTGCTAAGCACTGGTCCTCTGTCCAACTGGCTAATACTTACTGAAGTGTGGGATTAACTCATAGTTTAAATATGCCTGTGTAGTGCATCCCTTCCTCATGGGATGTAAGACTCACCACCAATCCCAAATGCTGATTTGCCATTTTCCCTCCTTTTCTCTATCAAGTCATGTGCGGCAGTGGCCCTCCATGTTCCCCTTGCATTATTCTCACATTAGGCACACATATATGTAGAGGGCTGAGAGTAGGGGGCCATGGATTTACTTTACAGAGACATTAAAATAAGATTTGAAAAAGAAACAAACAAAATTCCAAACTGTAGCATTAGCAGGAATCATTCCAACAAGCTAGCCTCAACCTCACAAATTATTCAAAAGAACCAAGAAACTAGTCCCCACACTGACTCTAGCCCTGCTTTCTACTGCAGCCCCTCAGAGCCCCCTCAATTAAAGACCCCTACCCCTTTAAGAGCCACCTTGCACTTACTCACTGTGTTTGAAGTAAGAGGGAAAAAAGGGGATAGACTAGTTTGTGTATCGTTGCAACTGGAGAAACAAGAAAATGGGATGGTTTATCCTGTTTAATTTTATGTCTGCATTTCTCATACATATAAATCCCACCAAACTGTCACAGAAAAACTAGATGGACACTTATTTCTTTCATGCTGCCAGACCCAGGCTACTCAACACCCATTAATTTTATTTTAATGGACAGGAAAACCTGAAATATGTAATAAAAAGATTTAGCGCCCCCAAATTCTATACTCCCCTCCTTCCAGTGCTTTCAGAGTTGCTGTTATGCATGCTCCAACTAGCAGCAAGAAATCTACAGGACTTCACTTTCATGTTCAGTTTCTTTTTTGACCTTGGCCTACTCATAGTTAAAACAAAAAGTAAAGAAAAAAAGAGCATGCCACTCTTTTCCATAATTCCATTCACACCTAGAATTTTGGAGTTAAGGTGACTTCTGTGGGTATCCTAACTCTGCCATTTATGAACAATGTGTGTTTGAGGGAGTCCCTTTGTCTGACCATCAGTTTCGTCATCTACCAAACAGGGATACTACACTGAACCCATAAGAGATCGTTGTAAGAATTAAACACATATATGTTTAACATTGTAGGTCCTCAAAAGAATTTCATTCTCTCTTGTGCTTGACCTAACCCAATGAACCAGGGGGCTCCCGGCCTAGCAAGACCACCAACAAATTCCAACTCTATAATAAATCTTGGCATTTATTTAATCTTCTGGATAACACAATTGCACAGGTCTAAGATGAGGAAGAATGAATCACTTTTGTCAAATATCTATTGAGTGCCTACCCAGTACCAAACAGGAGCTCTGTGGATATAGCAAGGTTGCTGCCTTCATTAAGCTTATGGTCTAGAGAGGGAAGGTGCTAAACAAACCTAAAATTAAAATTCTAATCAATGCAATAAGTAGAAGGTACAGCGTACAAGAGTATATAATGTTGGAGGGTCCGAAGGCCTGTCAAAAGAAGTGACATGACAGTTGAGCCCTGAAGATGAGCGTGGGTGGAGAGGAAGAGGCATAATGTAAGGAAAGAGCTTCCTCGGGAGAAGGAAGAACGTGTGGCAGGAAGAAGCTTGGAGAATTTGGGGAGCTCAGAGAGTGAGGGGTGGTGATAGACAGTGATCAAGCTAGAAAGGCAGGCAGAGACCAGGTCATAAGGCCTTGGATTTTAGTTAGTGGGACTTTGATGAATTTTCAGCAGAGCACTGACTTCATCAGATGACATTTAAAAGAAATCACTCTGGTTGCTACATGGAGAACAGACAGAAGGTGAACACAAATGAAAGCATGTAGACAGCGAGTTTAGATGCTATTGCTTTAGTCCAGGTGAGAGATTCATGGTGACTTGTATGGGAGTGGAAGAGAGGATATGAGAGGTGGCAGCATTAAATCAACAGGCCTCTGTGATCCACCGGGTGTGGGGAGTGAATGCTGAGGGAGAGGGTGGGCATTTTCCAAGAGGTTCTAGTTCATGCAAACTTAGAGAAGACAACAGTATAGGCAGTACTTCAGTGAAATGCCTGCTTGATGTGGTCCCTCCAGGGACACTTACCTTCCCCTCTTATGGCTGTTGTTTCTTGTGGGACTCATCCCTGATTGTCGGTGTCATGTGTGTCCTGGGTCTCAGCCAATACAGTCATGATTCCTCAGCCTTTCAATTGGTTTAGGCACAGGGCTGTGACCCACTCAGCCAATGGAACTTATGCCAGGGTTTCTGAGGAAAGAGACTTTCATGCTACATCACTGATCTTGAACCTGAAAGTCTTGGAGACTATTATGACAATAAGAGAAGAGAAGCTACCCGAGAATGGAGCCAGTACAGAGCAAATAGAACCAAAATGACCAGTTCTTTGTGACTACATTTTATCAATCACCTGTATCAAACTACACCATAAGCCATCCAAATTTTCTTTTTGTATAAGCCAAATTTGTCTTGAGATTTCTGATACTAGAAAGTCCTAATCAAAACATTACAAAGCAAGGAACTAGAGAAACTGAGAAATGATTTACCTATATGGGGTCTCTAAGTTGACCTCCAATGATTCCTGCCGCCTGGTATTCATGCCCTGTGTTATGAAACCCTCCAGCCCCCTTGAATGTGAGCTGCTAATGAACAGAATACATCGCAAGCAATGGGATGTCCCTTCCAAGGTTAGGTTATAAAAAGACTGTGGCTTCCCTCTTGTGTGTGCTCTCTCACTCTCTCTTGGATCTCTCACTCTGGTGGCAGCCAGCTGCCATGTCATAAGGCAGCCTTGAGGAGAGGCCCAGGTGAACCTGAAAGTGGATCTCCTGAGGTCTTCTAATAGCCATGTAAGTGAGCTTGGAGGCTTCCTTCCCCATTCGAGCCATGAGATCACTAGAGTCCTAGATAACGGCTTGAGTGCAGCCTCTTGAGAGACCCTGAGACAAAACCACCCAAGTAAGTTCCTTCCAAATTCTTGAGCCTCAAAAACTGTGAAATCACCTGGAGGAAAACACAGGCAGAACACTCTTTGACATAAATCATAGCAGTATTTTTTTGGATCCATCTCCTAGAGTAATGGAAATAAAAATAAACAAATGGTACCTAATTAAACTTAGCTTTTGAGTAACAAAGGAAACCATAAACAAAATGAAAAAACAACCTGCAGAATGGGAGAAAATATTTGCAAAACAATGCAACCAACAAGGGATTAATTTCCAAAATATACAGACAGCTCATACAACTCAATATCAAAAAAACAAACAACCCAATCAAAAAATGGGTGGAAGACCTAAACAGACATTTCTCCAGGGAAGACATACATATGGCCAAGAAACACATGAGAAGATGCTCAACATCACTAATTATTAGAGAAATGCAAATCAAAACTACAATGAGGTATCACCTCACTCTGGTCAGAATGGCCATCATCAAAAGTCTACAAATAATAAATGCTGGAGAGTGTGTGGAGAAAAGGGAACCCTCCTACACTGTTCCCGGGAATATAAACTGGTGCAGCCACTATGAAGAACAGTATGAAGGGTCCTTAAAAGACTAAAAATAGAGCTACCACATGATCCAGCAATCCCATTCCTGGGCATATATCCAGAAAAGATGAAAACTCTAATTCGAAAAACTACATACACCCCAGTGTTCACTGCAGTAACCAAGCTAGAGAAGCAACTTAAATGTCCATGAACAGATGAATGGATAGAGAAAATGTGGTGTATATATACACAATGGAATACTACTCAGCCATAAAAAAGAGTGAAATAACACCATTTGCAGCAACATGGATGGACCTAGAGGTTATCATACTAAGTGAAGTAAGTCAGAGAATGACAAATATCATATGATATCACTGATATGTGGAATCTAAAAAAAGTGAAACAAATGAATTTATTTATATAACAGAAATAGACTCACGGACATAGAAAGCAAATTTATGGTTACCAAAGGGGAAAGGTGAGGAGGAATAAATTAGGAGTTTGGGATTAAAAGATACACACTACTATATATAAAATGACAAACAACAAGGACCTATTGTATAGCACAGGGAACTATGTTCAATATCTTGTAATAACCTATAATAGAAAAGAATCTGAAAATAACTGAATCACTTTGCTGTACACCTAAAACTAATGCAACATTGTAAATCAACTGTACTTCAATTTAAAAAAATTTGTAAAAAACTGTAAGACCAAAAATGTTTCTTGTTCTCAGGTGCTAAGTTTTGGGGTAATTTGCTATACAGCAATAGATAATAATACAACCTCTAAGAGTTAAATTCCAAGTAAGCTTATAAAGTGTCAGTCAGACCTGAGTTATGCAAGTTACTTTAATAAGGCAATCCCTCAAAGGCCAAAATGCATTCATTTTGAAGTATTCATAAACCTAAAATTAGAATATGTCAGTCAGAAGGGAAGTTGGACATCATTAGAAGAATAGCAAAGGAAGCAAAGAGGTAGGTGTTAGAAGTGCCCATACAAGCATTGTCTCAAGCAGTAGGTTTCAAGCTTGAGTGTGCATCAGAATTGTGTGGAGTGCTTATAGGACACAGATTGTTGAGCCCAGTGCCAGAGTTTCTGAGGCATTATGTCTGGGGTGAGGCCTAAGAATTGGCATGAATAACAAGTTCCCAGGTGATGCTAATGCTGCTAGTCCAGGGAGCACACTTTACGAACCCTGGAGGAAAAGGAGGATTTGGGTTCACTCTGCTCTGATAGCTCACAGTCACAGAGGCGGTTTTTGCAGTGGTAAGAGATTGGGATAGATGACAACTCAGGCCCTCTGCCACCGTGGTTGGCAATCACAGCAGGCAGTGGTACATATCACCATTCACTCTCACTATTAAGCACCTTTTGTGCATCAGAAAGGCATTTTTCTAGCATTTGGGGATATACAGTAGCAAAGAAGACACACCAAATCTTTGTAATAATGGAGTTAAAATAAGGAAAGAATGACACTAGTAAAACCATGTACATGTCTATTTGTAAAACATCATTGAATTACTGAGTAGGTTTCAGATTAAAGTACCTCACCCTGAAAAATTTTTTTTAATTTCATTTTTTTCATAAAACTTTGCAAAATCAATCAAAATCAAGAGGTTCATTTTGTGAAAATTAAAGTCACTCTAAAATATATAACACTCAGCAATATCTTTTTTAATGGCTTTATAAATTTGCTTACTTTAAAGTAAACACATATACAAAAATATGAAGAAAGATAAGATTTTTAAATGTAAATAAGAATCTCTTTTATAATGGTAATTCTTTGTCCCATGTGATTTCAGTTTTAAAAATTTATGTAAGTCAAAACACCCAACTTTTGCATATAAACATCAGTTCTTTAATCAGTGTACACTTAAGTGTTAATTATGAAAGTAAGCTAATATTCATATATAATTTTGCTCAACAGGGAATAAGATTGACTAAGGGTGTTGTAAAGTAAAGAAATCCTCATAAAATGGTACTCTGTTATAATAGATTAAATTCAGAAAACATCAGAATTTACTTAGTTTACAAAGAGGAAATTCTACTCCAGATTTTCTTTCTCCTTTCAAAGTTGAGTATCATAAACTATCACTAGGAAATGAACATTTTGCTAATATGTATCTAGACTAACAATGAATTCAATAGATAATTTTTTAAGTCTGCCAGTATTAGGCAAACAAATTATATCAAATGTGGTGCTTTTTATTAAAATCAGGCATAAAATCCAGAGAGAACTAGCATTAAAATTTTTATTGATGGCTTTCATTACCTCCTGAATTTTCAGCACATCCAGTACCTTATTTAAAACTTATATTTGTTGTGAAGGTTTGCCAATCCAGCATTTTGCCTTCACCTGAGACTACAAATTCTGACACCAATGAAGAATAAATCAATTCAATTTCTCTTCTAAAATTAAGTCACAAGATATAAAGGCAATAAAAAAGCAGATGGAGAATGTGAGGATTTGGAATCTCCTAAAGATATTTATTAATGTGTTCAATAACCAAAGATCTTAATTTCACCATTTATGTATAGAATCTAGCTTTCCCTCATACCTTTTTGTGTCTATGATTACATGAGCACATACAAGCCTCGCTCAAGGCCATCTACTAAGTTTATGGAAGAACTGAGATTAAAAACACATGCATCACCCAAGGCAGGTTTGTTCTATAAGAAAGCGCTAAAACAAAGAAGAAAGCAGCTTTTGGTAGAATTTTTTAAGTTGTTAAGATGACTGTGTGATCTCTCCAAATTCTACAAAGTGATCAAGGCGAGAAGACTACCACCACCACCACCACCCGCCCCCAGGACCTTCACCAGTGGCCTCAACGCCACTGATCTCTGATCCATTCTCCATACTGCAGCCAGATGAAGTTTTTAAAATAAAATCTGGTTAAACTGAAGCCCTGATTAAAAGCATACACTAACTTCCCACTGCCTTCACCATAGAGACTAATAGGCTAAGGGCATTCCCAGGGTCTCAAAAATCCTTGCCCTGTGAATAATACCAGTAACAATAAGAACAGGAATCCTAACAATAGGTAACATCTAATGAATGAGGCATTTGTGCCAGCCCTTCTTTCAAGACCATTTCATTTACCACTTCGTTTACTCCTCATAACAACTATATGAGGTTATTATCCTCAGAGTAGTTAAAGTAACTTCCCCAAAGTAACATAGCTGGTAAATCGATACAACTACTATATAGGGCCCAGCTCACCAGCTTTTCTTCTCATTTCCAGTTTCTTGAGTATCCCCTACTCCTTCTTTCCTTAGAGCCTTAACACATACCAGTCCTTCTAGCCTAGACTGTGCCTGTTTCCCTCACTACTAGAAAATAACATACTATTTCTCTAGACCTCAGCTAAAGCATACCTTCCTCAGAAAATGCTCCATCACTTCCTAACAAGATCAGCCCACCACCCCAACATATACACTCTCATAGCACTCTGTACTCTCCCCTCATTATCCTGGTCACAAGTGTTATTAAACTACTTCTTCAGATTATTATTTAGTCACTGCCTGTATTAGTTTTCTAGGGCTGCCGTAACAATGTTCCAAAAACTCGGGTGGCTGAGAACACCAGAAATTTTGATCTCAGTTCTTGAGGCTAGAAATCAGAAATCAAGGTGTCAGCAGGGCCATGCCCCCTCTGACAGAACTAGGGGAGGATCCTTCCTTGCTGCTTCTAGCTTCTGGTATTTGCCGGTGATCCTTTGCATTCCCCGGCTTGTGTATACATCACCAATCCCATGGCCATCTTCTCCTTGTATGTCTTCACATTGTTTTCCCTGTTTGTGTCTGTCTCTCTGTCCCAATTTCTCCTTTTTTTAAAGGACACCTGTCATACTGGATTAGAGCCCATCCTAATAAGCTCATTTCAACTTAATTACCTCTGTAAAGACCCCTTTTCCCACTAATGTCACATTCTCAGGTACTAGGGTTAGGACTTCAATATACCTTTTGGTGGGGACACAATTCAACCTATAACATTGCCTATGAGACTAAAACAAGCTCCAAAAGAGAAGGGATCTTGTCATCTTATTCCTTAGCACAATATCTTACATATAGTAGGCACAAAAATCAATACTGATTAAATGAATGAAAGCCCATTATTAAGAGGTATTATTGAAAGAATCCTGCAGTTAATTAGGGCTCAGAATCGCTATGCCTATAGCATCAGGCAGGAACATACATCTACAAAGTGGGTCTAGTGAACCAGTGAACTGGAGGAGATATTCTAGTCATCTTTAGTTGATTACTGCCATGAAAGAACATAGATCAAGTGTGTTAGACCTTCCAATTTTCCAAGAGAAGTCAGATATCCAAATTGTTTTAGAAGAAACCTTTCAATTTCAAAATGGGGGCCACTAAATCAATTTTCAAAAATAAACGGTGATAATGGCAAATAAAACATATCTGTAGGCTTCACATGGTCCTGAGGCTCTCTGATTTCAGCCTCTGGGTTCAGGTAACATTAGATGCCCTGTGAGGTCATATCTGCAATGAAATGCAATGATTCCATTTTCTAGGCTATGGTAAGTGTTGAAACATTTCACTTCAATTGTAGTCATGTGGGGCTGGCACTAGGGTAAGGCTAGTGAGGCACTCCCCTGGGGCACAAAATTTAAAGGGGCATCAAAAACACAGCTAAATACTATTTTAATACAATAGTTTTTTAAATCAATATTAATGTGAAAAATTCATGATGAACAAAAAGTTCAAAATTTTAAATAAAGAGGATCCAACCCTGCACTGGCACAAGTTGGCCTCACTAGCCTCACCCTAGTCCTGGCTCTGCTGCCTTGTTTCACTGATACCCTCTCTGCTAGATCACACATGGGAATTCTCTTCTGTTGCATAAGCTCCCCTTTCCTGGAGCTCCAGGTACCATGCTATATTACAGAAGAAGCAACCCCTCACTCACCCAAAATTCTGTGCCCAAACATGCATTACTACACTGCACTGCACATAAGATGAAGTAACTTACACTTCCTGTGGATTCTCAAGTTTATCTCCTTCCTTTGAAAGAATGTATCTTGAACGCTGTTGTTTCTTCTCCTCTGAGATGGTCTAACTCACTTCTGATGAAATTTCCTTAATTATACTTTTCTCTCAAGTTTCAGCTTAATACCTGTTTACTTCTGCCACATGGCTATATGCTTCAGATTGGGATCTGGCTCTAGCCCTACAACAGCTTGCTAGTGGAGTCCAACAGATGCAGGTTAGTTACCATGGAATGTCCTTATGTTGGTTCAGCTTTCAGCTTGGAAATCACATCTGAAATGTTTTAAAGCTTGACAATACAGAGAGCACCATGACCTTTCCTAAGGAGCCACTCAAAATACAGACCTTCTCATCCATCATCACCACAAACCCCGCCATGAGATAATTAATGTGCACAATTGGGTAATAAATGAGGGCAAAATGTTAATTCCAGGTTGTCACAATCTCTATAAAGCTTTTCTCAAACCTTGACAGTCACAACATGTCAACATCACACCAGAACTAACACAGCCAATTATGCAAATATATTTATAAGCTGTCAAAGCACCCATTGGGAAAACAACTGGAACCAGCATAGAAACTTCACTACTACATAATCCCTGTAACTATAATTTGAATAAGAACAAGATATGATAAAGTCCCAAGTTCCTGTGAAATCTAGGTCTTTAGATATTAGAAAATAAAAAATATAGTTAGACAATTAATTTAATTTGATCAGGACAGTTGCCTGATCATATACCCTGACTATTCTTCTCTGTGAAACCTTCCCTGTTCTTTACCTCTGATAAATTTTATCACAATTGCTTATGGATCATTATATAAATTCATAGCACCTCTTACTCTTGTGTATACATTTGTCTCTATGTCCTGCTTTCTCTACTAGACTAAAGGCTCTCTGAAGACAACTATCTCATCTGAATTCTTTTTGATTTCTTAGAACACACAGTAGGTATGCAAATGTTTTTTGAATCGGTATGAATAAAAGACCACCACCATCCCAACACACACAAAATCACCAGCTCTTATGACTTTCAAAGAAGGATTTCATAACTGTGACATTTATCATCGAAAAGCATTTAATTCACATGAAGGTATTTTCAGTACATTGAAAGTCACTGTATTTCTTCCATGTCCTTTATTATCCCATATAATTCTATTATCACACAGATTCACATGAAGGTCAGCCTAGTCACTGGTAAAGACTGTGAGCTGCCTAGTTTCAAATCCAGGCCCAGCCACTTATTAGCCGTGCCTTATTTCCTCATCTGTGAAATGGGGGTGAAAAGTAGTCATCCTCAACTTGTTAATGAGACCTAAAAGAGTTAATGTTTGAAAAGTATTTAGAACAGTGCCCTAAATAGAGTAAGAACTCAGTAAACAATGATCTCTATTAATAGTATTATTCCCAGTGATAACACTAAATCATGGAGAGAGGGAAAGAAGATGGATCTGAGGTAAGAAGTGAAACAAAAAGGAAGAGGTCATTAATCTTCTGGGGCTTGGCCAGCAAACACCTGGAAGCTGGCTTTTAGGAACCAAATGAGCAATTGGGATTCAGGAAGGAAAAGACAGCTGCAAAAGATGGAGTCAAAGTCCAGCACTTCTGTTCTAGAAAGAAGAGAACTCTGCAACTCAGGCAGCTTCTTCCCAGGCAGGAAGCCTTTCCCCTTCCACCTGATGGGAGAGAAGTCCGTACCAGGATGTAGCCAACAAAGGTGGATAAGTGAGATCCAGCTGGATTAGGAAGGGAATAGTAGGTGGGTTCATAAGGCTGTACTGGGAGCCCAGAAACAGACTTAAAGGTCTCTTCTCATCGTTATAGATGTGGTGTTGCCACTTGCTTTATCATGCACATACTCAGATCTCCCTTTGGCTATGGCCCCAACGTTTTGGACTGTTGCTATCTGAAACTGGCCCTTAAATTGTGTTGACTTTACTTTCTATCTCCTTAGCAACTATAATTGCTTTAAATGCTTCCAGGTTTGCTTGATTTTTTTTTTCCCTTTCAATTGTTATCAATGTTGTTTTCTGGACACAAATAAAATTCTTCTTTTCCACAAACAGGTTTTTGGTTCAGGTACAACTTTTGGAACCCCAAGTTGTTTGGTTGCTAAGGGGACCAATGTATGCAAATAACATATAAATACAATAAGGGTCCTGGGAATGGAGTTTGCTATTGAGCCAACAGGTGTCATGTGTATTTACTCCTGTGACTCAGATATTGTACCTGTTCCCTCTTTGCAAATTTATCAGGGATCTCTCTTATTTTTCTCACCCTGGTATCATGTTATGCTCATTTTAATTAAAATTGAGATGTCAAACATTTACTGTTCTATTTTTAACAATTTTTGATGAAAATCTGTTAGTCACCAAGCACAGCTATGAATAGAACAAACTGCCTTTTTTTCCTGTTTTTATATCTACCCCAACAGCAGAATGCTGTTTTGTGGTAGTTTTTCTTTGGATGAAAGTTGGGTAGAAAAAAACTTTATTGTTTTCCATTAATATTTTCTCAAGAAGGGGAACCAACAGTGTGCTGTTCAGATTCCAAAATGCCTTGCCAACCTTCTTGGTAATTAACTATAGTGTTTCCTTTGCCTGAAGTGATGGATGTCATTTGCACCATCTTCATATGTGGCATTACATTCTTCATATATTGTATCCACATATTTTGGGCAATATAGATTTTAACTCCCCATGTCTTTCCTGCTACCCTTGACCCTGAACTCTGAGTTTAGGGTAAGTACTCTTTTACTATGATCCTATAACATACAGTAGGCATTCAGTAAAAATTGAACCATTGTTATTGTTTATATAGGGTTATACTTAAAGCTCTAGGGATTGGGTGGTAAAAATACAAAAACCTCTCTGTAGAGATTTATCTAGCTAGGAAAACAACATTTCCATGAAAAAAAAAAGAATCATAAAGACAGACCTAGAAGGGAATACAAAGAAAACATCTGCTAAGGTACATAGTAAATATTTATTTCAATATTGGCTTGGCCAAAAAGTTTGTTCAGGTTTTCCACAAGATGTTATGGAAAAACCTGAACGAATATTTTGGCCAACCCAATAAATTACATGGGAGCATATGCCAGTTATAGTTGAGGACCTCTCTTTGAGAATATTTTGTTAGCAATCCATTTGAAATATTAAATACGAAAATAAGTTATTTTAAAATTCAATTCGTAATGATTTCTTTTGTGTGTCATTAACCTGGTCTAGATTTTCTCAACGTTCAGCTAGTAAAGTCATCTCAGAGTCAGTCATTCCATTTAGAAACCATTATGTATAACATGATTGTGATTACCACAGACTACTGTGGGTATTTATTACATTTCTCTTTCTCCCTTGCCAGTGAGTTCCTTAGGGTAGGGACTGAGTCATCCTTATGTCACCCTCCCAAATGCCTAAAAGATAGTAGATTCTCAATAAAGGCTTGTTAAAATGAACTCAAGTACTTCAGCAACCTCAGAGACATTTTATTTATAAAAATTTTGCAAATTTTTAAGTATTAAATATTCCAAGAGAACCTAAAATAGCAAAAACCTGGATTTTAAAAGTACTAACATTTTGCCATATATGCTTCCGATATATTTTTCTCCTTTTTTGAAGAAAAACAGATTACAACCACAGTCCCAATTCACCCCAGCCCACTCCATTCCTTTCTTCTTTCTCCTTCCCTTAAAATAACTGCCTTCCTGGAGTTGGTGCTCATCCGTCTTGTGACTGTAAATGTATCCTTCTCATGTGCCTACGTAGCCATAAAAATATAAAGTATTTTAAAATTTACATAATTGGTATCATATTAAATGAATTCTTTTCAACTGGCTTTTTTTTTCATTTAAAACTTACATTGACAAGATTTATCATGTTGAGATATGCAGAGCTTTTTCAGAATGATCCATTTTCCCTGATCAAATTTAGAGTAAAATTCTTTATCATTTAAAATCTAATATTTGCCTTAGGTTATAAAAATGAAAGAAAGTCTTATGAATATGAAGCAAAGAGTCTCTTTGATGTCTTTTCACTCTGTCCAACTACCTTGGCCAGCCCTCTCTACTGACTGCTTTGTCAAAGCAAAAAATCCTGAGTTAAGAGCCAGGGATTAGAAATAATAAGCAAGGCATGAACTGTGCACACTGACCCGAAGATCCACTCCAAAAACTTCCCAGCAGTCACCAAATTCATACCCAGTTTAGAGCACTAGCAAGAAAAGGAAGTGGGGATTTCTCTTTTGAAATTTCAGAAGAGATATCTTTCTTTCCTTTCCTCTCAATTTTTCTTTCAAAGACATTTAACTTATTAATAGACAGACATGGCTATTAACTCAGGACATGGGTTGCTAATGCAAGTTGTCCAAATTTTCCCATCAAATAAGGATGTATAGAGTTTGTGAAAACAAAGCAGTGGCTTAGAAGAAGAGACTTGCTAGTTAATTACATGCACTATTTCCTAAAAGCATTTTCTAGACAAAGTCCCTTTTATCATTTGGCTCCTGGGTACTTAATTCTCATTTAATATGAAACTGAAACATTGAGTCATAATTTAACTCTAGTCAATAACCAGATGACTACTGCTAAGGAAAGAACTTTAGTTTTGAGCTCCTAAATGTTCCTATAAATATATTTAATATATTTCAATTCATGAATTAGATACTTGAGTTCATTTCTCACTTTTCATTCTTTTTTTTCCTCTAAAAATCTAGCTATGACTAAGGACCAATAAAAAGTCTTCTGGAAAAAACTTAAAGGGCACACTAAGTTTCTGTGTAACTTCTGGTTCATAGGTATGTGTACTTAAAGATACCCAAGTACAAAATCCAAACTTTGAAGACAGATAAAATAGATGGCAGCCCCTGGCTTTGTAAGAGGATTTATCTGAGCACCTCTTCAAATTAGAGTACCTCT
Organism: Mesoplodon mirus; assembly: GCF_964341445.2. Classification (NCBI taxonomy): domain Eukaryota; kingdom Metazoa; phylum Chordata; class Mammalia; order Artiodactyla; family Ziphiidae; genus Mesoplodon; species Mesoplodon mirus. Next base: position 155,623,125 of record NC_138978.1, on the reverse strand, counting down.
AAAAATCTTGTTCCATTTTCAAAGTTTTGTTTACACAAAATTTTAAAAATACTTGCTTAAAGCATTAGATAAATCTCTATGGGTAAGAATGCAAAGCCTTGATAATATAATATCTAATCCCCCAAGTTAAAACTACTTTAAATAAGTGGTATATTGCAATACCTGCAAATTTATAATCCTTTATCACCTTTCATTTCCAAAGTTTCCCCACATAAAATAATAACCTAATCTGTTTGATAAAACACAGCTAATATTTAAACACTGAACCACAATATTGACAACCCACAAACACAATAAATAAAGAGGGTATATGGGGGGGGGAGCAATAGCAGAAAGAGGAAGATAGAACTTTTCTATTTTAAATTGCAAAGGAATTTAAATATAATTAATACAATTACCAGAGATGGACTTCAGCCTGAACTCTTGAATATTAAACTACCCTGCCCCCAGTGAAGCTTGGCCTTGATGTTTAAGAAAAGCAAAGTGGCCTCTGTTTTCCAGCTCCTGGAAGACCAGACTCAGCAGTAGTTTTTTGGGTTTTTTTTAACATCTTTATTGGAGTATAATTGCTTTACAATGGTGTGTTAGTTTCTGCTTTACAACAAAGTGAATCAGGAACATATATATATGTTCCCATATCTCTTCCCTCTTGCGTCTCCCTCCCTCCCACCCTCCCTATCCCACCGTTCTAGGTGGTCACAAAGCACCGAGCTGATCTCCCTGTTCAGCAGTAGTTTTGTTCTTCTTCCCTGACCCAAGTTCCAGTTGTACCTAGAGCAAGCCATGGCTTTCCCAGTTACCTGCATCCCTTTACGGAGCAGCTCAGTATCTGAGCAGTGAGGTCCCTAAAAGATAGTGGGCAAGTCCAAGCCTGTTGGAATCACCCAGGGAAGCAAACACTGTTCTAAACACTGGATTCTGCAGCCTCATCACCAAGGTGATGCAGCCAAATGTACTGTGTCTAGGACTTGGGCAGTTTCTGAATTTTCTGAACTATGTGAAATCCAGTTATTTATTTTCTTTGTTTGGATCCATCCATATTAAATACATACATAAGCTTTAAAAAATGCAAATTTGACACTTTTTGTCTCATTTATCAGGATAGTTCAGGTATTTCAGATAAATGTGGTATTTTAACTGTAATGAATCATGTAGAATCTCATTTCTCTAATTCTCTTTGCATGAGCACATGTGAATCTACATTGCTTACTTAGATTACCAAAAGAATGCTTAATAACATGATAGAGAGAGAGATAATAGATGATAGATGATAGACAGATGATAGATGATAGATAGATGATAGATGATAGATGATAGAAAGATGATAGATAGATGATAGATAGAAAGATGATAGATGATAGATAGGTAATAGATAGATGATAGACAGATGATAGATAGATGATAGAAAGATGATAGATAGAAAGATGATAGATGATAGATAGATAGATAGGTAATAGATAGATGATAGATAGATAGATAGATGATAGATAGATAGACGACAGATAAATAACAATGATTTTTTTTTCTCAGTCATGTTACCCCCACATCATGTTACTTTTCCTACTTTAGAACTCTGCTCAAAGGGACTTATCCATAAAACCTCCCTAGATACATTCTATGGGGCTCCTGCCACTCTGGTTACTTTTAAATTCTTACTTTTACAGATCCAACCAGCTGTTAATTTTGCTTTTCCTCTGAAAATATTGTGAAGGGAGGATTGTTCTAGTGGCTCTGTTTCTTTGTGTTCTTTCTCCATTTCCACATGGCACCCTATCCCCCAGGTTCCTAATGCATCCCAGGACCCTCAGTTATGATACTCCATTAGGGAAATGAAGGCTAGTATACCATTATATATGTTTCCTCTACTCTCTTCCCAATCAAAAGAGACCTGTTCTGCACACCATTCTTTCAGAGGATCCGGATTAAGAGATGACTAGCTAACATGATATTTTAATTGATGATGGGTAATTCTTTCAGGCAACATAGGTGCATCTAAAGGAAGTTTTCTACACAGAGCCTAATGGTAAAAATTTCGGTCATTATGGCAAGTTAGTAAAATAATTTCACCATCTGTAAAGGTGATTTTTAGAGTCTTACAAATTTTAAAGTATATGGTGACAGTCATAGTTTATAGGATTGGTCCAAATGTTTACTAATTGTTCATGAAGAAAAGTCTCACTAATCCCAACAAATTGGGAGGAAATACAAAACAAATTAAAGAAGAGCCAGTACTATTTTTCAGATAGTTTGAAGAAATGCTCCCTTCCCTTACTTAGCTCTCAGAATGGTGACAGCAGGCTTAAGTCACTTCCCCAGGCCAAGAATTAGGTAATTCCTCTATGGAGAAGTTGACACTCTCAAGAAGAAAAGTCAGTAGCTCACTGCCTGCCTGATCCCTAAAATAAGGCTCCCACTCAGAAACTCACCACTCCACAGGCACTCCCCACCACACACACATCGTTATCAGTTCTCATAAGTACAAATGGACCACCAGGGATCATCAAACGTAAGAGGAAATCCTTTAACACAAAAAAGAGCAAAACAATTTTAAAAAAATCTCAGGCGAACAGAGATAATCCAGAGACCAAAAGAAAATTTCGGAGAAACTGTAAGTATTATTCTGAGAGCTAAGAGAAGTAACTAGGTGAGGTAACAGATGTGATAATTAGCTTGATTGTGGTAATCATTTCCAATATACACTTATATAAAATCATGATTTTATACACCTTAAATATATACAATTTTTATTCATCAATTATACATCAATAAAATAAAATAAAGAAATAAACCTATCTTTTTAAGTGAAAATTCAATAAAATTAGTTATTCATCAAAAAAGGTAAGATTGCATCCACAAAATAACAGGAGGTTATAAAATAGGAACATACAGAGAACAAAAAGAAACTCTTGGAAATCAAAATCAAAATCTACTCTTGGAAAGCAGAAATTAAAAATTGCACAGCGGGCTTCCCTGGTGGCGCAGTGGTTGAGAATCTGCCTGCTAATGCAGGGGACACAGGTTCGAGCCCTGGTCTGGGAGGATCCCATATGCCACGGAGCAACTAGGCCTGTGAGCCACTACTACTGAGCCTGCGCCTCTGGAGCCTGTGCTCTGCAACAAGAGAGGCCGCGATAGTGAGAGGCCCGCGCAACGCGACGAAGAGTGGCCCCCGCTTGCCACAACTAGAGAAAGCCCTCGCACAGAAACGAAGACCCAACACAGCAAAAATTTTAAAAAAATAAAAAAATAAAAAAAATTGCACAGAAGTTTGAGCAGATACATTTGAGGATATTCCCTGGAAAGTATAACAAAAAAACACAAAGAATAGAAAAGAGGAAAGAAAATATAAGATAGAGGATTAGTTCAGGGGTTCTAGTTTAAAATAATAGTAGTTCCAGAAAAAGAGACTAGATAAAATTTTAACAGAGAAAATTGTCAGGAAATAATAGAAGAAAAATTTCCAGAACTGAAGATCAAAAGTCATCAAACTGAAATACTTCACAGAGTATATACAGCTCAATAAATGAAAAAAACACTAGAAACTGCCAGAGCAATGGAAATAAAAAGAAGACCCATAACACTTCAAAAGAGAGAAAATAGGTCACTTACTACAAATCAGGATTTAGAGTAATTTTGGACGTATGAATACTAACACCAGAATTTGAAGACAGTTTAGCAATAACTGCAAATTTCTAAGTAAAAATGATGTCCAAATGAGAATTCCATGCCTACCAAACTAATCCTATGTGGTATAGAATACAGTTATTTTCAGACATGTAAATTCTCAAAATATTTACCTCCTGTGCTGACATGAAATTCAAAACACTTAAAATCAATCAGGACAGAAGACCAGCATCAGAATGCATGTCTATCACTAACATGTGGGGCATAATGTAAACTCTGCCCAGTTTCCATGAACTTTCTCAGCAACTGTGCGATAATATGCTCCAACAAAGCTAAGAAATAGAATAAGAAATTGGAAGACATGCGATACAGGATATAGAAGTGAGGCAAAAGCAAGTCATAGGAAGATGGTAAAGGGAAGCCCCAGGACCTCAGAGATCAGACAACCTTAAAGAGCAAATGATCTGATTCGGAGCGGATGTAAGGAAGGCTGGAGAGATGTCTGCAAGTAAAAAATGAACTTGAGAGATTTCCTCATGGGTGATGCAGTGAGAAAAGATTTATACTTCTGTCAGAGACTTGAGGAACAAAATAATGATAGGTACATGGGAGACAGCAAATTAAAAAATAAGGCAATTATTAATCCCAGAGAAAAGACAAGTAGTACTAGAAAGGAGATACAGTCACATTTCCCTATATAGGTCACAGTGAATGGTATGATTTAACCTACATAATGTAAACATTGAGTATTGACAACCAATAATTATGGTATAACACCCTTGTGCCTGTTCTCTTCCTAACCCAATACATTTATTTAGTCAACAAATCCCACAAATTCTAATTTGTGAATAGTTTACACCCTTTCTTCTCCATCCCACTGTTTATGCAGCCACGCCTTACGTGGAGGCAGGTAACCCCAGCTGAGGGGTCAACGCAGGGTCCTGCCACGGTCGAGTCTAGGTGCAGAAACTAAAACACTGGTGGGTGTGGGTGACTGAAAGCTCACTAAGCCAAAACAAAATCAAAATAAAACTGAGGGGAGTAATCAGGACAAAGGAGAGAAATTAACCAAATAATTATGTTATTGAAGACAGTAATGAGAGCAAATTGGTTAAAAACAGACTCTGAAAAAAGTTCCTGTCACTTATTTGCTTTGTGACTGCCTTGTTCCTTTTTTTTTTTTCTTTCTGTAAAAGGGAGATAATGATAGTACTTTCCTGTTCTGAGAATTATATCATTTGTGACCTGTAAAGGTGTAGAATTGTCTGGCACACAGTAAGAACTCAATAGATATAAGTTACTATCATTAGCATAGTTACTCACTGAAGAGTCAGGGAAAGCATCTTTCAAGTGTGAGAGCATGCGTGGAGATATGGACGGGGAAGGGTTAGGCAAGATGGACCCATTACCTTATCATTTTGCACCTGGATCCCTGCTGTAGGCTGCGAGTTGGTGCCCTTGCCTCCACCATATCTCTTTCTAATCTTTTCTCCCTGCTGTGGTCAGAATCCAACCCTCCTGAAAACCTTCCAGTGGCTTCCCACAGCTTTCCACAGCCTTCAGAATAAAATTCCAGCAACTGGCAAGATATAGAGGCTCTTCAATTGCATGTTTCTTCAGGTTCATGTTCTATCTTGCTTCCACATGTTATGAGTCTAGTTCCCAGCCTTTTACTTCCGTGTTCCCCCAAACAGGGCAAGCTCTCCAATGCTGCCATCTCTTTGCACAAGATCTTGCTCCTTGACCCAAGTCCATCTGGCTAACTTCCACTCATCCTTCAGAACTCTTTCCAAGACTGAGCATTACCTTCTCTCTCTTTTCTTCTCTCAGAGGAACCTCTCTGAACTCCTTCCAGCACCAAGTTCATCCTTTTATAATTCTTATTTCACTGTATTACACTCATTGGTTTTCTGGCATGTTCATTCTCCTTTGAAATCAGGGTCTATATCTTTCACTTCCTAGATTCCAAAGTTTTGGACCATGTCCCAATATATAGCAGATGTTTTAATAAATGTTTGAAGAGTGCATAAATGAGTTTGGGATCAGCAAAATTTACTCCTAAAAATACTAAAAGATTTTCAAAGCAGGCCTTTGGTTTAAACAAGCTTTCTGTGATCTTATTTGCACAAATACCCAACTAGCTATCACTTAATAGTGCTGAATCAAACTTCCACCCATCCCACATCTAAGGATCATGAGTACTGGCTTAAAGATTTTATTTTGTATTTCAGGCTTAGGGTTCTTGTAGATTCTATGTTTGTCCTCCCTTCCTTCTTAGAGTTGGCCTTTTTGAAGCTTGATACCATATTTATTTTCCCACTGTGTCCCACCTACAGGTAAATACCAGGTGTTGTAGAATTGCTAAGGTACTAGCCACACAATTCAGTGAGTTTGGCTCATGAGTTGATCACGTGTCTTGTTTATAACTCAAAGGATTTAAACTGATCTGAAGTGGTACTTAAAAAAAAAAGGTTGTAGCTTTTAAAACCAATAGAGTATCTTTGTTTATTGCACAGGACTCATCTTTCCTCTTTAAAGTTCACACTCTTATCTGTGTCTTTGGTTTCCGGCATAATGCTTTGATTCCCTGAGAGAAATTCCTAGCCTTTTGAATGGGCTTAGACAATTAACTCTGTCAGAGACCTGTGTAGTACTTAATGAAAGCCACGTATTGGCTAGAGCAGAAAGGAAGAACATTACCATTAAAATCATAATATCCTGTTGAAGATTGTTAGCATCTATTATTATACTCTAAAATTACTTTAAACTGCCTAATAATTTATAAATAAGTTTTTAGAGTTTAAAATCAGTGCTTACAAAGTGAATCAGCTATACGTATTCTAACACACAATGTAAAGCAATTATACTCCAATAAAGATGTTAAAAAAAATCAGTGTTTACTGAAAGCTTCTATAATTTTAAGATTATTTTCTTCTAAAAATAAAACAAACACTAATAAATCCTTCTTTATCCCAATTATCTCTTGACTATTTCCTAAATAATATGTCCCCAAAGAAACAGGCTGAGCCACTGTTAGTTAATTACTTAAAACTAATTACAAGGACAACTATTTTTTATTAGAGAAAGATAGTACTTTTGGAATATTTTTAAAGAAATCCACTTCCCTTTTAAATCCACTCAGTTATCCAAACTAACTCTTAAAATATTTTTGAAGGCCTCAAGATTTAACGCCAGTGAATTAATTAACTTTTAATTCACAGACTACTTGCATATTTGACAGACTATCATAAATTTTTTTAAGCTGCATGAATGGTTTTCAAATCACAAAAATCCTACATCAATAATACAATTAAAAAACTTGTTCTTTGGAGGTTTTTTCTTTTAAAAGGAACATTGAAACTTAATTTGGAAAATAAACTATAAAAATACTCGAGAGACTAATTTAAAACTGATTTCAGGGCTTCCCTGGTGGCGCAGTGGTTGAGAGTCCACCTGCCAATGCAGGGGACACGGGTTCGTGCCCCAGTCCGGGAGGATCCCACATGCCGCGGAGCGGCTGGGCCCGTGAGCAATGGCCGCTGAGCCTGCGCGTCCGGAGCCTGTGCTCTGCAACGGGAAAAGCCACAGCAGTGAGAGGCCAGTGTACCGCAAAAAAAAAAAACTAATTTAAAGTTTCTCAAATCTCATTCATTTTACATGGATACTTAAAGCAGATGCTTCAAAACATTTTGAGAATATGCAGAGGCCATATTGTTTGAAGGTGGTAACAGATGAATCCATTAATAGTAAACTTTCACTCTCATACAAGCTAGTTAACATGTTACCACATCTTCAATGACTGGGTGATATACACAAAATTTTATGTATAAACAGAATTATTTCTAACAGAAGAAATAAGTTTATTGCCCATCATCAGAGCTGTGGTGTAATAAATCATAATATGTATATATGCATTGTTGAATATTACATACAAATTAAAAACTGTTTTTGAAGATATTTTAATGGTATGGTAAAATGTTCTCAATCTGATTAATGAATACTTAAAGGGCTTAGAAATTGAGCATGGTACATAGCATGATGTACAAATCAACTACTATAATATCAATGTTTTAAAAGATGGTAAATCAGAATATACAACATGCTACTGATTTTGTACTAGATCTATTTCTATTAATATATGGTTATGTGATCCAAATTTTCCTAATATTCATGTCTTCTGTAATCAGAAAACTTATTTAGAATTTAAAAAAAATTTTTATATCTACAAATATATCACCTTCTAGTTGCACAATCATATATTCTTTTTTTTTTTTTTTTTTTTTTGGTCGGTGGGTATGTGGGCCTCTCACTGTTGTGGCCTCTCCCATTGAGGAGCACAGGCTCTGGATGTGCAGGCCCAGCGGCCATGGCTCACGGGCCCAGCCGCTCCGCGGCATGTGGGATCCTCCCGGACTGGGGCACGAACCCATGTCCCCTGCATCGGCAGGTGGACTCTCAACCACTGCGCCACCAGGGAAGCCCACAATCATATATTCTTAAACTTAATATTTAGCTTAAATAGCTAAATGTCTCTCTAAATTTATTCCTTCATATTTTTATATCCACACAAATAGTGATAAACTTAAGAAATCAGATTCTGTGTTAATATTATTAGTCTCAGATTGATCAGGTAATTTGTATTCAGTAAACATCTAAGGCATCAGAATGAAGAATGAGTTTCCATTCAACATGGTAGAATGGGTTACAAAAGCAACTTACATGACACATATGTAGAGAAAATGTACATTCATAATTTTGTCTAAAACTGCTCTAATCTTCCTCAAATTCCTTACCTGCTACATGGCATGAGAAAAAAGAAGGAAGGAAAGAGGGAAGGAAGGAAGGGAGGGAGAGAGGGAGGGAGGGAGAGAGGGAGGAATGAATTGAGTTCAAGTCAGTTTAAAAGTCCATCTGAGCCAATAATTTATACCAGACACCTAGATATTACTAGTCCTTTGGGAATATTTGCTGTCCTTCAGACACTTATCTTCTCCTTGCTTCTTTCAGAGATGGTATCTAAGGCACAGGAAAATGTTTACCTCATCTCTTGGTTTGGGGAGGAAGGAGGCCATGGAAGAGGGCAGGCCTCTCCTTTCTTGTGAATTAGTTGATCCCCTGAAGTATCATTAGGCTGGTCTCCACCAGAGCATTCTGCTGGTATCAGCTCTTGACTCCTCTGGTCAATACACCTAGAGTCTCTATTCTTTCTGTTAGTTGGGGCCCAGCCCCTCCCTGCTTACTCAGCCTCACCTCAGCTCTGGCTGGCTGGCACTGCAGACCCTCTGAGTCTTGGCCAAGTCTCCAGGCCCCAGGCTGGGTCTGCCGGCTCTCACCTCAGAACCTATGCTTCAGGGAAACTGAAGCCAGGCTGTCCCCTGCAATCTATATAAATATCTAGATTACAGAGTCCCAAGGCATACTGACCACACTGATTTGTCCTGTCAACTGTGTTGGGCCCTAAGCCCACCTCTCTGTGTTGCCTCAGCACCTCCGTGCATGAGGATCAATCTATCACAGAAGGGGAACAGGCCCAGAGGTCGTCTGCCGTAGGTGTTCCCTAGACTTCTGCAACACACACGCCTACAGGACGCATAGTTCAGACCAAAAGGGTGCATTTCTGACTTTCTACCTCCCATATCTTCTATTTTTCTTCCCCTTCTCTAGGGCTAGATTAGATGGATTTTTCTTTTACTTCATCTTTTGTCTATCACAGATTGCCTATATATAAAATTCTGTGATCTAGTTTGGCCAGGCCTGGCATTTTGGACTGTTAAATGGGAGCTGTAGACATTTAGAGAATCCTTTTTCTTTCAACAGCCTCTGGCTTTTAAAGCTACTGATCTGCCGCAACACTGTTTTGAAAGTCATAAAATAAATGATTTTTTTTTCGTTCCTTAATAATCTTAATCCTCACTTCACCCCAAGGCAGGTAGATGCCTTGACTTTTTTGTGCATTGAAAGTAAAACATAAAATAAAATCATATTAATTTTTTTCTAAGTAGTATTTCTTATTATTTTTATCACTACTGACTTAGCAAATTTTACTCATTATTAACTTATCAAGTTAGAAGAGGGATGGAAAAGCTTTCTGAATTAACAGCTTGATTGGAATGCTGATTACCTGTAAAGAGTTTCAAATACTGGCAAGGATTCTGTATTCAGAGGCTGAATCATTAATTTAACAGATTATGTATTGGGTTCCTATTATATACTAGACATAACTCTTGGCACCAGGAGAGATTTTGTAAACAAGACAGGCATGGCCTCTGTACTCTTGGAGCTGAAATTCTTGAGACAAGGAGACATACATATATAAATACATGATACATACATATACACACACAAACCAGTAAAACAGAAGTGAGAAGGGCCTATGTGAAGAAATAAAGTAGTGTACTGTGACCCAAGAGACTGGGTGACTTTTACGTGGAGTGGCAATCTAAAGCTGCTCAGAGAGTGATTTTTAAGCAAAAATCAGAATGACAAGAAGGAGTCTGGCAAATGAAGATAAGAAAGAAAAGACAGAGCCATTTGAAAGGCCCAAAAGGGAAAATCACAGCTTGGCAAGTTCAAGAAACAGGGAGAAAAACATCTTCAGTGTGGCTTGAGGGTAAATGGCAAGGAGAAAAATAGAATGAAAATTGGAATGGTCAATGGAGGTGATTATGTAGGGTCTTGTAAACAAGGAGAAAGGATTTGGATTTTATACATGCACAAAGGGAGGCCATCAGATGGTTTTAATGGGGAGAATGATTTTATCTTTGGAGAAAGATTGAGGGAGGCAAAAGCAGAAGCAAAGCTTATTTTAGAAAACCTAGTGATTGCCAAAGGTGGCTCGGGCTACTGAGAAATAGTATAAATACTACTATTGTATTACTAAAGTATAGCATTACTAAAGTATAGCATTACTAAAGTACTACTAAAGTAGTAGTCTTTATACTACTATACTTGGGCTAGTAGTATAAAGAAAGTGGATGAATTTAGTACAAGTTTTGGAGGTAAAATTAACAGGACTTATTGAAGAATGAGAGAAAGAGGAATCAAGAATAATTTCTTTGCTTTTGGCATTTTCTGAAAAGATATATAGAGTGAGCATATATCCATTTCCAATCTGCATAACTAATGGTCCTGAATTCTGTCTTTAGTTAAGTAAGATGCAATTCTGTCCCTCCTAGAAGGGAAAGAAGGTGGTAAATATCACAGACATGAGGAATGAGTACCTCTGGCAGCCTGTGAATAGGTAAATGACAAGTATCTATCTGGTGGAGGGGCAAGGAGGCCATCATGGGGAAGAGAAAGAGATGCTATTCCTTGAAGAGGGTTGGAGCAAGCTTCAACTGAGTCCACCTGGCATTTGAAAAATCAATCTCTTTCATGTTCACTTTTTCCCTTTTTACTCCCCATATTCTACTTTCATTTTCCCCAGGCTTCTTCTCCATCTCTTTATTTTTCTTACTTCTTAAACTTTGCTAATTTTGCCCTTCATCATCATCATCATATCGTAATCATCCTCACCATCATTGCCACCATTATTTATTATTAAACCAGCACACACTTATGATCTGAATTACTTCTTGAAACCTCCCTGGGGGAGATGTGATAGCCCCCTTGAAAGGTACCCTGGGCCTGGCAAGACAAAGCAGTTTGCCCAAGGTTAGGTTACCAGGCCAGGAAGTGGCAGAGCTGAGTGTGAAAACAGGTTCGTCTGCCTCTGTGTCCTCAGCCTGAGCTCTCTTGCTCTGTGGCTCCTCCCTCTTTCCTTCACACTCACTGCCCTTTCTCTCCTGTCCCTCTCTCCACCTCTTTCTCCCCTTCTGCTTGTCATCCCCTGGCCTTTCCCTGGCCTGTCTGTCTCCCTTTCTTCTGTCTCCTCTCCTGTTTCCTTCTTCTACTCTAGTCAGACTGCCTTGCCCATTCCCTCTGTCCTATCTGGCTATTACTAATCTGAAATTTGGTATTATTACAAATAGAAAATAGAAGTCAAGGACTATTAGAGCTGAAAGAACTTCAGGAGCAGAGCCAAGACTTAAAAGCAGGTCAATGTAGCTTCTATTCCACAAAACCACTGCTCCTAACATATACAGGCCAAGGCAAGAACCATCTTCTTTCATTGTCACCTGTGTGGGTCCTGCCTTGGCTCTCACACCCAGGGTCGTGCCATTTGTGGAGACTATTCTCTCTGCCCTGACCTCTAGTCCAGTCCCTCTGCACATGAGGGACCTTTGTCACATACCCAACCAGGGTTATAAGCACTTAAAAGTTCACTTTTCATCTCACCCACTATGTATAATTCAAAATGAGAATAATACTAAGCCAAAAAGAAAGGGCAAGAATGTTCAAAAAACTGTGATTATCCTATAATATTTCTATGCTTAAATACACAAAGCTCAAATTCACTCCAAAAATATTTGTACCTCTGCTTTGCTATTGCCCCAAGCACAGGCTTATTCTGACTATGGGGTAATCCAACTACATAATGCAGATAGCTGGCTAAGAACAGGTTAGGAAATGAGCAACAGTGTAGAAATCCAAAAAGGAGTAATATAGACAAGTAACGAACTTAATTATCACCCACTCTGTGATAGACAAGTGATACGCTGTTAACATTCAGTTCTTCCAGCAAACATTTTAGATAATTACTAATATGATTCCTATTCTACTGATGAGTCTCTAGGATAGCAGGTTTTCCAGGAGTTGGATCTGGTTCTATTGACTCCACAGCCTGAGTGAGAGTTTAAGGCACATCCTGCATTACAAACCTAGTACGGATGCTACTTGTTTACTAATGTTTATGCATTAAAACATTAAAATAACTATGGTATTATCTTAACCTCCGTCTCTTTTTCTAAACAAACTTTCAGAAGATCATATGTCAGCACTTCATCTCAAGTCAGCACTTTGGATACACACTAGTAATAAATATAGTTGCTATGAAACAACTATTCTAGATATCCTTATGCTCCTAGCTTTCCATGTTTTTTTTAGTATTTCATAAGCCATTCCTTCAGGTAATATGACACATTTTAAGAAATTAAACACAGAGTAATTTATCTTTGACATGGTCTTAGGCTTTAAATGCATGCTTTAGGATTTGTAACCCATAAGCCATTGTATATAAAACAGAAATTTCTAGTAATTTGCTATGCCACCAGACAGGAATTCTTCAAGGACAGTGCAATGTTTGATCACTGAATTTACAGTTCCATGGGAATGGACTGTAGCCATTCCTCAGGTAGGTCAGTAGGTCAATGAAGGTGACAAGAACGCCTACTATAGGCCCAATGAACATTCCTACCAGATATAGAAATCCAGCCAGAAAGTAGTTTAAACCACAATGCAGGGAGGGTGGGAGGGAAGTTTGGAGAGAAGAAAGGCTAGAAATCTTGTCTCTCTTCCCCATTCAAGTGAGGAAAAGTAAGACCCAAAAGAAATAGGAAACTGCAGAGGGCATTCTGGGGGCCTGTTTTTACTTCCTCATAATAAAATCAAAGCTCTTCAAATAGTAACTGGAAGAGCATGTCCCTTTCCTCTGCTGTCCCACCCAAGCTTCTGAGAATATCCCTGTAACTACGGAAGCAGTTCTTTAGGAATGCCTTCTTGTATCTTGTTGAAAACCAACAAGCAGTGCAATATTCATTTGTTAGTCCTTTTTCTTGGCTTGTGGAAATATGTGTCTTATTCTTTCTGAAATGGGAAAATATTCTGAGCACGTAGTGCATATTTCTAATCCCAGACAGTTATTGGGAAATATAAAACACTTGTCTGAAGGTGGTATAAAGACACCCAGACACTGACAAATCTTAAGTATTTTGTTCTTCTGTTTACTCAGGAATAATGGTAATATTCTTTAAGAGACAGAGGGCCATAGACATTTCTTAACATAATATGAACTAATTATTCAAGGTCAAACTTGCAGAATTCTGATGGATTTTAGATTTAATGATAAATTAGGATATTCACATAATATGCTGAAATAAGCAGTTCATCCAATCCTATTACCATGGAATTTCAATTCTATGTTCATTGTTTAAAAGAGTGATCTTACACTTGAATCGTGCACTCAACATTCAAATTAGTGCTTTCAAGATACGATTTCATGAACAGTCATAGTATTTGGTAAAGACAAGTAAAAACAAACCTAGAGGAAAGAACACACTAGAAAAAATGAAAAATGGTTTAAAGTACGTGTGCACTGAGAATCATCTTTCTGAGCAAGCTCTGATTGGTTTGTATGGAAAAAGGCTGAAAAGCCCTCTCTTATAACTCAAAAAATGTCCCTAGTCAGGCAATAGTTTGTCTTTGCATATTTTTGTGGTTTGCATTATCGCTTGCTATTTATACAAAGACATGCTAGTGACCTTGACACAAAAATTGCAGACTTTTCCTCGTGCACAGTAACTCATGGTTGGTGCCTTCTTGGCCCTGGCAAATCTCAGAACACTGGGCGTGCAATGTAGCCTATAGCAGAACCAACCATCTCCAGTGGGCATTTGGTACATGTCTGGGGAAGCTAAGTTACACTGAACAGAATATAGCACATTTTATACTCATGTGATGAATTATGGTTTCCTGGTGGAGGGATGGTGCCGAAAACAAAGCAGCCTTTGAGACCTCTCAAAAGTTTTTCAAATTGGCCTGGGAGTTTCAGCAGTCAGAGCTAAAAATAAGAAGCTGTGTATAAGCCTTTCTGACTTGGAGGAGAAAGACTCAAAACTCCCTTTAACAGTCTCCTAACTATCCAATTCCCCTCCACCAAGGAAAGTGACATTGACAACTCTTAATTAAGGGAAATCTCAGCAACCATTGAGTTCTTTAATCATGGAATTAATACTAACAAATTGAAAAGCTCAAAAAATATAATTGCAGCTCAAAAATTATAGATTTTACGGTACCTATGCTATCATTTATTTAAGGTGGAGGGCCATTTTGATTTACTAAGGAAAGACAGCTTTGAAAAGTAGCAATAAAACAAAGAAATCAAAACACAACAGCTAGGGCTGTACTTAGTTCACAAATATCTATCTAACACTTTATTTCTACCTTTGTAATCTAGAAGCACAATGAAGAAGAGAGAAAGTATTCATTTATATTTCCATTGTCTCTTTACTAGAATTTCCTAGTTGTAATTGTGATTTGAGTTCAAGCATGGAAACATCACTTTTTCAGGTGAATTTCTGTCCAAAAAAAGTACATTTAACATCTTCCACAAGTTGTTATAATTTGCCTTGTCCACTTAATCTCTTCTTGCTTGTTTGTTCATTCATTCACTGCTTATTCAACAAACTTTCCAATGTCTAACCGCACGTCCTCATACACACTAGGACCTCAAACATTTTTCAGGTGATTGATTTCTGATACCCTCCTACCTATTTCAGGAGACAGGTAGCCAGCATCCTGCTTGAGAGGAGTTTAGTTTTCCACGTCTCTCCATGGATATATTCTTCATTCCTCTGTTGTATAGATGGGAGCCTCAAGCTCATCATTAAATGGCTAAACCCAGAAATACAAACATCAAAAACTCTGCAAGTGGAAACATGAGAAGCTCGCATCCCTCTGGGCTGGGAGGAAACAAGTAACCTATCACTCATTTCTTGCATCTACCCAGCCGACTATAACATACCTACCATTTAGAGAAAAGAGAGGAATCTAGCACATTGGCAAAAACTCAGAGAAATACCTACACTACAGAGTATGCTACTTAATTCTACGTGATGGTCACAATGCAAAACTGTTCCTCCTCCCTTCCTTCTCATCACAAAACTAATGACTAATGAACACCATTCATGGTTGATGCCCCAAACCTAGGAATCATCATTGATTCCTCTCCCACAACATCTAATCCAGGATTTCTCAGCCTTGGCCCCAATGATATTTTGGGTTGAATAAGTCCTGTTGTGGGGTTGCTGTCCTGTTCATGGCAGGATATTTAGCAGCATCCCTGGCCTCTACATGCTAATAGCACTTCCCCAGCCATCACAACCAAAAATGTCCTCAAACATTTTCAAATATCCCCTGAGAGAGGGGTGTGAAAATCATTCCCAATTGGGCACCACTGAACCTAAAAGCAAATCCTGAAAGCTGAAATTCCAAAATTTATCTTGAATCTACATCTACCATCTGACCCAGATCTAAGCTCTCACCACCCACCTGGACCACTGCAATAGCTTTTCACTGCAACCCCTTCAGTCCATTTTCTGCTCTATTGTCAGCGTGATCTTTTTAAAATCTCAATCACATTATATCGTTTCTCTTCTTAAAATCTTCTAATGGCTTCTCGCCATTCTGGGAACTGCTCACCATATTATCTCTCAGCACTCTCCCCTTATTCATGGTTCTCTAGTTCCATTGGCTTTTATACTATTTTTCAAACCTTCCAGGTTTTCCCACTTCAGGACATTTATATACTCTCCTTGGAATGCTGACTCTTTCGGAGTATTCAAGGTTTTGTTCAAATATCATTTCTCAGTGAGTTCTTCCAGAACCATTCTATGTAAATAACTTCCCTCTCCCCCAAATACTATATACCATTACCCTATATTAATTGTATTATAGTCACATCTATCATCTTTATTTGGATTTATATTATTTTTCATTTTTTACTTTTCATTTATATTACTTTTCATTTTACATATTTAAAATAATATATGATTTTTATATTATTAAATCTACTCAAAGCAATCCAAAGTTTTCTTATCTCACCCAGAGTTAAAGCAAAAGCCCTTCCAGTTACCTGCAAGACCCTGCATGATCTGGACCACTACTAGCTACCCGACGTGATTTCCTAACATTCGCCTCTCAAAAGTTGACCCACACGCTGGCCTTCCTTCTGTTCCCAAACATGCCCAGCACATGCCCACTTTAGAGCCTTTGCACTGGCTGCTTTCCAGCCTGTACCCCAGATGTCCCATGACTCTCTCTCACATCTGCTAGGTTTCTGGTCAAGTGTCCTCTTGTTAGAAGGGCCGGTCTTGACTACATTATACAAAATAGTAAGAAAGAAAAAGCAGCCCTTGTGTACCATCAGCTTGGAGCTATCCTAGCTCTAACAGCCAGGCAAATATATTTTCCACTTGAATTATAAACAATTTTACAGAATACCAACATTAGACAAGGCTACTCCATGATGTGATGGATCAAGATAAAAACAAGTGCACCCTGTAACTGTGTATGAGTAGAGACCGAGAGAGAGAGAGAGAGAGAGAGAGAAACACTGTCAAACACTTTCCTTTCTCCTAATATGAGACTGCTCCATCTTTATCAACTTCAGTCGTAGCTCCACTTTGTCCCCCCCACCTTACATATAAAATTATTAAGATTATTAAGCAAATCATAGAATTGCTTTGACTTTCTAAAAGTACCCAATCAAGAGCAAAGCCCCACTTCCTTGAAAGTTCTCCAGAATCACCTAACACAACCTCAAGTCCAGTAATAAACCCTTCTTAACAACCTCTTGAGACATTCCACAGTTCCCTATGGTGTGCAGTCTCCCTCACTGCTACGAGTTAATAAACACAACATTGTTCAACTACAGGTGTGTTTATGCTGGATTTTGCCTAGAAAGCATCAACAATAACATCACCCAACCCCAACGAGCATACTCCATGACTTTAAGTAAAATGTCAATATATACCAGTTTGCTGGGGGAATCCAAGTGTACACCTCTTGTTTATGTATGGCACTTGGTCAGTGCCATCTGTCACTCTCAAAGATGTCCCAGGTTGGAAGATAAATTATACAGTCAGCATATCTTTAATCTGCACTATTTTTCACAATAACCCTTATCTCCATCTAGAACATGATACATTTATTTTTATTTGCTTCCTCTCCACCCCCTCTCTCTCTCCCCTCCTACTCCCCAAATAGAATTTAAGTCCCATAGTACAGAAACTTTATCTACATTTTTAGTGTTCTATCCTCATCATTTAGAACAGTTCTTGGCACACAGAAGGCTCCCAGTAAATATCTGTTGAGTGAATTAACTAATGAAAAGATATAATAATACAAGAGGTCTTTGAACTATGAACAACTTTAAAAAAATCCTGCCAACCATAAAAGTCAGTCACATTTCTATATACTAACCTGTAGAAACAAATCAAAATATAGCACCACTTATTCTGGCTCCAAAGCAAATGAAATGCTTAGATTTACAGAATCTAAGGTTCTGAACATGCAGGCTCTGTATGTTGAAAATTACAAAATGCTACTGAAAGAAATCAAAGACAAAAAATGGAAGTTCATGAATTGGAAGATTCAGCATAGTGAAGATGTCAATTCTCCCCCAAATTGAGCTACCAGCTTAATAAAATTCCTATTAAAATCTTTGCAAGGTTTTTATAGACATAGACAAGCTTATTCTAAAATTTATATGGAAAAGTACAGGCTCTAGAATAGCTAAAACAAATAAGAATAAAGTAGAAGGAATCACTCTGATATTAAGGTCTACTGTAAAGCTATAGAAATAAAGACAGTGTAGTATTAATGGAGGAATAAACACATAGATCCAACGACCAGAATAGATAATCCAGAGACAGAGTCACACATTTATGCCCAACTGATTCTTTATAAAGGTGTAAAGTAATTTAAAGGAAGGAAGATAACTTTTTCATCAAATGGTGCCAGAGTGATTGGACTTCCACAGGCAAAAAAAAAAAAAAATGAACCTAAACCTAAACGTCACACCTTATTCAAAAACTAACTCAAAATTAAGCATGTACTTCAATGTAAAACATAAAGCTACACAACTTTTAGAAAAAATAAAATAAAGTCATTGGGATCTAGGGTTATGCAAAGAGTTCTTAGACTGGACATCAAAGGAAGACTTGGTAACTCAGACTCCATCAAAATTAGAAACATTTGTTCTGCAAAAGATCCTGTTAAGAGGATGAAAGGCTACAGAGTGAGAGAACATACCATGTATTCAACAATAGACTGTTATCTAGATATATAAAGTTCTCTCAGAACAACAGTTTTTTAAAAATCCAATTTGAAAATGGGCAGAAGGCATGAAGAGAACTTTCACTGAACAGGATGGACAGATGTCAAATAAGCACATGAAAATATGATTAACCTTGGTAGCTATTAGGAAAATGCACATAAAAAATGCAACACCACAATGAGACATCACTATACACCCATCAGAACAGCTAAAGTACAACTTAGTGACAACCTCAAATGCTGGCAAGGAAAATCTCGAACGAAACTTTTGGCCTACCCAATGTATATCATGTTCAAGGCAGCTTTATTCATAATAACCAAACAGTGGAAGCAAACCAGATGCTTCTAATAGGATAATGGTTAAACAAACCCTGGTACATCATGGAATACTACTCAGCAATAAAAAGGTATAAACTATTGATACACACAAAACTTGAATGCATCTCCAGGCTTGGAGGAATTCTTCCTGGATGACACAGCTTGACCAAGACATGGGGTCTGGTGAACAAGCAAGATGGATTTCACTCCCCCCTGTCCCTTTGGTTGGGTGCTCGATGGTAAGTCATAGCCCTAGCAAAGAAGGGAATACAATTTACTCTGGGTATTATCTGTCTAAAACCGTAGGGCCCATTTGACTTGAGGAAAAAATTTGAATTGAAAAACCATGCAAGCCTTTTTAAAAACAAAGAATGTGAGGGACCACATTTTATTTGTTGTTATTGTTTGTTTTGTTTCAAAGCATGATTCTCTGTAATGCATATGATCAGCCAGTATGAGAAATATATTCAGAAAACCACAAAGTCTATGGAAATTTCATAAGAAACTTCCCTTTCAATCACTAAGCATTAAAAACAAAAACAAAACAAACAAAACACCTTACATCACTGGAAATTCTCATGAAGGCTGTAATGTGAATGCTGCTACCCACACTTTGCTTGGAAAGGAAACACAAAAGACTTTTCATAATATTTCTTCTTCAACTCTAGTTTAAGTGCTAAACTGATGACTGAGAGTCAATACCAAACTCAAAATTTACAAAAGAAAGAAGTATCGCCCCTCTTGCAACTAGTGGTATGTATCTGCTGAAGAATCATTGTGCTCAGCTATTTGTTCATTCCTGGTATGGAGGAATAAGTACTATTTTCTCGATCCGGGAAGATCACTATGAAAGCCTAGCAGTATCTTTGAAGATTTGTCAAAATTATTTAAAGTGAATAAACTGAATTGGAAAAAATATTATTAGAATGTTCACGGATATTACTCCAGAAATTCTAGGTTTGTGATCAATATTTTTGGTGTAATTGAATGAAGAAAACAATGTTGTGGAGGATTTCTTTGTGTTTTCATCTGCAAACAGTGGCCTCTAAAACTTGCACAGTGTATGAAACATCACCTTATTTGCCTTCCTTGATACACATCTACCATTGTTCACAAAACTTCCCTGTCAATTTGGATAAAGAATATCTTTTTCTAACCTTTTTTAAATTGAAGTATAGTTAATTTACAATGTTGTATTAGCTTCAGTTGTACAGCAAAGTGATTCAGTTATGCATATATGTGTATATATATATATATATATACTGCAGATTCTTTTCCCATATAGGTGATTACAGAATATTGAGTAGAGTTCCTTGTGCTATACTGTAGGTCTTTATTGATTATCTATTTTATGTATAGTAGTGTGTATATGTTAATCCCAACCTCCTAATTTATCCCTCCCCTCCAGCTTTCCCCCTTTGTTAACCATGTTTGTTTTCAAAGTCTGTGAGTCTGTTTTTGTTTTGTAAATAAATTCATTTGCATCATTTTTATAGCTTCCACATATAAGCAATATCATATGATACTTTTTCTCTGTCTGACTTACTTCACTTAATATGATAATCTCTAGGTCCAACCATGTTGCTGCAAATGGCATCATTTCATTCTTTTTTACAGCTGAGTAATGTTCCATTGTATATATTATGTATAATATATACATAATATTATACATAATATATACAATGGAATATTACTATTGTTACTATAATACTAACATTACTATTACTGTGGAATATATATATACCACATCTTTATCCATTTATCTGTCAATGGACACTTAGGTTGCTTCCATGTCTTAGCTATTGTAAATAGTTCTGCTACGTATGTTAAGGTGCATGTATCTTTTCGAATTATAGTTTTCTCTGGATATATGCCCAAGACTGGAATCACAGGATCAAAGGGTAGATCGTTTTAAGGAACCTCCATACTGTTCTCCATAGTGGCTGTACAAATTTATATTCTCACCAGCAGTGTAGGAGGGTTCCTTTTTCTCCACACCCTCTCCAGCATTTATTATCTGTAGACATTTTAATGATGGCCATTCTGACACCTCACTGTATAGGTATAAAGAGTATCTTGATATTTAACTCTGTGTAGAAATTGCTAAAGAAAATATGCTTGATTGGTTCTGTGACAAAAGCTATAGTTTCTGCATTGTTAAAACAAGGGAGAAAGTTTACTCCAAATGTAAAAAATAATTTTCAGGAGATTTTGGCAAATTTTCTAGAGGTATTTTGTTTTAATGCAGTAATACAGGGAGCAAACACCATAGCACTGCTTAATAGTATTGATCATGTATATTGTGAAGTTGTGATCAAGATTAGGGACTTAGGAATCAAAGAGCTCTACATTTAAATCTAGGTTTTATCATTTGCTAGGTGTGTGATCTTGGGCAGTTACTTAATCTCTCTAATCCCAAGTCCTATACTTCGCTTAACTTCATCTCTAAAATGAAGATAATAATCCTTTTTCATCCCGTTGTTCTGATAATTAACTTAGAAAATCCAAAGAAGTCAAAGTTCTGTATCTTTCAAAATTAATGCAAAATGCTTAGCACAATGGGCATATGGTAAGTGTTCAAAAAGGTGTTACCTTTATTAACAGTGTCCAAACCAACTATCACTATAGAAATCGGTGCTAATATACCTTACCTGTCCATATTCTGTGAAAAATCTTCTCAAGAAGAATATTAAATTATATTTAATTTTTCTGGAAATTGAATCCAGACAATATTTTCCTGTCATGATGCTGAAATTTCCCATTTTGAATGCTATGAGGAACCATATTCTTAATCAGTTTCAATCTGTTCCAGGGTCTACCTAAGAAGTTTTGAAATCAAGTGCAACTTGATCATTTTAGACAACTGCTAGAAAATCACTACAGAGAGAGAGATTAGCTTCTCTTTTCCCACAAACTTAACACTGAAATTGATCTACACTCTGTTCACATCTCAATACTTCCTTGGATAGAAAATCTTGTAACAAGCAAGCAAAGTCAAGCCTCAAATTTATATCACGTGATAAAGTCAAGAAATAAATCTTTTGATGTAAAATTTATTTCACCATTATCTTAATTTTTAAGTCATGTTATGTATATATTTTAAAATCTTCTATAATATAAAAGAAGGACATAACGTTTTGTTTATATAAAAGAGTACAGGTTTAGAAAGCCTGAGAAAACTGATCTGAGCCTATGAATACGGTAATATTCAGCACAATCTGAATCTGTTTATTATAAGGACAACTTTCTTCTAACTGTGGTAAATGTAGTTTTTTTTGCCTGTGACTTTTCAAAGTTGAAAGCACAAGCATCAGAATGAGTATTCTAAATCAGAAAATGAAGCCTTCCTAAATTCCATACTCTTACAGATCAAATTTGACCTTAGTCAAATATAGTTCCCAACCATATTCACAACACCTGGAAAATATTAAACTGATATAGCACTAAAAATTAAAGTGCATGAATATATATATATATATATATATATATATATATATTTAATCCTTTAATTTTTTTCTGACATATTCTTTTCTTTTGCCAAGGGCCATCTCTATAAAACGTAGAGCTGTTGTATTTCTCAAACCATGTTTTCCAAATCAAAACCATTTGTTTACAGAGGTTTCTATTCACCCCAAGGGGCAATTCCATTAAGCTCTATTTTCCTGGCTATGACCTAGAATTTACAAATCTGAGTATAGCTTAAGATCTAAATATTTGTGAATCACTCCTGTATTGTAAACAACTTTTGCACACTAGATTTTCCCATGACTACTTGAACTATTAAGATGTGTAATCCATCACACAGAAAGCTGTAGAATTCTACTTGTTAACATTCTGGAGCCGTTTTTACAATATAATGGATTTTTGTGTTTTGCCAATGGTGAGTCCTTTAACAAGGTAATTACTACAAATTGTACCATTATGAGCATCAAAGGACATATTCATGGAACACACATCAACCCTCTTATAGAAGTCATGCATTTGTTAGCATGGCAAAATGAGGGACAATGGAATGGAAAATCTATTTATAGGTGAGAGCCCAGGAAAACCTCTTGGGAATACATATATCACTTTGGATAACTATTCAAGGGCATTTTTTATTTAAAAAATTGTACAAGGTCAAAAATACATAGATTGAAGAACAGGACTTTCAGATAATAATTCAAGGACAGAATTTCAGATGCAGTCTATCAAATTAAGCAAAGGTTATATGCATATTTGAGTCATTTTATATGCATTTGGGAAAAATCCAAGATTTGCATAATCCTTAAAATTTCTTATCTCAAGTATTACTCACAAGGTCATCCTTTGATGGACTGCAATGAGCAAGATTATAGTTCTCTTTGAATTTCAGTTTGTAAAGGAAAATTGTCACATTCAGAAAGAGGTTAGATCTCTCCAGCAGTTCATATGGGGACATAACTAATGGTACAAAGACCCAGACAAATTACTCCCCCAGGCCAGTACTGGGTTTTATATGAGATCACTAAGGTTTATTTTACTGGTAGGAGTAGTTACTGGGTCATAGTTTAGCTAATTCCAAATTTGTTTTTAACTCTGTTCATCTGTTAAATTCTTGCCAATTCACCATCAACACACACACACACACACGCATGCTAACCCCCAGGTATCTAGTTATAGAACACTACTCTGGTCAATCAGGATCCCCAGTTATGACCCAATCTTCATATCTCCCCATCAAATTGTGCCCTTTTGTAGTCCTACTCTATCCGGATACTACTTTTTACTATATGTGTATGCCAATAGGTGGTAACTGGTTAATCAATTAATTAAATCAACTAATGGGTTACTTTGCCAAGCAACCGTAACTTCTAGTATTCAATATTATGAAACAGATATTATTATTATTATGCTCACTTCATAATTGAGAAATCAGAAAAATGGCACTCAAACCCAGGTCTTCCAACTAAAAAAATCCCAGGTACTTTCAATTACATAATCCTTTCCAAAGTGTGCTTTAGAATATAATAAATGTTTTGTTCAAATAAATTAGGAAAATGCTGAGTTAGATAAAAATTAACAGTTTTTTCACCATAGGGATTCTCAGAGCTAGTGAGTTTTACAAATATCTATGGAGGATAATATATATACTAGTTCCAAAATGTATTAAATGTAGTTACCCTTTCTCTCCACTCAGACTATCATATAGGACTAGTATTCTCCTGAATGTACTTTGGGAAAAACTGTACCAAAACATATGTGTTTTTCTGTTTAATTAATTTATTGTACTTAAAGAGCCTCTACATTTTGCAAACTGATGTTCTTCCTCAATTCAGTAAAATTTTCTTCTATTATATCTTATTTATTATCTTTGTCTTATCCTTCTATTCTCTACATATAGTATTTTGGGAATTTTTATTATATATTTATCTTTTCTCTCATCTTTTTCATCATGATAATATTTTTTGGCATCATCTATGGATTTCACCTACCTCACTAACTCAATTTTGGGGGAGTATACAACTTGCTAGTGATTACCCAATATTTATTTTATTTTATTTTTATTGTGGTAAAATATACACACCATTTACTATTTTAACCATTTTTAAGTGTACAGTTCTATGGTATTAAGTACGTTCACATTGCTGTGCAGCTATCACCATGATCCATCTCCAGAACTTTTTCCATCTTCTCAAACTGAAACTCTGTACACTTCAAACACTAACTCTCCATTCCCTCCTTCCCCAGCCTCTGGAAACCACCATTTCACTTTATGTTTCTGTGAATTTGACTGCTCTACTGCCTCATATAACTAGGAGCATAGAGCATTTGTCCTTTTGTGAGTGGTCATTTTACTTAGTACAATGCTTTCAAGGTTCATCCACATTGTAGCATGTGTCAGAATTTCCTTCCTTTTTAATGCTCAATAATATTCCATTGTATACATATATACCCTATTTTGTTTATCATTGATCCATTAGTGGACATTTGGGTTGCTTTCCTGCTGTGCTATTTTCCACAGCAGCTACAACACTTATGTTCCCACTAATGGTGCACAAAGATTCCAATTTCTCCACAACCTCTCCAACACCTGTTATTTTCTTTCTTTTTTGTTGTTTGTTTCTAATAGCCACCTTAATGGGTGTGAAGTGATTTATGTTTTAAGGAATGATTCAAATACTGATTTTGTAGCCCCATGAGGACACAGACTGGTTTACCATACGATCATGGGTACCTAGGAGAGCACGTGATACGTACTGGATGCTTAGTAAGCATTTATTATACAGTAAGAGAGAAGGTTAGATTCAAGGAGAAAGCCTAGAATGGAAAGATGAGTTTGTATTTTGTCCAGTGGTGAAGTGGGAGCCATTGTGAATCCAGAAAAAGTAAATATTTGAGGTGAGAAGTGGGCATTCGTTTGGGGAAAATTTTTCTGGAGGTGAGTCCATATAGGAAACAGCAAGACCAGTCATGAATTCATGAGAGAATAGAGTAAAATCAACCCAAAAGGGTTTGATAAAAGAGAAGAAATAAAATGTGACTCTAAGTTTAGCATCTTGGATAACTGTCTAGCAAGAGAGCCACTGACAGAGATTTCTAAATTGAACGTAAAGACAATGCACTTTCTATTCTCCTGCTATTATTCTCAGGCAAATTAGCTCAATACTCCTTTGGTCCATCCATTCTACTTCTGCTAATGCCCTTTCCCAAAGTTATATTGGGACATGAATGTGCTGGGGTTTTTTTGGTTTTTTTGTTTTGTTTTTTTTTTGCGGTACGCGGGCCTCTCACTGTTGTGGCCTCTCCCGTTGCAGAGCACAGGCTCCAGACGCGCAGGCTCAGTGGCCATGGCTCACGGGCCTAGCCACTCTGCTGCATGTGGGATCTTCCCGGATCGGGGCACGAACCCATGTCCCCTGCATCGGCAGGTGGACTCTCAACCACTGCGCCACCAGGGAAGCCCGAATGTGCTGTTTTTTGTCTTCACAAATTGGCAGGCCCTTTTGACTCCATCACTGACCCAGCTTATAAAACTCTACAAGAAACTTCTCAAATTTCTTTTCCTATCCATTTTATCTAAAGCAGTGCCTCCAATAAAATATCCTCTTTGGGCAAGCCATGCCTGCAAATGCAAGTAAATGATTTCCTCAGTACTTGTTCATTTGTTACATCCTCTCTATGACTTTCTTCATAAATATTGTTTGTGAAACCGTGAACTCCCACAGAAAAAAAGACCATTCCTTAGCATGCTTTCGAAAAGCCTCAAACCTGACACCCTAGACAAAACCATGTTTAACAGGCTGTGCCCTTCCTGATTAAGTTACACACCTCAGAATATGCTTGTAAACTCCTTGATTCACCTGAAATCATCAATAGTGGGCATTCTGAATCTCCCTAGGCATATATAAACTTAAGAATTCATATAAAACTTAAGAATTCATATATAAACTTAAGAATTGTTTTGAGGACAAACACCTGAGCTTAAAACCCAACATTTTCAGCAAAATAATAGTATCAAAATTTGACTGTAGGGCTTCCCTGGTGGCGCAGTGGTTGAGAGTCCGCCTGCCGATGCAGGGGACACAGGTTCGTGCCCCGGTCCGGGAAGATCCCACATGCCGTGGAGTGGCTGGGCCTGTGAGCCATGGCTGCTGAGCCTGTGTGTCCGGAGCCTGTGCTCCGCAGCGGGAGAGGCCACAACAGTGAGAGGCTCGGGTACCGCAAAAAAAAAAAAAAAAAAAAAAAAAAAAAAAATTGACTGTATATGATTTGCTTGATTATCCATATTAATGGTAGACAGAGACAACATGAACCACAGAAAATTCCCAAATCATATTTTAGGGAAAAAAAGTTGGCCTTTTCTATAACCTTGAATCAGTGTTATAAGAAATAAGATTTATACACTCGAGTTTTATCTCATTTCATATCCTCAGAGCTCTTCTCACCAGCTAAATAACTACCAGTTAGTGCACACTGTGAGCAGCTACTCTGTTCAGCACTTTATATGCACTATCGTACTTAACTTTTGGAAATGGTTCCTATAATCCTCAGTTCACAGATTTAAAAAAACTGAGGCTTAGTGAGAAAAATAATTTACTCAAAATAAATTCCTGAGAAGTGGCAGAGCCACTCCAAAAATACATAACAAAATAGAAAAATCGAATGAAGCATACTTTTCTGAGTATTCGGTTCCTAAAACACTGGCCACTAATGCTGAATATCTAATGGTTTTTCTTAGTCCAACTGGAAATGGGATGGTAGATGAGAAGGGGAGTGAAACATAAGAATGTGAAGTTTAAAAGGAAGACAAGTCCTAGGTCAGAGGTCCCTGCCTTGTTCAGACCTGTTTTGCTGGGCTGGCTCTGAGTCAAAAGGGATTTGCAGAGCGGTCCACACAGAACACAGTCCCTTCTTGTATCCAGAGCACAGATACTATGCAATCAGCAGTTCTGTGTCAAATATTTTATCTGATACTCCAACAGCCTTTAGAGGTTGACTTGTCTGGTGGATATTATTCTCACCTGGTGTAGTGCTGGCTGCCACTGAAAATTGATAGTGACTGAATCCCAATCAGACTTGAGAAAACTGGTTTCTTTGCCCAAGACCTCACAGCTAGCAAGGAGCTACGCTGTATCTAAAACCCCAAACAGCTTCCTACTACATCATGCCAATTCACTTCTAGTGACAGCAAGTTCCTCAATTCATAAGCAGAGACTTCCATTAAGTGGGTCCATCTTTCTGTTTATATTAACCTCCGTGTTCTCATTAGTCACACAGTTGTGTAAGGAAGCCTCTGAAAGGTTAACTCTCCAGTTACTTTTCCAGTATCATGCAGTTATTTAGAAGCAGATTCGCATCTGATGTAATTATAAAGAATAATGTCTTTAAAAGCAAACAGGCCTAGGTTCAGATTCTGATCCTGCCATTGAACTAGGAGTGTGACTTAGGGCAAGCTATGGAACCCCTCTAAGCATCTGCTTTGTCATCTGTAAAACGGAAGTAGTAATAGTGCTTTCTTTATAGGTTTAAGAATTAAAGGTAATTGCAAATATTATGTAGCCCTGATTATGTGCCTTGCAACAAGCCTCACAGGTGGACAGAGTACTATTTTCCTAACACATAAGAGTAAAAGGCAGAAATAGGTTAAATAACTTGCCCAACATCCCATAACAGTAAGTGGGGAGTTCAGATTCAACCCCAGACTACCTGGCTCAGAAGCCTATGACCACTACATTACTGTAATATAAATTATTTAGCATAGGAACGGAATATGTTAAACACTCAACTCAGAGCTCTTTCAATTACACCATACTTATTCTTCCCCATTTCTAGAAGTGCCCAAAGAATGACATTCCATAATGTGTTGCAAAGTGGCACAGCCAGATTGCTCAGTCCCTAGTTAATTGCAACGTGCTGCATAAAATCAACTCTTCTGGTAGGAAACAAACAATAATAGAAAAAGTCTTCATTCATTCCTCCTTTGTCTGAAACACCCCAATCTCAGGAAGCTCAGAGTAGTTGAGTCCTCCAGAGGATAAATTTTAAAAATTATTAGAAAGCAAATTGTATGGCATGGCAAAGATCCAAGTACTGAACTATGCATAGCCTAAAGGGAGAAAAATACTTGTAGAAAGAGAACTTAAAGAGAAAGTTTTCAAATAGGCCATTAAATATAATTGTGTTTGCTTTCTGACAATAATTTTTAAAATATCTTGAAGTCATAAATTTTCCCTACTATGCCTCAACTTCAAGTTAAATTTTGTAATTTACCTTTCCATTTAAATTGAGTGTCTCAGACTTTCCAGGTGGCACAGTGGTTAAGAATCCGCCTGCCAATGCAGGGAACACGGGTTCAAGCCCTGGTCTGGGAAGATCCCACATGCCGTGGAGCAACTAAGCCCGTGCACCACAACTACTGAGCCTGCACTCTACAGCCTGCGAGCCACAACTACTGAAGCCCGTGCACCTAGAGCCCTTGTTTCACAAGAGAAGCCACCACAATGAGAAGCCCGCACACTGCAACAAAGAGTAGACCCGGCTCTCCACAACTAGAGAAAAGCCCGAGTGCAGCAATGAAGACCCAATGCAGCCAAAAATAAATAATAAAATAAATTTTTTAAAAGTCTATGCATTTAAAACATAAATAAATAAATAGTGTCTCTTCAATTTTCAAAATAGCTTACCTTCAAGTTACTTCTCTTTTTTTTTTTTTTTTTGCGGTACACGGGCCTCTCACTGCTGTGGCCTCTCCCGTTGTGGAGCACAGGCTCCGGACGCGCAGGCCCAGCGGCCACGGCTCACGGGCCCAGCCGCCCCGCGGCACGTGGGATCCTCCCGGACCGGGGCACGAACCCGCGTCCCCTGCATCGGCAGGCGGACTCCCAACCACTGCGCCACCAGGGAAGCCCCAAGTTACTTCTCTTTAATATCCAAATACTACCTTCTTTGACAGTATTTATTTATAATTTGGAAGATAATGAAGACATAACAAGCATGGATGAGTTTTATTGCAAAAATAGAAAAAAAGAGTCTCCCAAGCAGAGACTCTAAGGAAATTACTGTATAACTCAGTGGCTTCTATGATGAATGGCTGATCAAACTAGTCTTCACTTTTCAAGATTAATTTTGTTTTTTAGTGAGAAGTTTTATGAACAGATGGAATTGTCCCTGCCTTGCTAGAAGGACCATGGTCTAAGTTATGGGTTAGCTTGTTAATACAGAAGTATATTCAAGTTAGAGTAAGTTTTTGTGTGACCCAATGCAGTTGACAAAGATTAAAGACCAATCAAGACACAGAATGACACTTTAACTTTATTGTATGAGCAAAATGCATACATTTGGCTCCAAATTTGATTTTACATTCTTGCGATAATCTTAAAGCAAAATGACTAATTACTATCTAATTTATACCTTGTTTTCCTTTAGGTACAAATACTAGGCACCTTTTCATTTCTTCAACATTATCTGTCCAACCTAATTTCTACCCTAACTGAAATCTTAATTCTCTTCTTTGATAGCATAATTGCTTCCATGGAAAGAATAAAAGATGTGAGAGTATTCTCTGCTACCGGTGAAAATAATCACAACATATTGATAAGCCACCTTAAAATACCATTTTCATGTAAATGACCTTATAGCTGAAGAGAGAAATAGAAGCAAAGTGGCATTCAGAAAGCAGAAGTGCTTGGAATAAAACATTTTTCAATGGTTTCAGTGATGTTAAGGAAGGGTCAAATTGAGAGAGAATGTCAAATATCCATGCCTCTTGATTAGAATTTGTAAATAAATAATATTTCTTTAAAATTTACTGAGGAAGAAAGGAAAAGAGTTCCCTATTCCAGGAATACAATTAATTGATTTGGTTTCTGTGTCTCTTTGCAAATTCTTCAGGGACAAAATGAGATATATGGAGTTAAAAATAAAAAGTGATTCTGGAGCTTGTCTACAGTACTAGAAATGCTATGTGAATATTTAGACAAAGTCTTCTAGACAATGTTTACAAACTTAAATTTAAGGAATAAAATTTGGACCCTGAGATGGAAGAGGTTATCACCTTAACATATACCAACTCCATTCACTTGCAACTCTTGTGTTACCATACATCTCCTGAGGGCCCAGCAGCTGTTGGTACCAGCAAGCAAAATATACTTGGAGGGCATGAGTCAATGAATTATAAATCTGCTCCATTTGGGGCCTGACTCAGAGGACATCATTGATGGGCCCTATGGCAAGGAACTAAGTGAGGTGGATCCCGGAGAAGACTTGTCTTCAGAGATCCTTAAGCCCCTGTAAGGGGTGGGTGGGTCTATGATATCCCTAGTGACATGCAGGGTCTCTCCGGTCTCTAAGATTTACAGAAGAGATGATACGTGGATTGAGGTTTTTAGGCAAACAAGGAGAATGGGCAGCTAGAAGCTTCCCTCCCATATCTTAAAAGAGGGTTGACAACCTACCTGTTGCTATAACACACACAACTACTTCCTACCACTGTGGGTATCTCGCAAAAAAAAAAAAAAGAGAAAACACAATGACCAATATCAGAAATGAAAGAGATCACTACAGATTCTATAAACCTTAAAATAGGGCATATTAAAAAAATATGATGCCAATAAATTTGATAATGTAGGTGAAACTGACAAATACCCTGAATGACACAAATTATCAAAACTGACTTAGGAAAAAATAGATTATCATAATATTAATATCTAAATATTAAATATTAACCACCAAGTAACTGAACTCATAACTTAAAACCTTCCTACAAAGAAAACTGTAGGCTTGGGTAACTTCATTGGTGAATTCATGCAAACATTTAAAGACGAAATAATACAATCTTACACAAGTCTTTCCAAATATAGTGGAGAATGGAATACTTTATAACATTTTACAAGGTCAACAAGCACAACTCATGAAAATCTGACAATGATATTACAAAAAAAGAAAACTGCAAACCAATATCCTGTATGAATTTGGACCTGGAAATCCTTAACAAAACTAATAAGTCAAACCCAGTGATATGTAAAAAGTCAATTCATCATAAGCAATTAGAGTTTATGTTAGGAACATGAGATTAGCTATTTATTTGAAAATCAATCAGCATAATTCACCACATTAAAATAGTAAAGGAAAAAATTAAAATGTGATTATTACAGTAAATATGGAAAAACCATTTAACAAAATTCTATACCCATTCATGATAAAAAGAAAAAGTTCTTAGGAACTTGGGAATAAATGGTAACTTTCTCAACCTGATAAAAGTTGTCTACCAAAACACCCAAAATGCTACAGTTGCTAGCATATTTAACAATGAAATACTGAATGCTTTGCCTTCCAAAGATCAGAAACAAAGTAAGGATATACATTCCCACCACTTCTATTCAATATTGAACTGGCATTCTATGGAGTGCAACAAGCAAGAAAAAGAATAAAAAACATAAGGGCTGAAAAGGAAAAAGTAAAATAACCTCTATTCACAGATGATATGATTATTCATTTAGTAAATCTTAAGCATCTACGAAGCAAATATGAGAACAAATAGATGAGTTTATTAAGGTTGCAGGATATAAGGTCAATACACAAAGTCAACTGAATTCTTGTGTATCAGCAACAAACAACTGGAAAATGAAATCAAGGAGATGATACCATATACAATAACATCAAAAAACCTGAAATACTAAGGGATAAATTTAATAAAAGATCTCAAGATCTATACACTAAATACTACAGAATATTGTTGAAAGAAATTAAAGACAATTTAAGTAAATAAAGTGTTAGAGTATGTTGAAGGATTCAATCCTGCAAAGATGCAAATTCTCCCTCAAATAATCTATAGATTCAAGACAAATCAATTCAAACCTAAGCAGGTATTTTGAAGAAATTGATAAACTGATTCTAAAAATTTGACAATACAAAGTAATTAAAGCAATGTGGAAAAGGAAGAACAAAGTTGGAAGACTTAAACTAGCATTTTGATACTTTCTATAAAACTATTTTTATTAAGACAGTGTGATATTGATGTAGATATAGCAAAATAGATCAATGGAACAGAATAGACAGTCCAGATATAGATCCATACTTATGGAGACAACTGGTTTTCGGTAAACATACCAAAGCATTTCAATGGAGGAAAGGAATGTCTTTTCAACAAATGGTGCTGGAACAACTGGATATCCATATGGAAAACAAATGGACCTTATCATGATGCTTATCTTACCATACACAAAATTAATTTTAGATGGATTACAGATTAAAAGTGAATGTTAAAATTATAAAATTCCTAGGAAAAAACATAGGAGGGTATTCCCAAACTTGAAGTAGGCAAAAATTTCTTATGTAGTTCACAGAAAGCACTACCCATAAAAAATTAGTAAGTTGGAATTCATGAAAATTAAAAATTTATTATCAAAAGACATTGCTAAGAAAATGAAGAGACAAGAAGTGAACTAGGAAAAATATTTGTTATGCACGTATCTGACAAAAGGACCAGTGTCCAGAATACGTAAAGAATTCTGTAAACCAATCAAAAAGCTGATGACACCAAACGCTGATGAGGATGCAGAGCAATGGAAACTCTGATTCACTGCTTCTAGGAAGCAGAATACACAGCCACTTTAAACAGTAATTTGACATTTTCTTATAAAGATAAACATATACTTACCATATAAATCAGCCATTCTACTCATAAGTATTTATACAGGGGAGTTGAAAATTTTGGTTCAGACAAAAACCTGTACACCAACCTCTATAGTAGCTTTATTCATTATCGTCAAAAACTGGAAACAACCAAGATGTCATTCAACAGGTGGATGGATAAACAAACTGTGGTATATCTATGCAATGAATCACTACTTAAGTGGTTCATACAATAAGATGGGTGAAACAAGTGTATTTTGCTAAAGAAAAGAAGCCAGACAAAAAGTCTACATATATAAGCTTTCAACTATATGACATGAAAAAAGCAAAACTATAAGAATGAAAGACAGATAGTGGCTTCTAGGAGTTGGGAAATTGAGAAGAAATTGACAATAAAGCTACATAAAGGAATTTTAGGGTGATGGAACTATTCTGTATGGTACTGGGGTAATGGATTCATGACCCTAT
The DNA here is from genome assembly GCF_964341445.2 of Mesoplodon mirus. Taxonomy (NCBI): domain Eukaryota; kingdom Metazoa; phylum Chordata; class Mammalia; order Artiodactyla; family Ziphiidae; genus Mesoplodon; species Mesoplodon mirus. Next base: position 155,589,687 of record NC_138978.1, on the reverse strand, counting down.
GCATCTGTCAAATCCCCACTGAACTGTATAACACAAAAAGTAACTTTACCATATGCAAATATTAAAAACGCAACCATATGTCAGGTGATTACTGGAGGGAACATAAACTGTGATAAATGAGTCTAACTGTATTAAACACATATGACATAACATCACTAAAAGGGATGTACATAAAAAGTTGTTAACCTAAATGACTTTGGAAAACTGTGCATTTTCTAGACAGTGTAAGTACAAAAACAAAATGATTTGTAAGCAAATACTAACTCTAGTTGGCAAGTTTGTTTCTCACAGGGGTGTATTAGCAATTCTGAAACTGCATGTATATTAGAGTTGAAAAATTAGTAAATAAATTGTGATAACAGGATCCAGGTTTCTTACTGTTTGAAAGACAAGTTAGAAATAAGCAAGTGACAGGGGTTTGAGCGGGGCAGATGAGATGCTGTGATGCTGGATTAGAATCATCAATGTCAACATGAATTCATGTGTATTTTTAAGTATATACAAATAGGTAAATATAAATACATGGATGCATATTTGTCCAATAAAAGGAACCAGGGTTCCTTGAGGCAAAGGTTGAATTTAGGGCTCGTTCAAGGAAAATACAAGTTGACCCTGGAGCATCTTATTCTAGAAAATAATAAAGCACAAAAAAGAAAAACAGTAACAAAGAGAAAAAGAAGATGGAAAAGAAAAAAATGTTGAATATCCAAAGGATGTAGGAGTCAACTTAAAAGAGCTCTCGGTGGCTAAAGCTGGAATAATTTGAGCAAAATAACAACAGTATTAGATTATAATCCAAAGAAAATAAATATCTACAAATCCATACAGATATAAATAAATGTCAGTAATAAATGGAGGAGAAGGAACAAATCTTTCTCACAGAAAATTTCAAATAATGTATGTAGATACTTCCTCTTTCAGGAGGTGGAGCTTAATTTCCCTCCCCAAGTGTGAGATGGACTTAGTGAATGGATTCTGAAAAATAGAGTTTGGAAAAAGAAAAGAGTAAATTTACAGTGGAAACTGGGCAGACTAACTTAAACAAGTGATCAAGGCTAACATCACCAGTAAGTCATGTTGAGATCATTTGTCATCAGACATGATGTGAAGAGAAGGGAGCTTCATCTGTGTGATAGCCTTCCAAAAATCCACAACTCTAGTCTAATCATGAGCAAACACCAGACGAGCTCAAACTCAGGAACATGTTAGAAAATACATGCCCAGTAGTACTTTTCAAACTATCAAGGTTGTGAAAAACAAAAACAGAAACAAAATGATTGAGAAACTGTCACATATCAAAGGAGACTAAAGAGACATGACAACTCAATGCAATGTGGTGTTCTGGATTTGGTCCTAGAACAGAAAAACACAGTGAGTCAAAACTAGAGAAATCTGAATAAAGTACAGACTTTAATGAATAATAAGATATAAATATAGGTTCATTAATTGTGGCAACTGATGAATTTGAATAAAGTCTGCAGTGTAGTTACTAGGATTGCACCAATGTTAACTTTTTAGTTTTGACAAATATACCGTGGTTATGTAAGATGTTAACATTAAGGGAAGCTGGGAGAAGGAATCAAGCTGTAGGGGAACTCGATGGTATCTTTGCAACTTTTATGTAAATCAAAAGTTATCCCAAAATAAAATTTAAAATACACAAACAACTCCCCCCCAAATTGGCAGAAGACTCCACAGTTACCTCACAAAAGAAGAGACAGAATGAAGCAAATGAGAAGTACTTAATTTTTTTAACATCATTAGTTGGCAAGGAACTGCAAATTAAAACCACACTGAGCTATCATTTCACAAACACGAGAATGGCCTGAATTACAGAGACTGACAGTAGAAAGTATTGCAAGCATGTGAAATAACCAGAACTTTCACACATTCTGGCGATACTGTAAAATGATAAAAGCCCTTCAGAAAACTGGAAGTTACTTATAAAGTTAAGTGTAAACTTAGGATAGGACTCAGTAATTCCACTCTTGGTATTTAATCAAGAGAAATAAACAAACAGAACAGAAAAAGACTTGTATAAAATATTCATAGCAGCTTTATTCATACTAGTAAAGAAAATGGAAACAACACAAATATCCATCATCAGTGGAGAGTATAAACAAATTATGGTATATCTATGCAATGGATTGCTACTTAGCAATGAAAAGTATTGAATAATGGTATATGTAAAAATATGAATGAATTTTAAAATATTATTCTAAATAAAATAAATCAGACATTAAAATGAATCATTAAATTATTCAATTCATATGAAGTCCCACAACAGCAAGATTAGTTTGTAGTGACAGAAATCAGAGCAATGGTTGCCTAGGTGTTGGAAGGAATTTACCGTAAAGGGACATGAGTGTGCTTTCTGGGGTAATGGGAGTGCTCTAAAATCATCCCTTGGATATCAAAACCCACAGATGCTCAAGTAATATAGTCGGCCCCCTGTATCCATGGATTCCACAACCAAGGATATAGAGGGCCTATTATATACTTATTGAAAAAAATTTGTGTATGAGTGGACTTGCAGAGTTCAAAACCATGCTGTTCAGAAGTTGACTATATATCTTAATAGGGGTGTGAGTCACATGCTGAATGCATTTGTCAAAACCCTTTGAGGGCTTCCCTGGTGGTGCAGTGGTTAAGAATCCGCCTGCCAATGCAGGGGACATGGGTTCAAGCCCTGGTCCGGGAAGATCCCACATGATGCGGAGCAACTAAGCCCGTGCACCACAACTACTGAGCCTGTGCTCTAGAGCCCACGAGCCACAAACTCTGAGCCCACATGCCACAAACTATTGAAGCCTGTGCGCCTAGAGCCTGTGCTCCACAACAAGAGAAGCCACCACAATGAGAAGCCGCTCAATGCAACGAAGAGTAGCCTCCGCTCGCCGCAACTAGAGAAAGCCCATGCGCAGCAACAAAGACCCAACACAGCCCAAAATTAATTAATTAATTAACTAAAAAAAAAAAACTCTTTGAACTGTACACTTAGGATCTATGCACTTCACCAAATATAATATACCACAATTTTGAAAAATGCAAAAACCTATGGGAAAGAGTGAAAATTTTACCCAAAGGAAAATGCATAGTTTAAATGTCTCTGCTATTAAAGAAGGGCTAAAATGACTTTAGCTTAGTATAATTTCTGAGAATTAGAATGACAATGACAAAACAGAACAAAAAAGAGGTAGAAAAGAGGTAGTCAAGATGATACTGAAATTAAAGGTACAGACATTTAAAAAAGTAAAATTAAGACAGAATTATAAAAGCTGTTTTAAAAAAGCCATTAAATCGTATAACTTCTAGTAAGCTTGGTTAAGAAAAAAAAAGAAAAATTTTAAAATATTAGTTTTCTTAGGAATGAGACATGAGACAACCTCAATTGCAGAAGGAATTAAAAGAATTATAAGGACACGTTGTACACAAATCTATGACAATTAATTTGAAAAGTCAGTCAGAGGGGATAATTTTTAGCAAAATACAAAAGTTATTAACATTAACCAAAGTAAAGAAGGAAACTTTTATTGGCCAATTTCTATAGAAGTGAATGAAAGGCAAGTAAGATCCATCAGATATTTTCATAGCTGAGGTCTATCAGACTTTCAAAGAATATAATTTATACTATTCCAGACCACAGAAAATCTGGACAGCATCCCAATTTTATATAAAGTTAGTATAAATTAAATACCAAAACTTGATTAAAATAGATCAATTTTACTTAAGAAAGTAATTGCAAATATTCTAAATAAAATTTCAACAAATAGAATACAGCTACATATCAACAAAAACCTGAAGCTAACTGAGTAGGGTATATTGTAGGTGTGCAAGAAGAGGTTCGAACTAGAAAATCCATCCTCGTAATTTAGTGTTTCAGCAAATTGAAGGAAAACAACTCATATGACCCTATTAATAGATGTTGAAATGACATTTGATAATATTTAACAGCCAATCTCAGTAAAAAATCTTTAGGTAAGATAGGAAAAGGGAACCACTGAAATATTTACTAAAACCAAGAGTCAAAAGTATTTTCAATGTCAAAATAATTTAAAGAACCCAGTGAAATTCAGGAATCAAGCAGAGATCTTATCACTACATTTATTCAATATTAGCCTGGAGAGTCTAGTGAAAACAATGAGATAAGAAAATTAAATAGTTGGTAGAAATATTGAAAATGAAGAGGTAAAACTATTTTGCTGATGGCATGATTGTGTACTTAAAAATCTAAGAGACTAAAAGAGAAAACCTATGAGCATTGATAAGAGAATTTATGGAATGACTGCATACCAGGTAAGCAGACTGAAATCAATAGATTTTCTCTTCTCTAGTAACATATACCCTTAGAAAAAGAAAAAGCAGGAAACATTTCCTTTAAAATAACAGTATAAACTGAATTGAATGAGAAAGGCATGGAACCTATGAAATCTATGAATCATATTGATCTTATTAATACTTGATGAGGGTGTAATTCAATTTGGTGGAGAAAAAATGTCTATTTAACAAAGTTTCTCCCCAAACTGGGTACCCGTCCTGAAAAAATTAAATAATCCTAGCTCATGTCATATATAAAAAAACAGGTAAAGTAGTAAATATAACTATAATTTTAATATTTTATTAGGACTTCTGGGGAAGACATAAAAGCTAATAAAGTGGTGTGGCAGAAGACACTATAAATAAAGACAGTAAACAAATAACAGACTTAGAAAACATGTTTGCAATGCAGATGACAAATAAGGGTTTAAAAGCTATAATTATATAAAGAGAGCTCTAAACATCGCCAAGAAACAGGCAACAGCCTAAGAGGAAAACGAGCAACAGATATAAATAGGAAATTCACAGATGAGCAAATCCAAATGGCCAATAAATACATATAAATATGTTGTTTAAATTCACTAATAGGGAAATTGAAAACTGAGTTAACAACAAACCATCACTTTAAACCTATCAGACTGGCAAAAATTTTAAATAATGATATCATTGTCAGTGGGGATATGTGGAAAAAAGTATTTTCTGCGTTGCTGGTGGAAATGCAAATGGGTACAGCTTCTTCAGAAAGCAATCTGACAACATTTATTAAAGTTAAAAATACATAAACCTTTTGACCCAGCAATGTATCTCCTGGGTATATGTCCCATAGCAATATAACCACCAGTAAAAAAAGATATGTGAGCCCAGATGTTTATTACAGTACTCTTTGTAGTGGCAAAAAAAATGTGTACACAAAGAAATAAGTTATGGTAATCTACAGGACACAATATTACTGTTTGTGTCTGCTAACCTGGAGAGACTCCCAAAAGCAACCCATGCGTGAGAAAAGATGCCCCCCAAAATGTATATAATATGGTTTCACTTTTGCAGAGCAAACAATGACAAAAACATACACACATATGTGTGTATATGTGCACATATATATGTTATATGTATATGTATAAATGTGAGATCTGGTTCGATAATCATCAGGGACTTTACAGAAGAATTCATGTAAGAGTACACTAGTTAGGGGGGTTTATACTTGCTCACATTGATATTACATTCAAGTGGTTGGAGCAAGAGAGGCTATTATGGGAAGAAGAAGAAAGACAGTAGGGACTAAAAGGAAAAACAAAATGGAAATATTGTACTGCAATGAAAGCATTCTGATAATCTCATTTACATAAAATTGTGTTTGTGTGTATATGCATATTTTCTGACCCATATGGACAAGGTGTAACTACATGCATTGAGTGTGCTCTTGTAAGCACTTTATGTGGACTAACTTACTTAACTGTCACAACAACCCCATGAGGTACATATTATTATTATTTTCATTTAACAACTTAGAAAACTAGAGCTTAAATCACTTTCCCAAAGTTACATGATTACTTAGCTCCTGGGCTTGGATTTGAACCCAGGCAGTGTGACCCTGAAGCCTTGGCTCTTAACCACTAGACATACTTGCTTGTAACCAATTTATGTCCAGGCCATATTATTAAGTTAAATACACAACTGAAATGTAATGTGTATAATATAATTTTATTTCAGTAAAAAGATAAACTCCTAGAGATATGTATGTTTGCTTGAGCAAGAAAAACGCTGTAGGAGTCTGTTGGCCTGTAGGCTGTTAATTTATTAGCTCTTGTAGGTGGGGATGGCTATAAAGACTTTTATATCACTAATACATGTCTGATCAGCAGCCAGATAGTCTCCTACATAGTGAAAACAATTCATGAATCACTGAGGGTTTTTTTTTTTTTCCTCATTTAGGGCTCTTTAACATTTAAGGAACATTTGTTCAGTGGGAATTTCAGACATGAAAAGCTTTATGAAGGAGGAGGAATTTAGTGCATAGGTAAGATTTTGAGAAGTCATGGGAATAGTGTGAGAAAAAATTAGGGCAGAAAATTGCAAGCCATCTTCAAAACCTATATTGCTGCAGTAACCGTGGCCAGCACAAGTGTCTTTGCATGAAAGCTGTGTTGATAAACCTAGAAGAGAGCATAGGTTTACACAGTCTCAAATGCCAGGATATTCTCTGGGCAGGTAGACCAGGCACCTGCAACACTGAGCCTCTTAACGTTGTGAACCAATGCTGTGAGAAGATGACATGGACGCTGTGTGGACACCTGACACAGCCCCAGCCTTGGTTCCAGCCTGGAAGTCCTCAACCAAATACTGGCCCCATCCAGAGATTGCTTTAGCCCACGTGGCTTATGAGTCCACAGGATGTCAGGGCAGAGCTGTGCCTGGCAGAAGCATTCACCCCATCAGGTCCCTACACCTGCTTCAGGAACCTCATGCCACCACTACTTTGCCAGAAGCAAAATAAATGTCCCCATCCACAAAGGGGACACATGTCCTTTCTCCTGCCCACTTCTTGGCAGTGGCTTTACTTGTGCCTTCCATGGATTTACTCACACTGGCAAGGGGGTGGGGGGATCCCCAACGCTGGGTATGCAGATTTGGCCCTTCTCTTCTGTGTCCTAATGACAAAACATCAAAGGCATCAGGGTATAGTGGTGGGAGACAAAACAAAACAAAACAGAATATAATGTAAAATTTAGGGTCGGTTATTTGGGGTCAAACATAATCGCTACAATAGACCAACCTAGCTTTGAGCAACTTCTCTCATCCAAATTTTCTCACCTGGAAAAGAGTGCCTTATAAACTAAAAATTATTTTTTTAATGTATAATTGTTTTGCATCACTCCCATTGTTAGTGAACGTTAATGTCAAAATAAATCTGGAATTTGGGGCTTACTGAAAGACATCTGCCGATGAATGGACTTTAGCTATAATATGTATCCTTAGATGCTAAATCTGTTTGCAACATGCCCAGGCTCACTAACTAGGGCACTCAACTATTGACTATAATTGTTGGGGAGTTATTTATAAGTGAGATACTGCCATGTCTTTCCAGTCTCAAAATGTTTCAATGTAACTCAAGTCAAACTATAAAATAATATTGAAGTGACATATTTATGGCCAGGGGGTAAATATTAAAAGGAGATTCATTAAAGAGTCACTGAACTGACAAGTTCAGTTATGCACAGCTGGATAATACAGCATGAATTCTCTTTGTCAAACAGAGGTACACAGAAAGATATCTTTGTAATAGAGTTGGCTGGAGCCCAAAGAGCCCATGTATTTCCAAGACTAAATTTCTTTCCTAATTTAACTGTACAGGGGGAAAAAAATGCAACAACAAAAAACAAAGCCTTAGAGAAAGTTCCTAAAAGGCAAGATTGGTCAGTTGAAAGGGATTTACACAGCTGTTTCACAGTAGCAATAGCTCCATTAAAATGGAAGTCTCATATTTTAGGGTTACTTCCTTCAGTTTAAAAATCTGTAGGTTGTGGAAAGCCATGTGTAAACAACCGTACTCTTCATACTTGGATATTATATAACTGGGCTGTCTCTTTTCATTCCTAGTAATTTCTTTTTACGTATGTGATTCTACCCCCGCTGATAAAGCCAATTCTAGATTTACAGCCTCTGGGAAGGAAAGAACAAAGGAGCAAATCACTAACTTCTGAGTTTTAAAAGCCAAAGTTTTTCTATAAACATTAAAGTTGGAAAAATCATGATGTATGAAATTAAAGGTTTATTCTCTTTTATTTCAGAGAATGTAAAGATAATCTGGGCTGGGTAAAGGAGAGAAATAGCAGAGAGAGAAAGAGAGATTAGATGCTCCTAAATCCTTGGGAAGGGGCCTTGTACCCTCCCCCGATGCTAGGCCAAGTCAGGCAGAGGGAGAATGCACCTCCTCAGTCAGGTTTGGGGAATCCCAGAGGAGCCTGTGACCTGGAACTTACTTTGCAGATCTCAGTAAAGCAGAGCATTTCTTTAAGATGCACTATGCCCTGCTCGGCATGGTAGCATTTGAGTAGCAATGGCTACATAAGGTTTCCAGCCAAAGGGGGACGGAGACGGCATCAGAGAGCCCCTGTGGACCCAGGATAGCACAAGGGAACAGCCACACATTTCTCACGTCTCCTGAGAGGGGCTCAGAAATTGTCACACAGACTTGATGAGTCCTGATGTTTAGGACAAGAAGGATGAAACTTGTGAGGACTCAGTAACCAGATATGGCACAACTAATGCTACCAAGGTAGATGTCAAAATATCCATATGCCGAGGACTTGGACCTCTGAAAGCTCCCAGACCTAGAAGCAAACCTGGGATTTGAGAAGATCCTGAATTGACTGAAAAGACCCTGAAACAATGGAAGAAACTCCAAATTAACCCAAGATTAAATTTCTCCCAAGTAAAATAGGGAACGTGAAATAAAAGTTAAGTTCACTTCATAGGAAAGTCAAATAATATTTCTTAAACATTTGAGTTTATAGGCAGAGAATCATAAGTACTTTACATGACTACCTCAAGCATAATTTTCTCACTGTCCAAAAATAGAAGACAATTACTGTAAAGTTAAAACAAATGTTCTTAATATCCAATATCCAGGTATCATCTATCAATGAAAATATACATTCTGTGATTCTTTTTAACTTGGATCATTTAAAATTATTGAAATGACTAAATCTTCTCATCACTATTTAAATGTGTTTAATTATTAGAGTAAAGGCAGATCAGGAGTCTTATAAAATGAAATTAAAAGGTGATATCCTATGTATGACATTTTAGTTGGAGAGTCTTTAGTCCCAATTATTTGTTTGAGAGTACATGATGGGAACAAAGAATAAAGCATAAGGAAACTTTTTAGAATTCATACATCCAAATGATTACCATCCTGAAATATTCACCCTGGAAAACCATTGAGATCTAAAGGTATTGATGCTGAAAATATTTCTAGAATCCTCTTTTGAAATTGGCTTCTGAGATGGTATAGGAGCCCCACAAGAAAATAGGTGTTGTCACTAGAGTTTAACCAAGTTACAAGACATTCAAGAAAGGTAGTCCAGAAGTCTTTGTAGTCAGACTTTATCTTTGATTATTAATAATATTTCCAAGCTTGATACACTTATTCAATAAATTGGTCCCAATTCAATAAATTGGTCCCAGTATTAACGGAGTTCACAGCACAAAACTATCCTTAAAGAATGCCCCCACTGAAATTATCCAAAACATCACACATCTGAAAAGACAGTTAATACTATGAACTTTGACCAATAGATCTATGATGACTCGTGTTGAACTAAATCCTCTTAACTTTTTCTTTTCTTAATAAAATATGGACAGAAATTGTGGTCTCTTTTTTAAAAGCAAAAAAATAATATCTCATCAAAGAAAGGAAGAAAAGAATAACAGAGGCAAACCAGCTGGAGTATTCTCCATGGAGAATGACTAAGCATTCTGAAAAATTGACAATGTAAGAAGAGATGACCTACAACATCTTTAAACTAAATCTCTCTAACAGTCTTCCCTCCCTGCCACCCAAAAGGAACACTTTGGTATGTCTGAACGCTGCCTACCCTCAACCTCTAATTCCAGCCATACAGAAGATGAATTAATTGAAATATGTTCCAAATGAAAATTCTAAATATTATGTTAATATTAATGAGCAGAGTGTTTAATATTTAACAAACATTAATGCATCAGCACCGACCAATTAGAACAGATTCGGCAATTAACAGGCACTAGCCATTAACAACTGACATTGTCATACTGGACACCTTATCTGAGCCTTGATCATGGCTGTTTCTTAAGGAAAGAAATAACTCCTTTTTACATAGAAATAGATGTGTTTTTTTTATATGAACTCAGTAAGAAACACAGTCTCTAATTGCATCTATTTTTTGAAAAGTCTATATTTTGCTTCAGAAAAGGTTAAAACAAACTGTAAAAGTAGGTAATTTTATCCACTCAGAAGACTTTAAAAGCAAAGTGATATCACTCTATCAGACAGAAGAGGGCTTCCTAATTTTTTTTTTCTTTTTTTTTTTTTTTTTGCGGTACGCAGGCCTCTCACTGTTGTGGCCTCTCCCGTTGTGGAGCACAGGCTCCGGACGCGCAGGCTCAGCGGCCATGGCTCACGGGCCCAGCCGCTCCGCGGCACATGGGATCTTCCCGGACCGGGGCACGAACCCATGTCCCCTGCATCGGCAGGCGGACTCTCAACCACTGTGCCACCAGGGAAGCCCTTTTCTTTTTTTTTTTTTATTGAAGTATAGTTGATGTATAAGTTACAGGTGTATAATATAGTGATTCACAATTTTTAAAAGTTATATTCCAATTATAGTTATTATAAAATATTGGCTATATTCCCTGTGTTGTACAATATATCCCTGTAGCTTATTTTATACATAATAATTTGTACCTCTTAATTTCCTAACCCTATATTACAGCCCCCCCTTCCTTCTTCCCGTTGGTAACCACTAGTTTGTTCTCTATATCTGTGTTTGTTTCTTTTTTATTATAAAAATTACATGGAGTCTAGGTTCTGTTGGAGGAAACCATACTAAACTAGTTATTGATAATAGTGGAATAAGGATAAAAGGGCTCATTTTCTCAGGTACTTAGGATGTAGAAGATTATAAAATACCCAAAGAGCGACGAGTATTTCTTAGATTCTTTTTTTTTCATGTTGAAAGAGAATTGCGTTCCATGGGTGCTTACCAGACCTAGCCAGCTTCATCTCTCACTTGCACTGGCTCCTAACACTCTCTGTCTTTCTTTCCCTCTCTCTCTGATTCTGCTCTTAACTCCTCCAATTCATTGGCCATGTAGCAGTCAGAGCGATCTTTTAAAGCTGTAAGTCTGATTATGCCCCTTCCCTACATAAAACTTTTCAAGAAGTTTCTATTGATTTTAAAATGAAAGATGAACTCCTAAGCTTGACTACATGGCCCTGAATGATTGGTCCTGTATATTTCTCCAATCTCATTTTGAACCTCTCTCCCTTTCACTCACTGTCTTCCTGCCACACAGGACAAAGTTCTTCCCATCCTCTGCCTGTGCATGTATATTCCTTCCATTGTCTTCACTAGCTCTTTCCTACTTATCCTCAATTTCAGCTAAACTGTCACTTTTAAAAGGCCTTCCCTGAATCTCCAGTTAATTTTTCTTATCATTATGAACTCATGGATTTAAACATTTGATGGATTTAGTTCATTGTAATTATTATCCTGTTCAAATTGTCTCACTTTTAGCTAATAGTAGCCTTTTAAAATTGGTTTCATATTCATGAATTAA